>NW_020955188.1:121884-244208 GCF_900497805.2 Vombatus ursinus
TGTATGTAGGATGGATTGAAGTGGGTAGAGACCTGAGGAAGATGAAATAAAGGACAGTATTAGTAGAAATTCTTTTGCCCAATTTGATGCCAACAAAACTGATAAATGGATTAATATTTTACAAAAAAAAACCCATAAAGTACCCAGATTAACAGAACAAAAAAACAAAAAAAAAAAACAAAAAAAACAAAGCATAAATGAACTTGCAAAGGTTGGGGAGGGAACCCAAGGAGCAAATGGCTTTACAAGTGAATTCTAGCAAATCTTTAAAGAACAACTAATTCCAGATTTACATAAATTGTCTCTCAAAATAGAGAAACTCCTGTGAGAAAAATATGATTTTCAATACCAAAAACCAGGGCAAGAAAAGTCCAAGAAAGAATATGATAGACCATTCTCTTTGATGAATATTAATACAAAAATACTGAAGAAATTGGCAACGAAGCTACCAGAACATATTACAAATATTTTACTGTGGCCAGATTGCGTTTATACTAGGAATGTTGTTCTGGTTTAATATTAAGAAAAATTACAAATGTAATAAGTCACAGTAATAACAAAAGCAAGAAAAATACATAATTATATCAATAGATACTATCTTGATTTTAGAAAAATACTGTTTTTAATAGTATTTTATTTTTTCCACTTACATGCAAAGACAATCTTCACAGTCACTTTTTATAAAATTGAGTTCCAAATTTTCTCCCACCCTCCATCCCCTACCCTGTCACCTCCCCCTCCTTAAGACAGTGACCAATTTTATATAGGTTATATATGTGAAATCACGTAAGACATATTTCCATATTAGTCATGTTGGGAAAGAAGAAACAGACCAAAAGAAAAAAATGAAAAAAAGTGAAAAAACTATGCTTCAATCTGCATTCAGACTCCATCAATTAACAAATTCTATCCACCTCTGGAGGTGGATCATTAGCCTTCATCATGAGTCTTTGGAATTGTCTTGAATCACCGTATTGCTGAGAAGAGTTAAGACAATCATAGTTGATTATCGCACAGTGTTGCTATTACTGTGTACAATGTTCTCCTGGTTCTGCTCATTTTACTTTGCATCAGTTCATGTATGTCTTTCCAGGTTTTTCTGAAAACCACCTAATTAGAGATTCTAATTCTAATTCCTTCAATTTCTTTTTCTCCTCTTATTGCTAAAGCTAACATTTCTAGTACAATATTGAATAATAGTGGTGGTAATGGGCATCCTTGTTTCACGCCTGATCATATTAGGAAAGCTTCTAGCTTATCTCCATTACAGATAATGCATGCTGATGGTTTTAAATAAATATTACTTATCAGTAACTTAAGGAATGCTCCATTTAGTCCTATGGTCTCTAATGTTTTTTTTAATAGGAATGGGTGCTGTGTTTTGTCAAAAGCTTTTTCTGCATCTATTGAGATAATCATTTGATTTCTGTTGGTTTTGTTATTGATATGGTCAATTATGCTGACTGTTTTCTTAATATTGACCAAACCCTGAATTTGTAGTATAAATCCCACCTGGTCATAGTGTATTATCCTGGTGATACATTTTTGTAAATCTTCTTGTTCATATTTTATTTAAATTTTTTTGCATCAACATTCACTAGGGAAATTGATCTATAGTTTTTTTTCTCTGTTTTGGATCTTTCTGATTTGTGTATAAGCAACATATTTGTGTCATAAAAGAAATTTGTTAGGACTCCTTCTTTGCTTATTTTCCCAAATAGTTTATAAAGTATTAGAATTAATTGTTCTTTAAAAGTTTTGTAGAATTCACTTATGAATCCATCCGGCCTTGATGACTTTTTCTTAGGGAGTTCATTGAACAAAGAAATTGTTCAATTTATTTTTCTAAAAATGAGGTTATTTAAGTATTCTATTTTCTTTTCTGTTAATCTGGGAAATTAACATTTTTGTAAATACTCATCCATTTCACTTAGATTGTCAGATTTATTGGCATACAGTTGGGCAAAATAGCTCATAATTATTGCTTTAATTTCCTCTTTATTGGTGGTAAATTCACTCTCCTTTTTTTGATACTGGTAATTTGGTTTTCTTTTTTTTTTTTAAATCAGATTAACCAATGGTTGATTTATCTATTTTACTGTTTTTTCCCATAAAACCAACTCTTAGTTTTACTTCTAGTTTACTTTTAGTTCAATGGTTTTCTGAATTTCAATCTTATTAATCTCTCCTTCAATTTTCAGTATTTTCAATTTGGTGTTAAATTGGAGATTTTTAATTTGTTTTTTTCTAGTATTTTTAATTGCATGCTAATTTATTGATCTGCTCTTTCTTTTTTATTGATGTAAACATTTAGAGATATAAATTTTTTTTCTTAAATACTGCTTTGGCTGTGTCCCATAAATATTGGTATGTTTTCTCATTATTGTCATTCTCTTTGATGAAATTATTGTTTCTCTGATTTGTTCTTTGACCTACTCATTCTTTAGGATTAGAGCTATCTTTCCATGGCCCTTTAGTAAATGAAATTTTTCTTGCATTATAATCTGAAAAGGATACATTTAATATTTCTGCCTTTTTGCAGTTGAGTATGAGGTGTTCATGTATGTTAATACATGATCACTTTTTGTTTAGGTGCCATGTACCACTGAGGAAAAACAAAACAACTATATTCCTTATTATCCCCATTCAATTTTCTCCACAAGTCTATCATATTTAACTTCTCTAAAATTCTATCCACCTCCTTAACTTCTTTCTTGTTTATTTTGTGATTAGATTCATCTAGTTCTGAGAGAGGAAAGTGGAGGTCTCCCACCAGTATAGTTTTACTGTCTATTTCCTCCTGTAACTGATTTAACTTCTCCTTTAGACATTTTGATGCTATACCATTTGGTGCATATATGTTTAGTATTAATATTATTTCATTGTATATGGCACCTTTTAGCAAGATGTAGTTTCCTTCCTTGTCTGTTTTAATTAGATCTATTTTTCCTTTTCCTTTTGTCTGAGATCATGATTGCTACCCCTGCTTTTTTTTTTTTTACTTCAGCTGAAGCATGATACATTCTGCTATAGTCTCTTTACTCTGTGGGTGTCTCTCTGCTTCAAATGTTTCTTATAAACAACATATTGTAGGATTCTGGTTTTTAATCAACTCTGCTATCCACTTCCATTTTATGGGAGAATTCGTCCCATTCACATTCACAGTTATGATTACTGTGTATTTCCCTCCATCCTATTTTCCCCCAATTATAGTTTTTTTCTCTTTCTCCTTTCCCCCTGTCCCTCCTCACCAGTGTTTTACTTCTGACCATCACCCCCCTCAATCTTCTTCTATCATGCCTCCCTAATGCTTTCTTGTTCCCCTCCCCTTTTACTTCCCCACAAGGCAAGATAGATTTCCATACCCTACTTATTGTATATGTTATTTCCTCTTTGAGTCAATTCTCATGAGAGTAAGGTTCAAATGAGGCTTGCCTTTCTCCCTTCTTTCCTTCCACTATAATAGGTCTTCTTTGCCCCTTCATATGATGGAATTTACTCCATTCTGCCTCTCCCTTCCCTCTTCTCCCAGTGCAATCTTTTTTCTCACCTCTTAATTTTTTCTATCATCCCATCAAAGTCAACTTATAACCTCATCCTCTGTCTATGCATACTCCTTCTAACTGCCTTAATAGAGATACAGTTCTTAAGAGTTAAAAGTATTATGTTTCTGTATAAGGATATAAACAGTTTAACTTTAGTGAATACCTTATATTTTTCTTTCCTGTTTACCTTTTTCTTGATTTCTTGAATCTTGCATTAGAAAATCAAATTTTCTGTTCAACTCTAACGTTTTTTATCAGGAATGTTTGAAAGTCCTTTCTTTCATCAAAAGCTGATTTTCCCCCTGAAAGATTATGCTCAGTTTTCTTGGGTAGCTGATTCTTGGTGTTAATCAAAGCTCCTTTTCCTTCCAGAATATCATATTCTAAGCCCTCCAAGCCTTTAATATAGAAGCTACTAAATGCTGTGTAATCATGATGGTGACTCCTCAATATTTGAATTGTTTCTTTCTGGCTACTTGCAGTAATTTCTCCTTGATCTGAGAGTTCTGGAATTTGGCTGTAATATGCCTGTGAGTTTTCATTTTGGGATCTCTTTCAGGATTTGATCAGTAGATTCTTTCAATGTCTATTTTACCTTCTCATTCTGGGATATCAGGGCAGTTTTTCTTGATAATTCCTTTAAAGATACTCTTCAGGCTGTTCATTTTAATCATGATTTTCAGGTAGTCCAATAATTCTTAAATTACCTTTCCTGGATCTATTTTCCAGGTCAGTTATTTTTCCAGTGAGGTATTTTACATTTTCTTCTATTTTTCATTCTTTTGATTTTGTTTGATTGATTCTTGATGTTTCATAGAGTCATTAACTTCCACTTGCCCAATTTTAATTTGTAAGTAATTATTTTCTTCAGTTAGCTTTTGTACCTCCTTTTCCATTTAGTCAACTCTACTTTTTTATTTTAATTTTTTATTTAGCATTTTATTTTTCCTCAGTTTATATAAAAACAGTTTTTAATATTTGTTTTTTTATTAAAATTTGAGTTCCAAATTCTCTCCCTTCCTCCCTCCCCACACCTCCCTCATTGAGAAGACAAGCAATTCAATATAGGTTATACATGTGTAGTTATGCAAAACACATTTTCATGTGAGTCATTCTGTGAAAGAAAACACAGACAAAAAAACAACTCAAGAAAAATAAAGTTAAAAAAAAGTATGTTTCAATCTGGATTCAGACATCATGAGTTCTTTTTCTGGGGATGGATAATTTTTTCATCACAAATCCTTCAGCGTTGTCTTGGATCATGAGAACTAAGTCATTCATAGCTGATCATCACACTATATTGTTGTCACTTCGTACACAGTACATTTCACTTTGCATCAGCTCATGTAAGTCTTTCCAGGTCTTTCTGAGAATGAATTACTCATCATTTTTTATAGCACAACAGTATTCCATCACAATCACATACTATAATTTATTTAGCCATTCTCCAGTTGATGGGCATCCCTTCAATTTCCAATTCTTTGCTACTATAAAAGAGTTGCTATAAATATTTTTGTACATATAGGGCCTTTTCCTTTTTGTTTTTTATCTCTTTTGGGATATTGACCTAGTAGTGATATTGCTATGTCAAAGGGTATGTATGGTTTTATAGCCCTTTGGGCATAGTTCTAAATTGCTCTACAGAATGACTGAATTAGTTCACAACTCCACCAACTTTGCATTAATGTCTCATTTTCCCACATCCCCTCCAACATTTCTCATTTACCTTTTTTGTCCTATTAACTAATCTAATAGGTATGAGATAGTACCTCAGAATTGTTTTAATTTGCATTTCTCCAACCAATAGTGATTTAGAGCATTTTTTTGATATGGCTATAGATAACTTTGATTACTTCACCTGAAAACTGTTGATATTTTTTGATCATTTATAAGTTGGAGAATGGCTCTCATTTTTATAAATTTGACTCAATTCTCTATATTTTTGAGTTCTGTCAGAGAAACTTGCTTCAAGTTTTTTTTTCCAAATTTATCATTGCTAACTGTATTTCTCTCCATCCTGTTCCCCTCCCCATTTATTCTATTCTCTTTCTCCTTTCACCCTGTCCCTCCTCAAAAGTGTTTTTTTCCTGATGCCCCTTCCCCCATCTGTCCTCCCTTCTATCTCCCCCCTTTCTCTTATCCCTTTTCTTTCCTCCTTTCTTGTGGGGTAAGATAGATTTCTATACCCAATTGAGTGTGTTAGTTATTCCCTCTTTGAGCCAATTCTGATGATAGTAAGGGTCACTCACTCCCCCTTACCTCCCCCTCCTCTCTCCCACCATTGTAGCTTTTTCTTGCCTCTTTTATGTGAGATAATTTACCACATTCTACCTCTTCCTTTCCTCTTCTCCTAGTACATTACTCTCTCTCACCTCTTAATTTTATTTTTTTAGATATCATCTCTTCATAGTCAACTCACACCTGTGCCCTCTGCCTATATTAGTCTACACCTTCTAACTGCCCTTATAATGAGAAAATTCTTATGGGTTACAAGTGTCATCTTCCCCTGTAGGAATGTAAACAGTTTAACCTTATTGAATCTCTTATTATTTCTCTTTGCTTTTTACCTTTTCATGCTTCTTTTGAGTCTTGTATTTGAAAGTCAAATTTTTTATTCAGCTCTGGTCTTTTTATCAGGAATGCTTGAAAGTCCTCTATTTCATTGAATGTCCATTTTCCCCTGAAGGATTATACTCAGTTTGACTGGGTAGGTGATTCTTGGTTGTAATCTTAGCTCTTTTGCCCTCTGGAATATCATATTCCAAGCCCTCCAATCCTTTAACGTACAAGCTGTTAAATTTGGTGATTTCCTGACTGTGGCTCTATGATACTTGAGTTGTTTCTTTCTGGCTGCTTGCTATATTTTGTCCTTGACCTGAGAACTCTGAAATTTGGCTATAATATTCCTGGGAGTTTTTATTTTGTGATCTCTTTAAGGAAGTGATTGGTGGATTCTTTCCATTTCTATTTTACCTTCTGGTTCTAGAATATCAGGGCAATTTTCCTTGATAATTCTTGAAAGATGATGTCTAGGCTCTTTTTTTGATCATGGCTTTCAGATAGTCCAATAATTTTTAAATTCTTTCTCCTTGATCTATTTATCAAGTCAGTTGTTTTTTTCAACATGCTGTTTTATATTTTTTTTCATCTTTTGGTATTTTTATTATTTCTTGTTTTCTTGTTTCTTGTTTCTCATAAAGTCATTAACTTCTATTTGCTCCATTCTAATTTTTAAGGAATTATTTTCTTCAGTGAGCTTTTGTATCTCCTTTTCCATTTGGCCAATTCTACTGTTTAAGGAGTTTTTTTTTTCTTCAGTGAATTTTTGTGCCTCTTTTCCCATTTGCCCAATTCTGTTTTTTAAGGCATTCTTCTCCTCACTGGATTTTTGTACTTCTTTTACCCTTTGGCTTACTCTGTTTTTTTAAGGTGTTATTTTCTTCAGTATTTTTTGTATCTCCTTTACCAAGTTGTTGACTTGTTTTTTTATGATTTTCTTGCATCACTCTCATTTCTCTTCCCAAATTTTCCTCTACCTCTCTTACTTGATTTTCAAAGTCCTTTTTGAGCCCTTCCATGGCCTGAAACCAATTAATATTTTCCGTGGAGGCTTTGGATGTAGGAGCTTTGACTTTGTTGTCTTCTTCTGTATGTGTTTTGATCTTACTTGTCACCGTAGTAACTTTCTATGTTCAGAATTTTTTCTGTTCTTTGATCATTTCCCCAGTCTATTACTTGACGTTTAACTCTTTGTTAAAGTAGGGCTCCGCTTCCAAGGTGGAGGGTGCACTGTCCCAAGCTTCAGGGGTTTTATGCACCTGTTTTCAGAGATACTTCTAGGCACCTGTAAGTTTTCAGTTCTTCAAAGGTGGTGTGATCTAAGGAGTGGTGTTTACTATTCTCCTAGCCTGTGCTCTGGTCTGTGAGTGACCACAAGCACTCTTTTCTGCCCTGGAACTGTGAGGAAGGTCCCCCCTCCACTGTGGTTGCAAGCTCTGCTATGCTAGTGCTCCTCCTCACCCTGGGACTGCCATCCAGGACTGCCAGCCAGGACTATGACCCAGATCTGAGTACAGGCAAAGCAATAGAGTCCTGCCCCCAGTGGTAGTGAAGAGATCCCTATAAGCTCCTTCTGACCAGATGTTTCACCATCTTACTGTTTGTGGACTGAGAGCTCCAAAAGTGGCCACTGCCACTGCCAGTGTTGTTTCAGTTCCTCCCAAGGTCAGCTCCTGGTTTGCTGGTATCTGGTTCATGCTGGTGTGGCCTGTGCTGAACTGCACTCCTCTCTTACCCTGGTACAACAGAACTTTGCTGCCAACCTTCTATGTTGTCTTGGACTGTAAAATTGTTTCACTCTGCTTTTTGTGGGTTCTGCTGCTCTAGAATTTGTTTAGAGACATTTATTAAAGGTATTTTAAGGGGTTTAGGGGAGAACTCAGATGAGTCCCTGCCTTTACTCTGCTGAATTGGCTCCATCTCCAATTCTACTTTTTAAGGAGTTTTTTTTCTTTTTTCCACTTTGAAAATTATATTAGTCTACTACAGACACTCAAAAAGGACACCATGAGAATCAAAAGAACTAGATTCCTTTTGGGGCTTGGTAATATAAGATAAACCATACATAAATCATGTCATCTTAATTTTGTTATCTGTACAATTTGGGCATTGAACAACATGATCTCTAAATTCCTTTCCAGATCTAGCATTCTATAAATTTATGATTCTTTTTTATTAATTTATTTTAATTTGTCAACAATCACTTCTATAAACTTTTGAATTTTAAATTTTTCTCCCTTTTCCTCTCTACCTCCCTCCCCAAGATGGCAAGCAATCTGATGTAGGCTATACATATACATTCCTATTAAACATATTTTCACATTAGTGGTGTTGTAAGGAAGAATTAGAACCAATAGGAGGAACCACCAGAAAGAGGAAACAAAACAAAACAGAAGAAAAAAATAGCAAATAGTATGCTTCAATCTGCATTCAAACTCCATAGTTCTTTCTTTGGATGTGGAAAGCATTTTCCATCATGAGACCTTTGGAGATGTCTTAGATCCTTGCATTGCTGAGAAGGGTTAAGTCTATCAAAGTTAGTCGTCATACAATGTGGTTGTCACTGTGTACAACAATCTCCTGGTTCTGCTCACTTCACTCAGCATCAGTCCATATAAGTCTTTCCAGGTTTTTCGGAAGCCTGCCTGCTCATCATTTCTTATAGTACAATAGTATTCCATTACATTCATATACCACAACTAATTCAGTCATTCCCCAAGGGATGGACATCCTCTAAATTTCCAATTCTTTGCCACCACAAAAAGAGCTGCTATAAATATTTTTGAACATGTGGGGCATTTTCCCATTTGGAGGATCTCCTTGGAAGGTGGTGGTCAAAAGCAAAACACTAGTGAAGAGGGAAAGGGAGAAAGGAGAAAGAAAAGCATAAACAGGGGGAAAATAGGATGGAGAGAAAGATACTATCTGTGAATGTGAATGGGATGAATTCTCCCATAAAACATAAGTGGATAGCAGAATGAATTGAAAACCATAACCCTACAATATGTTGTTTACAGGAACACATGTGAATCAGAGGAACACACACAGGGTAAAGATAAAAGGCTGGAGTAGAATATATTATGCTTCAGCTGAATTAAAAAAAAAAGCAGGGGTAGCAATCCTGATCTCAGACAAAGCAAAAGCAAAAATAGATCTTGTTAAAAGAGATAAGGAAGGAAACTACATCTTGCTAAAAGGCACCATAGACGATGAAGTAATATCATTACTAAACATATATGCACCAAGTGGTATAGCATCCATATTCTTAGAGGAGAAGTTCAGGGAGATACAGGAAGAAATAGACAGCAAAACTATACTACTGGAGGACCTCAACCTCCCCCTCTCTCAACTAGATAAATCTAACCACAAAATAAATAAGAAAGAAGTTAAGGAAGTGAATAGAATCTTAGAAAAGTTAGGTATGGTAGACCTCTGGAAAAAATTGAATGGGGATAGAAAGGAATATATTTTTTTTTTCAGCAGTACATGGCATATGCACAAAAATTGACCATGTACTAGGGCATAAAAACCTCACAATCCAATGCAGAAAGGTAGAAATATTAAATGCATCCTTTTCAGATCATGATGCAATAAAAATTATATGTAATAAAGGGCCATGGAAAGAGAGACTAAAAATAATTGGAAACTAAACAATCTAATCCTTAAAAATGATTGGGTCAAATAACAAATCATAGAAATAATCAATAACTTCATTCAAGAGAATGACAATAGTGAGACAACATACCAAAACTTATGGGATGCAGCGAAAACAGTTTTTAGGGGAAGTTTTATATCTCTAAATGCTTACATGAATAAAATAGAAAAAGAGGAGATCAATGAATTGGGCACACAACTAAAGAACTAGAAAGAGAACAAATTAAAAATCCTCAATTAAATACCAAATTGGAAATAGTGAAAATCAAAGCAGAAATTAATAAAATTGAAATTAGGAAAACTATTGAACTAATAAATAAAACTAAGCTGGTTTATGAAAAAAAGCAATAAAATAGATAAACCTTTGGTTAATTTAATTTTAAAAAAGAAAAAAACCAAATTACCAAAAAAACAAAAATGAAAAGGGTGAAGCCACCACCAAGGAAAAGGAAATTAAAACAATAAGTAGGAACTATTTTGCCCAACTGTATGCCAATAAATTTGACAATCTTAGTGAAATGGATGCATATTTACAAAAATATAAATTACCCAGATTAACAGAAGAGGAAGTAAAATACTTAAATAACCCCATCTCAGAAAAAGAAATTGAACAAGCCATTAATGAACTCCCTAGGAAAAAATCTCCAGAGCCAGATGGATTTACAAGTGAATTCTATGAAACATTTAAAGAACAATTAATTCCAATACTATATAGACTATTTGGGAAAATAGGTGAAGAAGGCGTTTTACCAAATTCTTTTTTTTTTCAGCCAAAGACAAAGTTTATTAAAACATCCATCATATTGGGCAGATTCTTAAGGAGTCTGAAAATTAGTGAGCTATTGACTAGATTATAAGAATCTAAGCAGTGACTAGATTTTAAGAATCTGAGCACCTTAATGGAGACAAGATGGACCTTATATATAGAAAGACTGTGGGAGAAATCTGGGAGTGTCCAAGTAGTCTGGGGGGGGAGGGAAACTGTGAGGTAATAGAATGCCAGGGACCTGGACCATGTGGCCAAGGGAGAATGGAGCCTAGCTAGGATTAAGGGTAGGAAGTGGCCTGGGGCCATAGGGAGATAAGACAATGGAAGGCCAGGCTAGGTTAAGGGTAACAGAGATTGCCAGTTGATGGGATTATATCCTCAGGTGAATGCCAGAGATTTGGTCATGTGGGAAAGTCCAGGGTTTTTCCTTTCTGGGGTCCAGATCCCATCCTCATCATTCCCTCCTCAAATGGGACCCAAATTATTTTGGGGTAAGGGGCAAAGGTCTTGGCTTCTGAAACTGCTGCCTGCTTGCAAGGGGCATAGAGCTGTCCCTGCCTCGAGGGGGTCCCAAAGAGGAAGTTAATTGGCACCTAGCACAGGCTGCATCCAGGGAACGATGGGAAGACATTGGCTGGTACCCGCTGTTTGCTATCAATTGTAGGTGAATGGATTGTAGGTGTGGAAGACACAAATCTGACAGAAAAAAATTGCAGGGCCCAGATATGACAAGATAAAACATCCTTAGCTCTATTTGGATTCAGATAATTCAGTTTTCCAACCATGCAATATCAAATCCACCTCATAACCAGACTCAGGAATAGCTAGGTGGGTACATTGCTTTTCAAAGGAACATAATGGGAAAACTGAGCCAGAAGGATCCCATCTTAGACTGAGGCTAAAATTGTCCTCTCAACTTTTCCGGCTGCTGACTTCCCACCAGCATCACATTTTGAGTAGCTTGTGGCATTTCTCTCAGATGGTGGATTATTGATTATCGATGGATTATTATGATCCATCAGACAACTCTAAAGAAAATCCTATGAGCTTTTACCTCACACACCAAGTTTCACTAATCACAGTTTAGGAAGAACTTTTCCAGGATTTACATCTCAAATTTAAATTTGTCCTGGTGTAAAAATCCAATCCTTAGAGATTTCTATACACTTGCAAATTCTCGGCAAGCCATAACTCAAACAAGCTTTTTGGCAAGTTTACACATTAAAACAATAACCCACAATAGCCAAATTATTTTAGTGGTAACCAAATTATGAAAAGTTGCTTGACATAACTGATACAAAAAGTTCACTAATTTGAAGCTTGAAACAAACCCATTACTAATCATGTGACTTCAATTTTATTAAATTCATTTCCAAATTACTTTACACAGAGAATCAACATCTCATCATTAACAGTTAAAACTACAAATTTAAAAGAGCGTGCTTACCCAAATTTGGAGGCTAGTTTCTTTACCTTGAGCAGGATGTGCTGAACCTGGGTGATGCTTCCAGGCAAAGGTTGCCCCAGGGACCAAGGCCATTGACAGGGGGGCCCATGCTATAGCTGCTACCCCTCCCCCCTCCTTCCTTTCCCAGGTTTTATGATTGTATTCATATAATTCCTGAATACAGCTTTGTAGACAGACTCTTAGATCTTTTGTAAATTCTGTGGTTGTTTGAAATGGAATTGCTTGTCCCATCTCTGATGGGTTTTGTTAATAATATACAGAAAGGTTGACTATTTTTATGGGTTTCTTCTATATGCTGCTACTTTACCAATGATTTTATTTCTTTTTCTGTTTTAGTTGACTCTAGGGTTCCCTAAAATATCACGTCACCTGCAAAGATGATAATTTTGTTTCTTCTTTACCTATTTTTACTTCTTGTTTAATTGCTTACACCTAGCATTTCCATTACTCTATTTAATAGTTATATTATCAATAAATATCCTTGCTTTACCCTTAGGTTTATTGGGAAGGCCTTTTGTGCTTCCCCATTATAGATAAAGCTTTTGAGAAAATATACCATCTATTTATGTAAAAGAAAACTAGAAAGTAGGGGAATAAAAGCTGAATCCCCTTTATTAATAGAGTCAACAGTATTTATCTAGAGACAGAGCCAAGATGGTGAAGAAAAAGTGGAAGTTGCCTGAGTTCTCCCCAAATTGCCTTGCAATAAGTTTAAATCAAGGTTCAAAATGAATTCTGGAGTGACATAACCCACAAAAGGACAGACTGAAACAAATTTCCAGCCCAAGATAAATTAAGAGGGCTATAAAAAAGATCTGTTTAATTTAGGTAAAAGGGGAGTGAAGCCCAGCCCAGGCAATACCGAGGCAAGCCAGTAGAAGGCCCCTAGCCCTGGCACAAATCAGCAACCTAGGACTCTTGCGGCTTTATTTTATAGCCTGCAGCTTTGCTAAAGTTGTTTATTGTTTCCAGTTGTTTTTTTAACTTGATTTCTCTAAGTATATAGGTAGATGCTACTTATTATTTTAAGGAAGACTCCATTTATTCTTATGCTCTCTATTGTTTTTAATAGGAATGGGAGTTGTATTTTGTCAAAAGCTTTTTCTGCATTATTGAAATGATCATGTGGTTTCTATTAGTTTTGTTGTTGATATGATCAATTATGCTGATAGTTTTCCTAATATTGATCCTACCCTGCATTCCTGGTATAAATCCTACCTGGTCATAGTGTATTATTCTTGTGATAACTTGCTGTAATCTATTTGCTAATATTTTATTTAAAATTTTTGCATCTATATTCATTAGAGAGATTGGTCTATAATTTTCTTTCTCTGTTTTGACTCTTCCTGGTTTACAGGTATCAGCACCATATTTGTATCATAAAAAGAATTTGGGCCCAGATTCTTAAAGTCTCGCCACTGCTCAGATTCTTATAATCTAGCCAATAGCTCACTAATATTTAGACTCCTTAAGAGTCTGCCCAATATGACGAATGTTCTAATAAACCTTGTCTTTGGCTGAAAGAAGGCTTGGGCTGAATTCTTTTGGGCAGGATCCATGTGTTGTGATATTGGGGTCCCAGCCCCCCCAAACCTCATCATTTTGGTGTCCCATACAAGGAAACTGCTTAACCCCAAGTTCTTCTCCAGTCAATACTGGAAGGTATGTAAGCCTCTCTGCCCACCCCCCCTTTCTTGCTCTGCTGTTGGGGTCGCTCTCCAAGCATCAAGGCTTGGAGGTGCTTTTCAGGCAGACAGTTACCAGGTTGTCTCTCACTCGGCCTGACTCTCTCAGGCTCATGGTCCCCTGGGTAGGCTGAAGGCCATGGACCTGGGTACACCTTCTGCAGCATAGAGGACAAGGATGGATGCCCTCTCAGGAAGTGTATGCTCAATTCTGTTAATTCCCTCAGTGCTAGGGAATTGGGGAAAACTGCAGTTGCTTTTTGGTTCCCTGAAGCTTGCTTACTCCCTTCCCTCTGCACTCCTGAATCCTCCTTCATGGAGGTTACAGGGAAAAGTTAGAACAGCTAAAAATATCTTGGCAGATTCTGGAGGTTTTGTGATTGATCATTAAGGCATTTTGAAACTCCTCCTTACAACTCTGGTCACTCCTTTCTCACACTCTCTTCTCTTGAGTCAAGAGGGTATCTGTTAACTCCTTTCATAGGAGAAGAGAGTTTCACCCTTTACCCTTCACCTTTGATTTCACCCCAATACCAAAATGATGAGGTTTGGGGGGGCTGGGACCCCAATATCACAACACATGGATCCTGCCCAAAAGAATTCAGCCCAAGCCTTCTTTCAGCCAAAGACAAGGTTTATTAGAACATTCGTCATATTGGGCAGACTCTTAAGGAGTCTAAATATTAGTGAGCTATTGGCTAGATTATAAGAATCTGAGCAGTGGCGAGACTTTAAGAATCTGGGCCCAAATTCTTTTTATGATACAAATATGGTGCTGATACCTGTAAACCAGGAAGAGTCAAAACAGAGAAAGAAAATTATAGACCAATCTCTCTAATGAATATAGATGCAAAAATTTTAAATAAAATATTAGCAAATAGATTACAGCAAGTTATCACAAGAATAATACACTATGACCAGGTAGGATTTATACCAGGAATGCAGGGTAGGATCAATATTAGGAAAACTATCAGCATAATTGATCATATCAACAACAAAACTAATAGAAACCACATGATCATTTCAATAATGCAGAAAAAGCTTTTGACAAAATACAACTCCCATTCCTATTAAAAACAATAGAGAGCATAAGAATAAATGGAGTCTTCCTTAAAATAATAAGTAGCATCTACCTATATACTTAGAGAAATCAAGTTAAAAAAACAACTGGAAACAATAAACAACTTTAGCAAAGCTGCAGGCTATAAAATAAAGCCGCAAGAGTCCTAGGTTGCTGATTTGTGCCAGGGCTAGGGGCCTTCTACTGGCTTGCCTCGGTATTGCCTGGGCTGGGCTTCACTCCCCTTTTACCTAAATTAAACAGATCTTTTTTATAGCCCTCTTAATTTATCTTGGGCTGGAAATTTGTTTCAGTCTGTCCTTTTGTGGGTTATGTCACTCCAGAATTCATTTTGAACCTTGATTTAAACTTATTGCAAGGCAATTTGGGGAGAACTCAGGCAACTTCCACTTTTTCTTCACCATCTTGGCTCTGTCTCTAGATAAATACTGTTGACTCTATTAATAAAGGGGATTCAGCTTTTATTCCCCTACTTTCTAGTTTTCTTTTACATAAATAGATGGTATATTTTCTCAAAAGCTTTATCTATAATGGGGAAGCACAAAAGGCCTTCCCAATAAACCTAAGGGTAAAGCAAGGATATTTATTGATAATATAACTATTAAATAGAGTAATGGAAATGCTAGGTGTAAGCAATTAAACAAGAAGTAAAAATAGGTAAAGAAGAAACAAAATTATCATCTTTGCAGGTGACGTGATATTTTAGGGAACCCTAGAGTCAACTAAAACAGAAAAAGAAATAAAATCATTGGTAAAGTAGCAGCATATAGAAGAAACCCATAAAAATAGTCAACCTTTCTGTATATTATTAACAAAACCCATCAGAGATGGGACAAGCAATTCCATTTCAAACAACCACAGAATTTACAAAAGATCTAAGAGTCTGTCTACAAAGCTGTATTCAGGAATTATATGAATACAACCATAAAACCTGCTTTTAAAAAATAAAAGATGACTGAAATAATTTTAGATGGATTGACTGTTCAAGGTTATGCCATGCTAGAGATAGTTTGGAGACAAGACCTATGATTTCGTTGTTATAGGGAAAACCCCAAGAAGGAAGCTCCTTCTAAGTTTGGTACCTCCTCTGCAACTTAGACTCTTAGTGAGATGCCTAGGACACAGAATTTCAGTGATTTGTTCAGGGTCACACAGCCAGTGTGTGTCAGAGGAAGGATTTGAACTTTGCTATGTTTTCAGAGCTATAAAGCTAGCTCTTAATTCACTAAGCCATAGATCTTCTCATGAGCCAAGCTCATCTAATAAAAATGATACCAGTCAAACTATCAATGGTCTACTAAAATTTATCTGGAGGTACACATGATCAAAAATCTCTAGGGAAATCATGGAAAAAATAGGCAGGAAGTGGGGTACCCATATCATATCTCAAATTATCCTACAAAACAATAATTATCAAAAGAATTTGGTATTAGTTTAAAAAAATAGAAAAGTTGATTAGTATGATAGATTAAGTATATAAGATCCAAAATTCATTGAATGTAATAGCATTGGATTTGAGAAACTCAAGAATACCAAGTACTAGGATAAGGGCTAGATGTATAACAACATATCATGGTGCTTTTTAAATTGGAAAACATCATGGGAGAAATTAAGTTTGGGCTTATAAATAGCACACACCATATAAAACAATAAGCTTCAAATGGTTCTTTCCCAGATTGAAAGGTCAGATCATTAAGAAATTACTGCAGCAAAGGAGATACTTTTCCTGCTATGACTGGGAAGATTATTTTTTTTAACAAACAGCTGTTAGGCTTATAGGAGACAGCTTTGGTTACATAATTTTTTTTTCTTTTTTTCCTTTTTTTATTAATTTATTTTTAGTTTTCAACTAACACTTCCATACGCTTTTGAATTTTAATTTTTTCTCCCCCTCTCTACCCCCCTCCCTCCCCAAGATGGTGTGCAATCTGATATAGGTTCTACATGTACATTCCTATTAAACATATTTTCCACATTACTAATGTTATAAGGAAGAATTAGAACCAATAGGAGGAACCACAAGAAAGAGGAAATGAAACAAAACAGAAGAGAAAAAAAGAGCAAAAAGTATGCTTCAATCTGCATTGTAACTCCATAGTTCTTTGTCTGGATGTGGATAGCATTTTCCATCATGAGACTTTTGGAGATGTCTTAGATTCTTGCATTGCTGAGAAGAGTTAAGTTTATCAAAGTTAGTCATCACACAATGTGGCTGTTACCATGTACGATGGTCTCCTGGTTCTGCTTACTTCACTCAGCATCAGTCCCTACAAGTCTTTCCAGGTTTTTCTGAAGTCCGCCTGCTCATCATTTCTTACAGCACAATAGTATTCCATTACATTCATATACCACAATTTGTTCGGCCATTCCCCAATTGATGGGCATCCCTTCAATTTCCAATTCTTTGCCACCACAGAAAGAGCTGCTATAAATATTTTTGTACATGTCCTTTTCCATTTTTGTGATCTCTTTGGGATACAGTCCTAGAAGTGCTATTGATGGGTTAAAGAGTATGGACATTTTTATAGCCTTTTGGGCATAGTTCCAAATTGCTCTCCAAAATTGTTGGATCATTTCACAACTCCACCAACAATGCATTGATCCTCCAATTTTCCCATATCTTCTCCAACATTTATCATTTTCCTGTTTTGTCATGTTGGCCAATCTGATAGGTGTGATGTGGTACCTCAGAGTTGTTTTGATTTGCATTTCTCTAAGCAATAGTGATTTAGAGCATTTTTTCATATGACTATAGATAGCTTTAATTTCTTCATCTGAAAACTGCTTATTCATATCCTTTGACCATTTCTCAATTGGGGAATGACTTGTACTCTTATAAATTTGACTTAGTTCTGTATATATTTTAGGAATAAGGCTCTTATCAGAGACACTGGTTGTAAAAATTCTTTCCCAGTTTTCTACTTCCCCCCTAAGCTTAGTTGCATTGGCTTTGTTTGTGTAAAAACTTTTTAATTTGATATAATCAAAATTATCCACTTTGTATTTCATAATGTTCTCTATCTCCTGTTAGGTCATAAATTCTTCAGTTCTCCATAAATCTGACAGGTGATCCTTGCTGTCCTTGCTCTCCCAGTTTGCTTATAGTATCAGCCTTTATATCTAAATCATGAACCCATTTTGACTTTATTTTGGGATATGATGTAAGATTTTGGTCTATGCCTAGTTTCTGCCATACTGTTTTCCAGTTTTCCCAGCAGTTTTTGTCAAATAGTGAGTTCTTATCCCAGAAGCTGGGGTCTTTGGGTTTGTCAAATAGTAGATTACTATAGTCATTGACTACTGTGTCTTGCATACCTATCCTACTCCACTGATCCACCACTCTATTCCTTAGCCAGTACCAAGTAGTTTTCATGATTGCTGCTTTATAATACAATTTAAGATCAGGAACAGCTAGGCCACCTTCCCCTGTGTTTCTTTTCATTAGTTCCCTTGATATTCTGGACCTTTTGTTATTCCAAATGAATCTTGTTATTATTTTTTCTGACTCTGTATAATATTTTTTGGCAGTTTGATTGGTATGGCACTGAATAAGTAAATTAGTTTAGGTAGAATTGTCATTTTTTATTATATTAACTTGGCCTACCCATGAGCAACTGATGTTTTTCCAATTATTTAGATCTGACTTTATTTGTGTGGAAAGTGTTTTGTAATTGTGTTCATATAGTTCCTGGGTTTGTTTCAGAGGTAGACTCCTAAATATTTTACAATGTCTACAGTAACTTTAAATGGAATTTCTCTTTCTATCTCTTGCTGTTGGGCTTTGTTGGTAATATATAGAAATGCTGACGATTTATGTGGGTTTATTTTATAGCCTGCAACTTCACTAAAGTTGTTTATTATTTCCAGTTGCTTTTTTAACTTGATTCTCTAAGTATGTCATCATATCATCTGCAAAGAATGATAGCTTTGTTTCTTCTTTGCTTATTCTAATACCTTCAATTTATTTTTCTTTTCTTATCGCTAAAGCTAACCTTTCCAGTACAATATTGAACAACAGTGGTGATAATGGACATCCTTGTTTCACCCCCAATCTTATTGGAATTGCTTCTAACTTGTCCCCGTTACATATGATGCTTGCTGAAGGTTTTAGGTAGATGCTACTTATCATTTTAAGAAAGACTCCATTTATTCCTATACTTTCTAGTGT
Source organism: Vombatus ursinus (assembly GCF_900497805.2). Lineage (NCBI taxonomy): Eukaryota > Metazoa > Chordata > Mammalia > Diprotodontia > Vombatidae > Vombatus > Vombatus ursinus. Next base: position 140,814 of record NW_020955188.1, read on the forward strand.
TTTTAATAAGAATGGGTGTTGTATTTTGTCAAATGCTTTTTCTGCATTTATTGAGATGATCATGTGGTTTCTGTTAGTTTTGTTGTTGATACGATCAATTATGCTGATAGTTTTCCTAATATTGATCCATCCCTGCATTCCTGGTATAAAGCCTACCTGGTCGTAGTGTATTATTCCTCTGATAATTTGCTGTAATCTGTTTGCTAATATTTTATTTTAAATTTTTGCATCTATATTCATTAGAGAAATTGGTCTATAATTTTCTTTCTCTATTTTGACTCTTCCTGGTTTAGGTATCAGCACCATATTTGTATCATAAAAAGAATTTGGTAAGACTCCTTCTTTGGCTATTTTCCCAAATCATCTATATAGTATTGGAATTAATTGTTCTTTAAATGTTTAATAGAATTCTCTCATAAGTTCATCTGGCCCTGGAGACTTTTTCCTAGGGAGTTCATTAATGGCTTGTTCAATTTCTCTTTCTGAGATGGGGTTATTTAAGTATTTTACTTCCTCTTCTCTTAATCTGGGTAATTTATATTTTTTTGTAAATATTCATCCATTTCACTAAGATTGTCAAATTTATTGGCATACAGTTGGGCAAAATAGTTCCTAATTATTGTTTTAATTTCTTCTTCATTGGTTGTGGATTCACCCTTTTTATTTTTGATGCTGGTAATTTGGTTGTCTTCTTTCTTTTTTTAATTAAATTAACCAAAGGTTTATCTATTTTATTGGCTTTTTCATGAAACCAGCTCTTAGTTTTATTTATTAGTTCAATAGTTTTCTTAATTTCAATTCTATTAATTTCTCCTTTTGATTTCAGTATTTCTAATTTGGTATTTAATTGAAGATTTTTAATTTGGTCTTTTTCTAGTTCTTTTAGTTGCATGCCCAATTCATTGATCTCCTCTTTCTCTATTTTATTCATGTAAGCATTTAGAGATATAAAACTTCCCCTAAGAACCACTTTCATTGAATCCCATAAATTTTGGTATGTTGTCTCATTATTGTCATTCTCTTGAATGAAGTTATTGATTGTTTCTATGATTTGTTGTTTGACTCAATCATTCTTTAGGATTAGGTTGTTTAGTTTCCAATTAATTTTTAGTCTCTCTTTCCATGGCCCTTTATTACATATAATTTTTATTGCATCATGATCTGAAAAGGATGTATTTAATACTTCTAACTTTCTACATTGGATTGTGAGGTTTTTATGCCCTAATACATGGTCAGTTTTTGTGTATGTGCCATGTACTGCCGAGAAAAAAATATATTCCTTTCTATCCCCATTCATTTTTTTCCAGAGGTCTACCATACCTAACTTTTCTAAAATTCTATTCACTTCCTTAACTTCTTTCTTATTTATCTTGTGGTTAGATTTATCTAGTTGAGAGAGGGGGAGGTTGAGTCCTCCAGTAGTATAGTTTTGCTGTCTATTTCTTCCTGTATCTCCCTGAACTTCTCTAAGAATTTGGATGCTATACTACCTGGTGCATATATGTTTAGTAATGATATTACTTCATTGTCTATGGTGCCTTTTAGCAGGATGTAGTTTCCTTCCTTATCTCTTTTAACAAGATCTATTTTTGCTTTTGCTTTGTCTGAGATCAGGATTGCTACCCCTGCTTTTTTTTAAATTTAGCTGAAGCATAATATATTCTACTCCAGCCTTTTACCTTTACCCTGTGTGTGTCCCTCTGTTTCACATATGTTTCCTGTAAACAACATACTGTAGGGTTATAGTTTTTAATCCATTCTGCTATCCACTTATGTTTTATGGGAGAATTCATCCCATTCACATTCACAGATAGTGTCTTTCTCTCCATCCTATATCACCCCTGTTTATGCTTTTCTTTCTCCTTTCTCCCTTTCCCTCTTCACTAGTGTTTTGCTTTTGACCATTGCCTCCCTCAGTCCCCTCTCCCTTCTATTAGCCCCCTCCTTTTTCTTCCCTTTTACCCTTACTACTTCTTCCCTATCTTCTATCCACCTTCCCTTTTCTTTCCCCTTTTCCCTCCTACTGCCTATGGGACAAGTTAGATTTCTATACCTAACTGATTATGTTATTTCTTCCTTGAACCAAACCATATGCCAGTAAGGTTCAAACAATGGTAATCTCCCTCCCTTCCTTCCCTCTACTATAATAGGTTTTTGTTTCTTTTCCTGTAATGTAATTTAGCATTGTCTGCCTCCTCCTTTCCTTTTCTCCTAGCACAATCTTTAATTAGATCTGATTAATCCATTCTTAGATCCATTTAATCCACTTAATTCATTTTTTTATTATTACATCAAAGTAAACTTATACCCATCCCCTCTGTCTATGTATTCCACTTGAAAATGGTGTAATAACAGTGCACTTCTCAAGAGTTACAAGTATCATCTTCCCTTGTAGGGATGTAAACAGTTTGCCCTTATTAATAACATGTTGCTGTTTTTTTTCTGTCCTGTTTACCTTTTTATGTCTCTCTTAAGTCTTATTTGAAGATCAAATTTTCTGTTAAGCTCTGGTCTTTTTATCAGGAAGGTTTAGAAGTCCCCTATTTCACTGAATGTCCATCTCCTCCCCTGAAAGATTATGCTCATTTTCACTGGGTAATTGATCCTTGGTTGTAATCCAAGCTCCTTTGCCTTATAGAATATCGTATTCCACACTCTACAATCTTTTAATGTAGAAGCTGCAAGGTCCTGTGTAATCCTGACTGTTTCTTTATTTCTTTCTGGTTTCTTGCAGTATTTTCTCTTTGACCTGGTAATTTTGGAATTTGGCAATTGTATTTTTAGGGACTTGTTTTCTTGAGTGTACTTTTTTTCCAGTTGGACAATTGTATTTTTTAAGGACTTGTTTTCTACAGTTAATTTTTGTCCTTCCTTTTCCAAGTAATTGACTCTCTCTTGCATACCTCTCATTTCTTTTCCCAATTTTTCTTCTGCCTCTCTTATTTGACTTTTAAAATCCTTCTTGAGCTTTTCCAAGAAGGCTTTTTGGGTTTCAGACCAGTTCATATTCCCTTTTGAGGTATCAGATGTGGGTTTGTCCTCTTCGGAATTTCTGCCTTGATCTTCACTGTCCCCATAATAAGAATCTATGGTCATTGTATGTTTCTTTTTGCTCATGGTGTTTGCTTATTTCCTGGCCTTTAAAAAATTGAGCTCTCCTGCTGGGGAGCAGGGGGAACCTACCCAAGCTTCTTGTGCTTGAGCTCAAAGCCTGGTCACTGGCTTTATGTGCTGGGACCTCAAATGTTGGCAGTTGGAGGCTGTAGGGTTCTAGCAGTTTACTTGGTGTTGAGCGGGAATCAGCAACACTGGAGCTCTAGGGGTTGGGATGGGGAGTTGGGCCCCTGGAGGATGCTTGCTCCCCCAGGCCTTTTACTCCTTTCTTTGGATCCTTGTAGATGGATGTTTTGCTGCTGCTGGATGTTTCTCCACCTGGAGCTTTTTCTCTTGGAGTTGTGCTTCCCAGAGTTTTGCTGAGGTGCTGGGAGACTTGGCTGCTGGAGAACACCATGGCACATGGTGGTTTTCTGAGCTGGTTTCCACTGATTTCCCTGCCCGTACTGAGGTACTCAGGGGTCCTGGTGTTGGTGTTTGCTTGCTCCATCACCTGGGGTTCAGAATCTCTCCTTGGTATGCTGAGGTGGGGCTTTCTGCTAGCTTGCTGGTACGTCTCCTATTCTGTACTTCTCCCCCTCCCCCAGAGCAAGAGGGGCCTTTCCCATTAATCCCTCAAACTTCCTGGGCTATAGGACTGCTGCACCCCATCTTTCTGCTGGTTCAACTGTTCCAGAGTTTTTCCTGGGGTTATATTTTCTGGGCTTTCAGAGGTTAATAAGGGAGGGTGAAAGCAACTTTCTTACTCTGCCATCCTGGCTCCCAGAAGTGGAACCTGGAGATTCTTTGATGATTACATAAAATTGAAAAACTTTTGTATGAACCAGATCAACAAGGTCAGAATTAAAAGTAAAATAGTAAACTGGGGGTGGAAAGGAATCTCTGCAGTAAATTTCTCTGATACAAGTCTAGGAACCAACATATATAGGCAATTGAAACAAGTATATAAGAACAAGAGCCCTTCCTCAATAGATAAATGGTCAAAGGAAATAAACAGGCAGTACTCAAAAGAAAAAAAAAACAAGCTATCAATAACCATATGAAAACATGCTCCAAATCACTAATAATGAAAGAAAAGGAAATTGAAACATCTCAGAACTAGCAAAGAAAACCAAAAAAATTAAAATTGTTAAGTGGCTATGTAAAGGGTAGGAACCCTTGGTGGAAATGAGAATTGAACCAAACTTACTGTAAAGCAATTTGAAACTATACTACAAAAGTCACTAACCTGTGCATATCCTTTGTCCCAGCAATACAATTACTAGATGAATACTACAAAGAAGGGAAAGACAGAAGAAAAAGACTCATCTGTACCTTTCATTATAGCAAGGTCCTAGAAACAAATTTGGAAACCATCATTTAGGAAATGCTTAAATATATTATGGGATATGATGTAATGGAATGTTATGATGCTATAAGAAATGAAAGACATGTATGAACTGATTTGGAGAAAAGTGAGCAGGATGAGGAGAACCAATTATATAGTGAAAATATTTGAAGGAAAAATAATGTGGGTTTTAAAAAATAATCAATCAATACAATGATTAACCAGAATTCCAGAGAACACTGTGCCCTGTGAGTAGTAGGGCCACCTAATAATTAGACCAACACAATCTATGCTTCATAGACACCACACCCCAAGGTGACTAGTCATCAGGACCCTCTGGAAAAAGAACACTGAGGATGCTGAGGCTCTGCACTTCTGGAGTTGTGAGTTGCCTTCATCATATGTGTTGCCTATGCATATGCCTCACTATCATTGTGCTTTAAACTTGTGCTCACATTTCCTCTTTCCAAATGTGTATTTGTGGAAGATTGTCCCCAGAGTGTTAGTGAAAATCCTTTGAAACTACTCTTCTTGCAGTGTCATTCAAAAAAAATATCTTTTCTTTAGAATTGCGTCTACTGACTGATTGTTAAGGGGAAGCACAGTGATTGGGGCCTGAGAGATAGTGTTAGGAGGATAGCTATTCTTGAACATCGTAGTAGCCACCCTGGGGACCCAAACTGCTAGTGCCACTGTGAGTTAGGTGAATGAACTCCAACGAGTGTCCTGGTGTTAAAGTTCTGCACTGCAATTGGTAGACAAGTGAGCCATGAGCTAGAGGTGACTGCAGGCTCACAATTGACAGCTGCTTCTTCCTTACTCCCCTGCCTTCCCTATCCTAACTACAACCTCAGGCACAAAGCCTCAGACACTCCATACCCTCTCCTTTTATTTTTTACTTCCTATGAAAAAATTAGGACAGCAAATCCTTCTTAAATTCATTATCTGAAGGATGACAGAAAACCCTACAGGTGGTAAGGATACCTGGGAACATGGGCTCAACAGTGAAAGGTCTGGAAGTAATAAAGCTTTCCTGAGGCTATATGGGTAGACCCTGCTTCCTCCAAACCCTCTATGACATAGGAGATGGTCTTTCTGGGGAACTGTGGCCAAATAAATACTAGAGAGGTAATATAGCACAGTGTATAGAAAGCTGGCCTTAGAGCTAGGAAGACCAGGTTTCAAGTCCCACTTCTGATACTTACTGGCTGTGTGACCCTGGGAAAGTCACTTAAGCTCTCAGCACCCTAGGCAAAATGGATCTGCATTGGTATAAGGAGTTTCTCACCTGTAGAGGTTCTTCAACACAGTCCTGATGGCCAGTGAAGCAAAGGAGCTGAGGAAGGCTGGTAATGGTGTTGACATGGTACTGTTCATGTTTGCTAATGACTGTTAATTAAGTTCATAGAAAAAAATATAAAAGAAGAAATTACACTTCTTGAGAACATGACAAATTCCTGTTATTTAATCATCACTGTGTCCTCACTGTTTCATGGCAAAACATTTTTTTCTTCCTCAACTAATTCTCCATCCCATATTCCTAAGTGTATGTTCTAACTCTTGGTCATTTTCTTTTCTCTTTTCTCCCTAAATTGTATCTATTTCCCCCATAGCACATCTCTCCTCAATCTCTCAACTGAGAACTTCATCTCATACTTGATGAAGTAAATTGAAGACATTCACCGTCAGTTCCCTCTTCTTTGACATCAACCTTCAACTGAAGCTCTTCTCTCTAAAATCCCCAAGGATGAACTAAGTCAAATTTACAAGAATAAGCAATTCCCCAAATGATAAATAGTCAAAGGGTATGAATAGACAATTTTCAGGGGAATAAATCTAAGATATCAAGAACCATATAGAAACATGTTCTAAATCACCAAGAATTAGAGAATTGCAAATTAACACAACCCCAAACACCTATAAAACAAGCCTAAAACACCTCACCCCTATTGAATTGGATAAAATGACAAAAATGGAAAATGACAAATGCTGAAGGGGATGTGGGAAAGTCAACCCATCAATTGGGGAATGGCTGAACAAAGTATGGTTACTGTATGTGATAGAATACTATCGAGCTATAAGAAAAGATGAAGGGGATGGTTTCAGAAAAATCTGGGAAGATTTGTATGAACTGATACAAATTGAAGTGTGCAGAACCAGGAGAAGAATCTACACAGGAAGAACAATATTGCTAAGATAATCAACTTTGATTATTTTTAAAAGCTTCCTTTGCTGGATCTTCATTTAGGTCATAGTCAATAAGCTCCGGTATCCCCCCTTTTTCTTCTTGATCTATACAATCTCACTTGGTGAATTTTTCAGCTTTCAGAGGTTCAATGACCATCTCTGTGCAGACAATTCTTACATCTATATATCCAGTCCTAAATTCTGTCCTGACCTCCAGTCTCAAATCATAGGACTAAATTCAATAGAGAACCAGTAATTCACAGAAGACTGAAACCTTAAAAAATAGGTAGTAATCAAACCCTGTCCCCAGAAATACACAAAATGGGGGTAATAGAATAACCTAATGCAAGGAAGCCAATTTGGCTTCATATGGTAGACGTCAGTGAGACTTGATGGGATGTGGATATTGTACTAGGAGGGTATTATAACTTCTTCAAGAGGAACAGAAAGCCTTCTGGGCCATTCAACCAACAAAATGTCAGATTAAATATTTTCTCCAGATCCAATTAACTCCTTAAATCTCCAGCAAAGAGGGATTATGCACAATATGTAGAGCAATTATACTCAAATCCACAGAACAAAGAGAGAATCCCAACAAGGCAAAATTTGGCTGAAATTACAGTGGAAGAGCACAGGAAAATCCTTAAAGCACTTACTCAGCACACCCTCATTTAACAACCTCCCCCTTTCCTGCAGGGAGTCACCTACTGATGGGTGTGCCTGGTATTCCATTGGGATTCTCTTCCTATTTCAGAGACTTTGCCAACACATTGTCCCCACTCCACTCTCCTACTCCTCTGAAGCAAGCGACAGATACTGATTTCTGTTCAGAAAGGAGTGGGGACTGAACTTATGCTATTTTCTCCCTAGGGTTGGCCCTAGGTTAGGGACCCTCAAGGTTGTAGAGACTGCCTGGGAGATCCTCCTCCTACCCTGTAGTAGAAGCTGATTCAGCTCGGACACAAATGGAAAGTAGAGCCAAGGAAGGCAAAAGGTGGGGGAATGCTCACTGATTCCAAATCCAAAATGAAATAACTTTCTACTACATAAGTGGACTTGAATGAGTGGAATTTACAGATCAGTTGGGATAGGGGAGAGGGCATTTTCTGTGTCTCTGACATCACACTTCATAGGCAGATGCCTTTTCTGCCTACATGAAAGGTCAGCCCAATAGAGAAGTTTCACTGTTCCCTATGTCAGGATCCTTCCTGTGGCAAACCGCTTTGTTTCTCAAGAAATGTGTAGTCCAGCAGTTCACTGTGCCCCCAGACAGGCTACAGGAATGAACATACTGAGCCAGGACATACACAGGAATCTTTCAGTGCCAGAGGAAGCTGTGAGCTCTCCATTGTGTTCTTACAAACCTGTGGGGATGGGCTGCCCTGAGCCATCCCCACTTGCCATCCCAGTCTCTACTTCAGATCAATGATTTTCCTCTCTGGGATGTCTTATCAGAGCTGGATGTCAGACTATCAAGTCTGAGAGGTACTTAAATATTTCTTAGCTCTCATGAGTAGGGGTTGTTTCATTCTCTATATTTGTCACCCCAGTACCTAGAACATACTAGCGGCTTACTAAGTGCTTATTGATTGGAATTTGGAAAACATTCCCTGCTGGTTAGCACCCTTCATCCTAAGAATGATCAGCCTTCTGGCCACCAGATGACAGTGCAGCCTCACTTAACAGAAGGCAGCCCAAACTCTCTGGTGGTAGACTGTAAATCGGGGGCTGGCTTTCCATCAGTGAGCCAGTCACATCAAAGAATGATCATGCTAAAACAGAGGCCTCAGAAGAATAATAGAATTAATAATAGCTTTCTTCTCCCTAGACTTTCAGGTTTATAAAATTCTTCTCTCCCTAAAACCCTGTGGAGTAGATCATACAAAGGTTTATTTTGGGTTGAGAGGGAGGGATGAATACCATCATTCTGGAGATAGAAGTCCCTGGTAAGGTAGGGAATGGGATAGACTCTATTTACCCCAAGTGCTTTTCCCTTGGTGGGTGGGGAACTTCCACCCTTGGGAAGGTAGAGAAAGGGAAGAAGAGCTGTCTTGACTATTTATGGGCCCAATCAATCAAACAGGCATTTATTAAGTGCCCACTCTGTGCCACGCACCATGCTCAAGCACAAATCCTTTAAACTTTACATTTTCCATTAGGTGAAATAAAGCCTGTCCTATATTTGCTGTGCTGACTGGGAACTAGAAGTCTGTTATACTTTATTTTTGTGGAGATCTAGACAGATGCCAAATTCTGATATTCCTTGGGGAAACCATAGGTATGGGGGAAAAGGCTCCCTGAGACCCAGAATTATACAGTAAAAAGAATGATGCCTTTGATGCTAGGTACCTGTGTGACCTTGGGTAAATCACTTACCCTTTCTAGGCTTCATTCACCTCACTTGTAAAAGGAGGGGGTTGGCCTCCATGGCCCTGAAGTCCTCCCAGCTCTAGCTCTAAGATCCTCTGCCAAGTCTTGTGAAGTGTAGGCTGAAGGTTGCCCACTGAGAGATGAATTTCTTTCACTACATCCACTCATAAAACAATGGATCCTTGAATTGTACCAATAGCTAACATTTCTTTAAGAGTCTGTATGGCCTCCTTCCCTCTTTCTACAGAGCAGGGAGACTAAATGCTCCAGGTGTTGCTCCTGACTCTCTGGACCTCTTTCTCCAGCATCACCCAGCAACCTTCTCACCTGGAACATGTCTCCATTCTGCAGTCCCTTCCTCTGATTGATCAGTTCCCACCTGAGCTTCCATTTAAAGGAAGAGCCCAAGTCAGCCATTTTCACTCCTTCATTCTTCTTAGAGCTCTGCTTCTGTCTCTCAGGACTTCCTTTTCCACCATGCCCCTACACACCTTCTCCCTGAACCACCTCCCTCCCCATGCGTCCTTTATAGCTTCTTCTGGTGTGCTGAGTTTCCCCATCAGAATGTAAGTTCCTGGAGGGCAGGGATTGTTTTTCTTTGGGCTTCTATTTATATTCTCAGAGCTTAACACTGTGCCTACCACATAGGAAGCCAAATGAACTAGCAGCAGTCAATTATAGAATGGCAGGGAGCTAATTTTTACTTTATTCATTTATTACTAATAATCACTGGGAGGGCCTCATTCCAGGATTAGACAGGCATTTTTTTTTTTTGTTTGTTTGTTTTTAGGCAATTGGGGTTAAGTGACTTGCCCAGGGTCACACAGCTAGTAAGTGTCAAGTGTTTGGTTTGAGAGCAGATTTGAACTCAGGTCCTCCTGACTTCAGAGCCGGTGCTCTATCCACTGCGCCACCTAGCTGCCCCTAGACAGGCATTTGCACCAAACACACTCCTTCTCCACCACAGGCTAAATGCCAGGGAGAAGAGAGTGGCATTAATTGGGTATAAAGAATCATAGATCATAGGGAATGTATACCTTTATCATTGGTCTGAGTTCCACTCAAAGGAGGCTCATGCACTCCGCAAAGAGAAGCTGCTATCCCTATCACAAGCTCTGCAAGCTTGGCCAGTACTGCCAGTCTATGGTTGAAGGTCCCTCCCAGATCTGACCCATGTTCCCAGGATCCTCCCAGCTCTGCCATTCTATGACCTATGGCCCTCCCAACCCTGAAATCCAGTATTGTGAAGTCCTTTCCATCTGTGATAGGCACTTGGTTAGGCCCCCTTGGCTTAACCATTTTCTTTGTTGTTGCTGTTTGCTTGTTTGTTTGTTTTTGAGGGGGGATGATGTGTGGTATGGGGTGGGGAATATTCATACAATGTAGGTTAGAAGTGGAAGGGACATTAGAATATAAAATATCATAACAGCAAGGGGACCTTTCAGGTCATCCAGGCCAACCCCTTCAACTTGCACATGAGGAAACAGGTTTCAGAAGATTTCACTTCTCAGGGTCATGGAGAGTCAGAATGTGAACTCAAGCCCTCTGATTCTCAAGCCATTGCTCTGTCTGCCTCTTCCTGTTGCCCCTCTGCTTGCCTCTCCTGCTAACTTACCAAATACCTTTCCATTGCTGAGCATCAATTTCTTGCCCCCCTGTCTATTAGCCCTGCATAGAATTGTCCTGCTGACCCACTTCCTCTCCACTTGCCCTTTCTCCCACCACCATGCCTTTACTCACACAGGACCCCATGCTTGGCATCCTTTATTCCCCATTCGCATTGACTGAAGTCCCTTCTTTTCCTCAAGCCCCAGAGCAGTTGAGTCATCCTCCAGGAAGGCTTCTCTCAAGCTTTGTAAATGTCTTCTCCCTCCTCAAATTTCCCTTGACACTCTGAATCTCCCATATGCTACTCCCACAGGCTAATCACAATTGCTTCTTGTATAGGCTTTGAAGCTTAGAACAATTTTATTTGCATAATAATTGGAGTTTTACCTTGGATCATCCTGGTCCTCATTCCACTCCACCCCCACTCCCTACTCACAACTCCCAGTAGACCAAGGTCATTAAAGACAAGGAATTAACAACAATTCAGTGTTTTATGTATGGATTATGAGTTTAGGAATCATCCACAAACTCAAGGACATGAAGAAAAACAAGAGGCTAGTATGTGATAAAAGAAATTTCTGTTACATGTAGGTTTAAAGTATTTATTAAACAAGTTATGAACAAATCATCCAATTTGTTATAATGCCCTCTTCTGATCTTTTTGTCTTTTCTTGTTTGTTTTTATTTTATATAGATTTTCCCCCCTCTGTCACATCCCGCTAACTCCCCTACCTTCCCCCACTCCAAGACTATGCTATCTTCACCTTTATATTATTCCCAGCAGGAAGCACTAAAAGCCCTGTCAGCACCCAGTAGGGACTCAGTGAATGCTTGCTGAATTGACTTGAAAAGTTCGGGTTGGGAGTGGAGACCATAGGCTCCACACCTGGAAGGGGTCTCAGAGATCATCTAGGACAACCCCCACATTGTATAGAGGAGAAAAGGGAGACCTAGGAAGGAGCCTTATTTGCCCAAGATCATTCACATATCCCAGCCCATGAGGTAGGAGCCAGGTCCTTTGACTTCCAGACCAGAGCTCTTCCCATTATACCATTAGATGCTTATGCTGGCTCAGGCCCCAAGAGCCCAATTCCCCTTTGCTAAGTTCACTACTGCTTTCAGTCCAGGTTACCCTCCTCCTCAGCCTCTCAGGATCCCAAACAAAATCCTCTAGCCTCCCTGTCAGACAGGTCCTTCACATCCTGGGTGCCTGGAATCCTTCACTAGCAATCTGAAGGAAACCTTCCCCAACTGCAATGCATAGAGAAGGGAGGGGTTCAGGTCTTACAATTTTAGGATGTCAGAGCTGGAAGAAACTTTGGAGATCCTTGAGTATAATCCCATTATTTTCTTTCTGTAAGTGATTTTGCCAAAATAGTTATTTTTATTAAAAACCAAACCAAACCAGATACTTCCTCTGGAATGGTACATTGAAAGAATATATGTATATATATATATATATATATATACACACACACATATATATGTGTGTGTGTATGTATGTGTATATGTATATATATGGCAAAACTATACAAATGTTTTCTTTTTCTGTCCTATTTTGTATATGCAAATATTCTTTCTTTTTTCTGGATGTGAAGTTCAGAATAAAAACAAAATGTAAACATTTCTAAAGGCGAGGAAACTACTGGAATGTTTCATCTGGGCCTATCTTCTTTTGGAAACCTTGGCCAGTATCATTGAAATCAGTGCAGGGATGTGCTGGAGCCAGCTCATACCAGCCATACAGAGACAATTGTGAAATTTTCAGTGTGAGCATTTACACCACAGAAATTGGCAATCAAGGCTTGATTTATTATTTTGTTGGTTGTCTAGACTTAAGAAAGTGATGAGGGGCAGCTAGGTGGCGCAGTGGATAGAGCACCAGCCCTGAAGTCAGGAGGACCTGAGTTCAAATCTGGCCTCAGACCAAACACTTGACACTTACTAGCTGTGTGACCCTGGGCAAGTCACTTAACCCCAACTGCCTAAGCAAAAAAAAAAAAAGTGATGAAAAAAGTTAATAGTTCAGATTAATCTTAAAAGTATGTCATGCACACATTTTTTGGAAAACTAGCTGTTAAACATTTACTAGCATGGGTTAATCAGATTCCTGAAATGTCAGAGCTGAAAAGGTCCTTGGAGATAAAACACCTCCATCAATCTACTCATATGACCAATGAGGACAGTAAGACCTAGACAAGGGAAGGGATCTGTCAAAGGTCACACAGCTAGTGGAGGGGCAGACAGTGCACTACACCCCAGATCTCCCGGTTCTTCATCTAGAGCTCTTTGTGGAATCCCCAAGCAACCTCTTCTTTAGAAGCTTTGAAAGGTGTTGTATCACCAGATGAAAATTCTTATTATAAGGAAAGAAGTCAATGGTCCTGGGGGGCATTTTGTATTCTTGAGCTGTGCCAATATGCCCAGGATCTGTATTTTATCTGGGGAGATGTATTCACCTCCAACTCTTCAGATCAAAACCTTCCACAGATTAGTCAGTGGTGTTCAAGAGCTGTTCTGACCATAAAAGCCATTCCCCTGCAGACCCTGAAGGGGGATCATGATCTTGAAGGTTGTGGTGATGATCTTCTAGGAGACTAGCTAGACTAGTGCTCAGACTTCAGACACCCAGTTCATCACTGAGACTTCCCTGGAAGCCTTTTGGGCTTGCTAGAGCCTGCCAGAAGGTGTGCCCATCTGAGACCCAGAGAACCTTCTGCCTCTTCTGCCCCTTCCCCACCAAGCACCAGGAGGGCACTGTTAATGAAGAAGTTTACAGACATATCACCAAACATAGACTGCCCTTCCATGGGATGTAGCAATGCTTTGCACATAGCAACCATTCTGAGATCCTGCTAACCAGTCAATCAATACTCCTGTACTGTGTACCTCAAGGAAAACTCACTAACCCTAGGGACACAGAAAACCCAAAGCAGACCTTCCTAAAAGTGCCTTAATGTTTTCTACCGTGTAATGGACCTCTGCTTTTCTTCTTTTTAAATCTTCCTAACAAAGGAAGTATTAGCTTATACCCCAGTGCTTCAAAAGTCTCTGTAAGACTGCAGATTTTAGAGCAGGAGTAAAACTGCCTAGTAGAAATTATAGGTCTGGTTCAACCACATTCATAACCATAACAGTTCCCTTTGTTATAGCATTTTCACATTTCTAAAGCACTAGCTTCAAGACAATTATGTAAGTTGTTAGTGCAAATACCATTTTCCTATCTTCAAATATGAGCAAACTGGGCCCCTGAAAAGGGAAGTGATTTGTCCTAGTACACATTCAAGGTGAAGGAGATAGAGAAAGCAGTGACTTCATAGGACAATAAGTATTAAAACAAAGTGAAAAGATTTTAAAAAGCAAAAGAAAATGTAAGTTCCATACTATCAAAAACAACTGAGCTGGAATTGCAGAGAGAAGGAAAATGAATGGTTTAAAGCTGGTGACTAGAGAATAAGGTGCAGTCTTGGTTCCAAGAAAGATACACTATCTATTAGAGGATGACTGTAAGGTTTCACTCCTAACTGGCTTGAAGGGTTATGCTGTTCCTAACAAGAATAGAGAAGTTCAGAAAAGGCATATGTTTGAGGGGAAAGATAACTTCTCTTGTGAACATGTGGGGTTTGAGATGCCTATAGGACATCCTTCTCAAAATGGCAGGCGTTCATGTCTTTCTTCATCTTTTAAGGAAGTGGGGGAATAAGTCTCTATAAGTAGCTTGCCTATGTTGAGCAAAGCATGGTGTGACCCTCTACGTGTGCTATGAGAAGAAGGCCCATTTCCTGATAAAAACTGGTCTTGTCCAGGCTCACTTTGCATTTGCCCATGGGGCTTATTTCAATTATCAAAATAAAAACAACCCTGAGGTGCCACCTCACATCTTTCAGATTGCATAACATGATAGAAAAGGAAAAAGACAAATACTGGAGGAGATTTGGAAAAACAGAGACACTAATGCCTGGTTTGTGGAACTGTGAACAGGTCTAACCATTCAGGACAACAATTTGGAACTATGGCCAAAGGGCTATAAAACTGCATACCCTTTGACTCAGCAATACCACTTGTAGATCTGTATCCCAAGGAGAACATAGAAAAGGAAAAAAAAAACTTATATGTACAAAAATATTTAGAGCACTTCTTTTTGAGGTGATAAAGAATTGGAAATTGAGGGGATGCCCATCAATTTTAAGGAATGACTGAACAAATTATAGTTCATGACTGTGATGGAATATTATTTCACTATAAGAAATGACATGTGTGATATTTTTAAAAAACACTTGGAAAGACTTATATGAACTGATGCAAAGTGAAATTAGCATAATTGGGAGAACAATATACACAGTAACAGCAATATTGTAATGATGATTAAATGTGAAATACTTAGCTACCCTAATCAAGGCAATGATCCAAGACAGTTTCCAAGGATCCATGATGAAAAGTGCTATCCACATCCAGAGAGAATTGAAAAATTTGGAGTTCAGATTGAAACAATGTTTTTCACTTTATTTTTCTTGCTTTTTTAAAAAATCAACATGACTAATGTAGAAAACAAAAGAAAAGAAAGTGATTCATGGATGGAACTCCAGTCCCCAAAGTGGATTTAGGGATGCTTCCATAGGGAGCTTTGGCAGTTTCTATTGGCCATCTAGTGGCCAGAAGGCTCAACCTCCTTAGGATGGTTAGGATAGTTAGTATGCTAACTACTGGAGCAATGTCTTCCAATCCAAGCCAATCAGTCAGTATGCATTTATTTATCACCTGCCTCAGTCCAGGTACTATTTGAGGCTCTGGAGATATAGATACAGTGAATAAAACAGTCCCTTATCACAAGATACAATAGATATTTTTCTTAAGAGCTTCTGGGATTTCCATCCCTAGAAGCCATTACAGAAATGGATACCATTGGTTTGAGCCAGGAAGCTGGGATAGCAAGTAGGGATGGCCCAGTATATCCCAACCTCACAGGTCTAGGTTCAGGCAGAGCCTAGGGCTTCCTCCTGCACTAGAATATTCCCATAGTCATTCCCACATGTTGGTAGAAATCAGCATCATCTGGTGATCTATTAACTTCCTGAGAAACTAAATGCCTTGACACTAGAGGGGTCCTGATTTAGGAAACAGTTAAGATTATCCACAAGGTTGACTACTGATGTTGGCACAATAGGCGTCTACCTGGGAAGTGTGATGAGGGGCACAGAAATTGCACTTACCTGCATCACTATGTCTCTCTACCTGCAAATTCTACTCATTCACTTTGTTATAGGAGAAAGACCTCTGCTTTTCGACAGCAATAAACATCTATTAAGCACCTACTATGTTCCAGACACTGTCCTAAGCATTGAAATTGGGAGGCAGCAAGCATGGCCTCCTGCCCAATTCTTCCCTTAGTCCTGCTTTCCTTCTATGTCCTGGTTGAATTAGCATCTACCATATTTTCTGGTCATGGTCAGCTCAGAGGAATGAGGTTCTAGCAGGGGTGGGGAACCTGTGGCCTCAAGGCCACATGTGGCCCTCTAGGTCCTCAAGTGGGGCACTTTGACTGACTCCAAACTTCACAGAACAAATCCCCTTAATAAAAGGATTTGTTCCGTAAAACTTGAACTCAGTTAAAAGGCCACACCCAAGGACCTAGAAGGCCACATGTGGCCTAGAGACTGCAGGGTCCCTACTCCTGGTTTAGAGTATAACCTCAGCAGAGTCTCTGTAATCTGGGGACCCAGAGAGAAAATAACATATTTTCAATGTCCACCTCCCACCCTCTTCATTCTGAAGCAATTATGCAGAAGCTATGTCTGCTGCTAATTGAAGGGAGATGTGACAGTCTCTAGAGCAGGGGGAAAGCTAACATAACCCTCAGTCCAGAAGCCACAGGTCAGATGGTACATCCCTCCCTCCTGGGAATGTGGAGGCTGCTGGGTGAGGAATGCTGAGGGAGTGCTTTAAGGGTTAATGTCCTTCCCCTGTGTCAAATCTTCACAATTTGACTATATCTGAATTCTCTTTTCTTTGTCAGAAGTGGGGAGGGGGGATGCTGGCAGAGTCTTTATAAGAAGATAGGATCCCAATATGGGCTCTAGGCAACAGCCCCACCCTTCAGGCTGTGAGGCCCTGCTGAGGAATAAATAAGTGTCCATGAAAGCATTATTAGCTGGAGCTCACCACTGGTTGCCATGGCAACTTGTCTGTTACCAAGGAAATCTGGTATCTTGAGTTGCTGGCCCTCATGTTAGCTTCTCATTGGGCCTGTGTTATGACGATCTCTCAGAAAAGAGGAGAAGGGGGTGGGGTTCTTCCCCTCTTTGCTCTGAGTAGCCAAATGGGCACAGATTTAAATCTCTAGGGAGTACAATGTAACAGGCAATAATGAACATATCCAAAAACTCATACATTCATACCCACGTACATATGTATATGTGTATAGATAGATGGAGAGACAGAGACAGAGACACAGAGAGACACAGAGAGAAAAAGACACAAAGACACACAGAGAGAGACAGAGACAAAGACACAGAGAGAGATACAGAGAGATTGAGGGTAGGAAAGAAGCTGAGCCAGAGATAGATTCCTGTAGAAGCTAGCTGCAAAATAATATGTATCAGAAGATATGTAACCCAGTGGTGGCTACAAGAAGTGAGTCAGGAGGAAGAGGAATCATGCCACCCATCATTCCATTGCAGGACTCAGTGATCACCTCCTAACCAGGGGCCCATAAGTCTGTCCAGGGTCCTGAAATATTGCCTGAAATCTAGAATTTTCCAAGAGAATCTCTGAATGTTAAGGAATATTCTGCAGATCACAAGAGTGTTTAGGATTACAATTCACCTTTCACATGCCACATTCAATCTTCACAAGCCACTGGGAGGGTTCTCATCCTAATTTCCAAGTAGAAAGTACAAGTATTAAGACACTCATTGCCAAGATGAAGGAACAGAGGCCCAGAAAAGGGAAATGTCCTGCCTGGAAAGAATGTTGGTTTCAGGATAGCCATGGGGCTAAGGTTAAGTCACACAGCTAGCAGTTGCTTCATTACACACTTGTCTCAGATCTTGCCCCCCTGACCTCCACAAACCTTGCTGTTGGGGAGTTAATCCTTGCAGTTTTAGAATCCTTCCCTCCATCCATCTCTTCCAGCTGCCTTCCTTGGTGAGTGAGCACAAATTCACTTAAACCACTCTATGTAGCCAGCCCCATACCAGGACGTGCTTGTCCTCCTCTCTACCTGCAAATCCCACTCATTCACTGTGACACAAAGGAAAGGCCTCTAGGTTTGGACTTCAATTAGTCAATCAATAAACATTTATTAAACACCTACTATATACCAGGCACTGTCCAAAGCACTGAGATGGAGAGGCAGCAAGCATGGCCTCCTACCCAGGCCCTTCCTTAGCACCTTTTTCCTTCTAAGTCTTGATTAAATTAACATCGACCATATGGTATGTTCACCAAAGGCTCAGAGTGCGAAAGGTCTAGAGTATAACCTGAGCAGAGTCTCTGCAATCCCGGGGCTCTCTAACCTAGGAATGGACCCAGACATAAAATGGTATGTTTTCAACGCTCATCTCCTACCCTCTTCCTTCTGAAGTGACTATGCAAAAGCTATGTCTACTGCTCATTGAAGGGAGATGTGACAAAGTCTCTACAGCAGGGAGAAAGTGAACGCAGGCCTCAGTGAGTTATGCACAGGTCAGATGGTACATCCCTCCCTCCTGGGAATGTGGAGGCTGGTGGGGGAGAAGTGCTAAGAAAGTGCTCCTCCTGTGTCAAATCATATGGATTTTGCCATATCCTAATTCTTTTTTCTTTATCCTGGGGGAATGCGGGACAAGGGGATGCTGGCAAAGTCTTTGGAGGAGGATAGGATCCTAATATGGGCTCTAGGGTGCAGCCCCACCCTTCAGGCTGTGAGGCCCTGCTGAGGAAGAATTGTATTGTTGAAAGCTGTATCAGAGCGGCCCTATCTCTGGTTGCCATGGCAACCCCTCTGTTACCAAGGAAATCTTATCTTGAGTTGCGGGCTCTGATGTTAGCTCTTTATTAGGCTGGTATTATGAAGATCCCTCAGCCAAGAGGAAAAGGGGGCTTCTTTCCCCCTTTGCTCTGAGCAGCCAAATGAGCACAGACATAAATCCTAAGGTACTACAGTCTAATGGGAGGTAACAAACAAGTCCCAAATTTCATACATGCATATATATATATGTATATAGAGAGAAGGGGGGAAGGGAGGGAGGGAAGGAGAGGGTGAGGGAGAAGGAGAAGGAGAGAGAGAAGCTAACTACAGAACAATATATAAAAGAAGATATGCAAACCAGCTGTGGCTACAAGAACTGAGAAGAAACAAACATGGAATCCATCATTTTATACAAGGACTCAATGATCACCTCTGAGCCAGGTGCCCAAATATCTGTCCCTAGGCCAAATACATGCCTGAAACCTTGAATTTCCCAAGAGAATCTCTGAATCCCATGTGCTTTAAGAATTACAAAGAACCTTTTACGGCCCCCTTTGATTTTCACAAGACCCCTGTAAGAGCTCTCACCCTAATTCCACAGTGGAAAGTGCAAGTATTATGATGCCCATTGCCCAGATGGAGAAAAGGGGGCTCACAGAAGGGAAACAACCTTCCTGGAAAAGGAAATGGGTTGGTTAAGTCACACAACTAATAAATACTCCTCTTCACCCATCTCAGTACTCATTCCCCTAACCTCCAGAGCACATCTCTTTGGGTACTTCATCCTTACCCTGCTGGAATCCATCTTCCGGCCCAGCCCCCTTGGTAAGTAAGCACAAAGTCACCTAGCCCCCTACATTTAGCCAGCCCCATGCCAATACACACTTCCCTTCCTCTCCAGGCAGACAACTAAGCCATGACCGTACCATCTTCCCTAGGAAGATTTCAGACAAAGTTTAGGGCCTTTCCCTTGAGATCCTTACATACTTCTAGGCCACCAAAGTACTGGGAGGAAATGCTAAAACTATATTTATTGTTTTGTTGATTGTCTACACTTAAGAAAGTGGTGTAGAAATTCTAATAGTTTTGATAATTTGTTCCCCCAGAGAGCCAGTTGATAAACATTTATCAGCATACCTCAGAAGTCACTTCATCTTTCCACCTTCTGCATTGTAAAATGGGCTAAAGAGAAGTGCCCTACTGCCCTTGTGGGGGCCATCCTTAGCGTTATTAATTTATGTCTTGCCACTGGACTTTGATGACTCTGGAGGAGAGGGTGAGGCTGATAACTTTGCACAGCTCTGTCTCACTTAAATCCAATTCACTTGCAAGGCAAGAAATCTCCCTCCTGATGTCATTGGTTCTCTTGGAGAAGAAAGGATGAACAAGAAACTGTAAATCTGTGAGTAGTAGTAGCTGCCTCCCTGGGGACCTAACCGACTAATTCCAGTTGGGCAACGCTGCCATTTTTTTCTCCTCCTCTTCCTCTTCCTCTTCCTCCTCCTTCCTCTCCCTTGTAAAGCTTCAGGTTACTTTGTGAATAACTTGTTGCTTTTACAAAAAGATTTTAATCCAAAGTACTGATGTTTCCAAAAATGTTCTCCAGACTTTTGTAGACAAACATTGAAATTGAGTTTCAGTTACAAAGCAGAGGAACAATTTTTATAGAATCGGTTTCTTTACATTAAAACAATGGACAAAAAGCACTTTTTTACAGTACAGGAGCCATTCATAACTGTCCTGGATATACATTACACTTTCCGTCACTTAGGTGCCTTCTACCCTAGTTAGCAGATAGGATTCAGCTGCTTTCTAATCCCTTTCGGGCAAAACCAAGATGTGCAGATGCAAAGGATCCAATAAACATAAAACATTTATCAAAAATCAATTAACACCAAAGATACCACATATCCTTAGATGAGGTTACAATCTCAGCATAATGTACATGAAGCATACAAAAATAAAACATTATGAAATATTGAGTGGTACCATAAATATATAACTAGAAACTTTATTATCTTACCTAATTTTGATAAGGGGGAAATATTACTCTCTACTCCATTATACCACCTTTATGGAAAAAATATATGTGTCTATACATATACATATAAAAATACCTTTGGGGGCTATAAAGTGTAAAAAAAACCAAAGATTTTAGGGGACAATTTTGTTGAGGTCTGACAGGTTGAGACCCCTCAAAGACTGGAGTACAGGATGGAGTTGTCTGGAATGAATTCACAGACTCAAGCATTATTTAAGTCAAGGTGGCAAAAAGTTTATTGTTACACTTTTCATCGGACAAGGATCCTTAAGGAACCTGGGAGAGACTGAGGATGGAGCTAGGGTTTATATGGAAAAGGGCATGAGAAAGGAATGCCAGGGACACTGATGAGGTAATCGAAAGGTGCAGGTGTCTTTGGGAGCTATGGATGGGAAAGTACAGGGAGTATACCAGACAGGGAGGGAGATGACAGAGGTATGGATCTTGGGAGACTGGCAGGAGGAAGAGTCCTTGGGCTGGCCAAGCACAAAGCTCCTTGGGCCGGGCAAGACACACCTCTCTCTCTGTCCTGATTAGAGAATGCTCTGCAACAAGGGAAAGTTTTCTCACAAGACAGGAGCTTACTAAGGAATTGAGAGGCTTCCAGAGACAAGATGTGAGGGCTGGGGCCTGAGCAGCCCAGCACTCTCTCACCCAGCTTTGTGTAGCTACACCAAGGAGAGATAAGGGTCGTGCTGGGGCCCACGCATGAGTAATTGATAGGCACAGTGTCCTTGGGCTGGGGAGTGATTGTCAGAGGCAGTGTTTCTGAGACTAGGGAGAAATTGGGGTCCAAGCACAAGCACAAGCACCCAAGCACCCAAACACCCAAACACCCCATCAACTTCACCCTGTTCCCTCCCCCACCACACATACCTATACAAAAGCCAGTGTGAATTTCTAAACACAATTGATAATGAGTCACATGATTGAATCACATGATGCCTGGACTCTTCAAGCTGTCCTATAACCCAAGTATAGGTTCGAACTCTCATGTTTGAAAGTTAACCTGGCTTGGAGTTTAAACATTATTGCTAACTTACTCCCCCATTTTAGGGATAGGATAACAGGCCCAGGTAGGGGAAAAAAAGGGGCGGGGCTGGGAGAATCCTGATCCAGGCTTTTCCCCTATTAGAGTTAGCTGTTGTTGCTCCTGAGTCGTTCAGTCCTGACTCTTCGTGACCCCACGGACTATGTCATGCCAGGCCCTCCCATCCTCCACTATTTCTCCCAGATCTGTCCAAGTTCACGTCATGACCTGGGGCCCAGTCCTCCCTGACCTTTCTCCCAGGCGGCTTGCAGACCCTGGGCTGTTAGGCGGGTCCTTTGTTTCATTATTGCATAAGAGGCGTGTCTCTACCAGGCGCCCCTCCAAACCGGGCCATCCTGGCTGGGGGGAGCCGGGGAGGCAGCAGCTCCCAAGGAAGGAGGCACCCCAGGTGCTGCCCGCTGCCTGTGCCCAGCACCTACTTAAGGGGGTCTCGGACCTGCCCGTGCCCAAGGAGGGGAGCCCGTGCTGACCTTCCACAGGCCTAAGGGCTGCGTGTCCAGGGAACGTGCGGTACGAACAAGTCAAGTCCGAGGTACGTTGTAACCCAAAAGGGAGGGAGAGCGGCGCAGCCCCGACGGGTGCTGTGGCCAACTCCGATGCACCTGCCGGAGCACCAGCCCCGCAGCCTGAACCTGCCCCAAGTGGCCGCTTGGCTGAGCCCAGCAGCCCCAGGCACAGCCCCAGCAGCATCCTTGGCAACCCCAAGAACAGCTGCAGATACCCTAATAGCCACATCAACAGCCTCAGTCTCCCTAACTGACCCTTTCTCTGCCGATTATGCACCAACAGACCACCAACACCCCAGCGGCAGCTCCAGGCTCCTTAATAGACCCAGACTTCCCCTAAGTCTCCTCTGCAGTCCCAAGCACCCCTTCCCCCAGCCCCAATAGTAATTTCAGGCCCAGGCACCCCTAGAGCAGAGGCCCTATCCCCAGTATTTATTTTATTTAGAACATTAAAAGGTTAATTGGTGAGGATTTGAAAGGGCCTCCATTTCTCTTTGTAAACAGCTGCATTTTCAATAAAATACATGTGCTCAAAAGACACCAAAGCCTATTATGTCACAAGAGGGTGAGGTCTTAGAACATGGAATGTCAGGGCTTGCAGAGACCTGAGAACACACAGAGAGTGTCTGGGCTAGGAGTTGCCATGGAGAAGAGAATGTCAGAGCCGGGCGGGCCCCTCACTAGAAGGCTATCAGAGGTAGAAGAGCCTTTACAACAGGGGAAGTAAGAGTGACCTTGAACATCCCAGAAAAGGATGGAAAGGCTCTTTCCAATACTAGCTCCTGTTATCCTCATCAGAAAGCAGTCAGTTGGCTGCCAATATCACTCCTCATTTTAGAGGAGAGGGCAGTGAAGGTCATAAAGCTCCAGGGAATGGCCCAGGGTCACAATCCTAGTTAGGTGTCTAAGGTAAGACTGGAGTGCAGCTTTTTCTCTCTAGGCACAGGGCTCTAAGCCCAGAGGCACAGTAAATCCCAGTAGGAAGATCTGTGAGGGGTCCTAGAAAACCACAAAACACTCAAGAGGATGCAAGTTTTCTTTTTTGGGTCAATTGCATAAATGTATAGGCAAAGATAGGATAATTTTAAAAACAACAACCAAACAGAATTATAATAAACAGCATTTATTTCAATAAAATATATATATTGACACTGTGAAGATGTTCTGCATTAAAACTTGGGTTTGAAAACACAAAAAAGACCATGAGATGCAGTTGGGACCCATAAATTCACACACACACACACACACACACACACACACACACACACACACACACACACACAAAACATTCCTTAGAGACAGAGAGAAGTGGTCTTCATCCCACAAATGTGTAAACCTACTTTCTTTAATGTGACCAATCATGATAGCTTGACCCCATGATGTTGTCAGTTCAGTAACCAATGATATGATTTCTGTTCCATTCTTTATTCTAAAATTAGTTGCATCTTCATTTTGGCATAAACTGAGGCAACTCATTGACATTTATTGACAGCTATACATATCACTGTTAATAATTGCTATCTTGCTCAGAGAGAACATGCCTATGCCTACGTTTTTGTTAAATTTTGCTCATGATATAATTATCCCAATAATTTTTTTTTCATAAAATAGGAATTTCATTCCTAAGTAATTTGTGCTTTCAGATTTATCAAACATAGGTTATGGAGATCCATTGTTGCTGGTCCTCCCTTATCTGGTCTGTTCCATTGATCTATTGCAGTATTTTTTAACTAATGCAAAATGTATGATAACTGCTGCTTTATAATAAAATTTGAGTTCCAAACATGTAATTCTCCTTTCATAACTTTTTTCATTATTTCCCTTAATATTCTAGATCTTTTGTGACTCCAAATTTGTTTTGTTATTTTTTTAAGAGTTCTATAAAGTAGCCCATTGATCATGTCATTGCTATAGCTTTCAATTTCTTTCTTTCTTTTTTTTGACTAGGCAATGGGGTTAAGTGACTTGCCCAGGATCACACAGCTAGTAAGTGTTATGTGTCTGAGGCCGGATTTGAACTCAGGTTCTCCTGAATCCAGGGCCAGTGGTCCACTGCGCCACCTAGCTGCCCCTCAATTTCTTTTTCTTTTTTTTCAGCCAAAGACAAGATTTATTAGAACATCCGTCATATTGGGCAGACTCTTAAGGAATCTGAACATTAGTGTGCTATTGGCTAGATTGTAAGACTATGAGCAGTAACTAGATTTTAAGAATCTAAACATCTTATGGAGACAAGATGGACCTTATATACAGAAAGACTATGGGAGGAATCTAGGAGTGGCCAAGTAGTCTATGAGGTAATAGAACTCCAGGAACCTGGATGAGTGACCAAGGGAGAATGGAGCCTAGATAGGATTAAGGATGGGAAGTGGCCTGGGGCCATAGGGAGGTAAAACAATGGAGGGCTAAACTAGGTTAAGGGTAACAGAAAATTGGGAGATTAAGTGTAGCTACAATGAAAGGCCAGTTGATGGGATTATAGCCTCAGGCTAATGCCAGAGATTTGGCCATGTGGGAAAGTCCAGGGTTTTTCCTTTTTGAGGTCTAGATCCCATCCTCATCATTCCCCCCTCAAACAAATGGGACCCAAATTCTTTTGGTATAAGGGGTGAAGGTCTTGCCTTCTGAAACTCCTGGCAAGGGGCATAGAGCTGGCCCTGCCTCCAGGGGGTCCCAAAGAGGAGGTTGACTGGAACTGAGCACAGGCTGCATCCAGGGAATGTTGGGGAGACATTGGCTGGTACCCGCTGTTTGCTACCAACTGTAAGTGAATGGGATGTAGTCTGGAAGACACAAATCTGACAGAAAAGACTGCAGGGTCCAGATATGACAAGATAAAACATCTTTAGCTCTATTTGGATTCAGATAATTCAGTTTTCCAACCATGCAGTATCAAATCTACCTCATAGCCAGACTCAGGAATAGCTAGGTGGGTAACATTCCTTTTCAAAGGAACATAATGGGAAAACTGAGCCAGAAGGATCCCATCTTAGACTGAGGCTAAAATTATCCTCTCAGCTTTTCCCCATGGTGACTTCCCACCAGTATCATATTCTGAGTAGCTTTTGGCATTTCTCTCAGATGGTGGATTATTGATTATCGATGGATTATTATGATCCATCAGACAACTCAAAAGAAAATCCTATGAGCTTTTACCTCACACAGCAAGTTTCACTAATCTTAGTTTAGGAAAAACTTTTCTAGGATTTACACCTCAAATTTAAATTTGTCCTGGTGTAAAAAGCCAATCATTAGAGATTTCTATACACTTGCAAATTCTCAGCAAGCCATAACCCAAACAAGCTCTTTGGCAAGTTTACACATTAAAACGATAACTAATCATTGCCAAATTATTTTAGCGGTAACCAAATTATGAAAAGTTGCTTGATACATAACTGATACAAAAAGTTCACTAATTTGAAACTTGAAACAAACCCATTACCAATCAGGTGACTTCAATTTTGTTAAATGCATTTCCAGATTACTTTACACAGAGAATCAACATCTCATTAACAGTTTAAAAGAGCTTGCTTACCCAAGTTAGGAGCCTAGCTTCTTTACCTTGAGCAGGATTTGCTGAACCTGGGTGATGTTTCCAGGCAAAGGTTGCCCCAGGGCCTAAGGCCATTGACAGTGGGACCCACGCTGTAGCTGCTGCGCCTCCCCCCCTTCCTTTCCCAGATGGGGGAGGGTAAAATCAAAGGTGAGGGGTAAAGTATGAAACTCTCTTCTCCTATGAGAGGGGTTAACAGATACCCTCTTGACTCAAGGGAAGGGAGTGGGAGAAAGAAGTGACCAATGCCCCTCAATTTCTAATTAACTCTGGGAGTATCATCTTTTTTACTGTATTGACATGGCCTAATCATGAGCACCAAATAATCTTTCAGTTATTAGTCATTTTTTTTATTTCTTTAAAGGCAATTTTGTAATTGAATATATAGTTATGTTGTGGTCTTTGACAGACTGATCCCCATATATTTTATGCACCTTTTCATTATTCTGAATGGGGTGAGGGCTATCAGCTCTAAACCATATCTTCTTTACCTCTTTTCCAGCTCCCATTTATGTGATCTCTTCCCTGATTAGATTATAAGCTCTTTGAAGGAAGGAACTGTCTTGCTTCACTGTAGCTCCTGACAGTAAACAATTTAGAAATTCTCTCTCTCTCTCTCTCTCTCTCTTCCTCTCTCCATAGACTCTTTGACCCAGTAAAACTAGCCTCCTTCATGTCCTTGGACTACACACTCCATCTCCCAACTCCAAGCATTTTCACTTGCTGTCCCTTATGCTTGGAAGTCTCTCCCTCCTCATCTCCACCTCCTAGCTTTCTTGGCTTCCTTCCAGGCCCAGTTAAAATCCCATCATCTACAATGAACCATTCCTGACCCACCTCCTGTTATCTTTTACTCTCTTAGTTATCACCAGCTTTCTTTTAAATATCTCATTTGTGCATAGTTTCTCTGTATGTTGCCTTGAAATTAGACTGTAAGGTACTTGAGAGCATAGATTGTCTTTTACCTTTCTTTGTATTCCAAGCTTTTAACCAGTGCATGGCACATAGTTGACGCTTTAATGAATGTTGTTGATTGTTCACTATCTATGTATCTAATACACCTCACTGCCTCTCTTCCCCCATATATAATCAGTTGCCCCATCTTCTCTTCACTCTGGACTTCCTCTGCAATGCTTCAACTCTTCATCCTGAAGTTTCACTCCAGCCCTGCAATGCCTACCTGGGAAGTAGCCTTCCTCTCTTCAGTCTGTCCCTCTGAGTGAATGGGTCCTCCCAGAACCTACATTGAAGGAGGGGCTCAGGCCAGCCATGGATCTTTCCTCTCCAGCTTCCTCTCACATGACCACCTGCCCTGCATTGCAACTCCCCCCAACCTCTTTCCAACTTCCTTTTATGTGCTGTCTTCTCCCTTTAAAAGGTAAATATCTAGAGGACAGGGACTGTCTTACTTTCTACTTGTATTTATATTCCCCATGCTCATCACAGTGCTTGGCACATAGGAAGTACTTGTAAACTGACTGACTCATATAACCTCATTTTTTCTCACCTGGACAATTTGCAGTAGACTCCCAGCTGGTCTCTCTGCCTAATGCGTCTCCCCCTCTGCAGTTCCTTCTTCACTTAACCTTACAAAGCATCCTATATTTCATGCCTGCTCATGTCAATCCCATGTCTAATAAACTCCAGACCCTCCCCTCCTTCTCCAGCACCTCTGGCATCAAAACTCCTCTCTTTGCATTGAATGCCATTCACAACCTGGCTATAATCCACCCTTCTAGCCTTATCTTTGTGATTCCCTTTCATACATGTTGTGGTCCAAACAAATTAATCTTCTTGTAACTCTTCACCTATGACACTTTATTTCCCACTTCCGTGCCTTTGCAAAGGCTGTTTCCTATGCCTGGAATGAATTACCTCCTCAGCTCCGCAGTTTAGAACCCCTCGTTTCCTTCAAAGCTCAGATAACATGCCACCTCTTCCTATATATGAGACCTTTCCAGAGCCCTCCCTACTTATTAGAAACTCTCCCCCATTATTGTTCTTTTTACTGATATTTTGTATACACAGATAAAGATAGATAATGTAATGTATAATATATATATATATATATATATATATATAAAATATGTGTGTTGCATATTAGAATGTTCAAATTCTATCAGGGCAGGGATATTTAATTTTTGTCCTTGTATCCCCAGCACCTAGGACAAATTCTGAAACATAGATTTTTTTTAAAAAATGCCTATTGAACAGTAAATTGCCTTCAAAGATAATAGCACAGTCATTCATTGTCATATGTCGTCCAAGATGGATATTGCAGGTCACTGAAAATTTTGACTCAATTTTGTCTTTTTGTGGCCAACTCAGACATTGCTGTCCAAATAGTAGCATTCCATTTGGACTCCTTTAAAAGCCTCTTTTGACTAGATTTTAGCACATGGGACAGCTCACTCATTGTTAATTAAGGGAGGCAGAACATACCCAAATGATATCCTCACTTATGAATTGAAGCAAGTAATGCATTTCTTCAGTATAAGCAGGAATTCAGACTAAAGATTCACCATCAAAATGATCTCCTACACTCTTAATCCTTCCACAGGAGATACCATACAGGTAAATATTAAATGTCAATGGAGACAGAAATGATTAAGCTTCACCTTACAGTGTGTCTAGTTGGTAGGTAAAGTGTTAATGTTGTTCATTTTACAAGAGCAAAACAACATGAGGGAGATAAATACAAGAAAATGACTAAACTCAACTTTGAAGGACATTTTTTGAATTAAATCTCCAAATTGGACTGAGGCGGTCATGCACAGGTTTTAACCTGCTCATACAGGCTCATTCTGACTTCCAAGAGCTGGTGATTAAATTTTCTGGAATTTTGCAAGCTGGATGTGAACTCAGCCAGTCAATCAGCATGTATTAATTGCCTGCTACTGTCAGACATTGTGCTAAGCACTGGGGAGGCAAAGAAAGGCAAAAGGTAGTTCCTTCCCTTGAGTTGCTCACAATGTAATGTTAAGCAGTCAGTGTCCAGTTCAATCAGCTTAGCCTTATCTGTTACAAGAATTACTTTCAACCACAGAAAAATACTTTTTCAATATATTGTTATTGACTTTTAAGTAATTGTGGTTTTAATAATGAATATCTGGCCATCTTGGGGTGGGGAGAAAATTTGGAACTCAAAATCTTATGGAAGTGAATGTTGAAAACTAAAAATAAATAAATGCATTTATTTTTAAAAATGAATACCTGAAGGTGATTTTTTTTTGCATTTCGTTCTGATGGCGCTGGTCCCTCTTTGTTAGGAAGAATGTCTGGAGTAGCCACAGAGTTGTTAGAAAATATTCCTAAAATCATTATTTGGCACTGTTTAAATCAATGAGTGCAATTATTACCTGACAATCTGATATCTGACAAAATAAGTTGATCTTTTAAAAACATTTCTGAATAAAAGGTATTCTATATATCACCAATTTAAAAGAAATCAAACCAAGCTACATACTTTTGCTGAAGAAGTTGAAATTGAAATTGAAATTGCTTGAATTGGTCTAATGCTAGGATGGAGAAGGACAGAATGGAGTTTAGAATGGAGGTTACATGTTTATCCTAGACTATACACATGCATTTTTCTCATTCTTCTCCTAGTTCTGGTTTGGCAAAGGGATTAGCTAACATTAGTTTCTTGAAAGTTTTTGCTTTTATGATTGACATTCTTGAAGAACATTCATCACTTTTAACTGCATTGCAGTCAAGGTCAAATAACATTTAGAAAACAAAAAACTAATCAAATGTATCATAAAGGCTTTGGAAAAATTAAAAATTGGTCCTGGGACCTATGAATCTCAAGTTGAACATTTGATTATTTCAGATAAGTTTAAAGATAGTCCATTTAATAAAAATAAATTTAATATTCTTTCTAAGAATATATTATGAGAAAATATAATTGAACACATGAAGTTATGATTTTTATTGCCAAAAGGAAACAATGAAATAATTATTCTGATTTATTAGAACCATGTATTTGGCCTTATGAAAAACTAACCTCACCCCAGGTAGGTGATGGAAAAAAAATTGTATCAAATTTGGGAAACTGACAGCCAGTGGCATCTTGGTCAATGTTTTTGGTTATTCTGTTCACAGAGCATGGCAGTGGTTTGAAGAATGAGTTCTTCTGGGAAGCAGTCGGTCACATCTTGGACCCAGCTTTTATAGACAGTTTGTCCTTATGTTCTTGTATCATATTATTTGTCACATTGATTTGTCTGCCTGTCCTCAGATATGTGGGACAGAGTCAGAAGGAGATAATACATTTGCTCCAGATGCTGGCAGACAGAATTTGTTCTAAGGACATCAGAGCAGTTGGGCTACTGTGTTACACTAGGCCCCTTCTGATGTATGTGTGAGTATTCTAGAATGTAAGTTGCTTCAGTGACAATATCCCTGCAGACCCTTTCCATTGTCTTTTTCTGGTGCAGAAGTGATGATTTTTATAGCCCCTCAGCAGTTGTGGAAATCCTTGCGAACAAACCTCTTTTTTCAACAAAAAGCAAAAAGTGAGCTAAAGGAAATCACACATTCTGTATTATGTAGACAAGAAGCCAGAGAATTCTGTTCAATCCAACAAGTATCTCTGGAATGTTTAGTAGATGAAACTGTACATTTTTGGGAAACTCTGTATCTTTTAAAATGTCAAGGAGAGACTGATCCTTTCCATGTCAGTCTTAGAACATCTACAGAGGTGAGAATAACTCTTCAGATGAGAGCATAGGGGGCAGCAGGATGGAGTGGGTACATCTGAGGAAATTCAGAGTCACAAAGACCTGAGTTCAAATCCTGCCTCTCTTGCTAGTTGTGTGATCTCAGGGAACTTCTTTTACCTTTCTTGACTTCAGTCTTTTCCTCTGTTAATTAAGGGACTTGACAGCTTGGTTGGTCCCTTCCAACTAAGACCTTTAGTGTGACACTGCACACAACTCATTTCATCCTCTGGGCCTCAGTCCCCTCCTTTGGATGATGAGGGGATGGAATAGATGACTTCTGGGGGTCCTTTAGACTGGGATCCTTTAGAACCATTTAGGGGCTGAAAGCAATGACTGAGTAGGGAGGGAGTTGAGGCAGCAGGTGGAGACCACGCATTTGAGAAGCTCGGCAGGGATGGAAAGGAGAGAGGGAAAACTTTCTTCAGAATGAAGGGCCACAGGAAGATAGAGATGGAGAACATGGTCCAGTGGCAGGAACACATACTCAGGTCAACCTATCCATGCCAAAAAAAAAAAAAAAAACCTTTATTGACGCATCTGTCCCCCCTCCCCATCATCCCATTTCTCTCCTCCCTTTTGTGTCTAATCTGTTTGGGAAGGCTGTCTAAAATACAGGCATCCATTTCTTTTTTCCTCATTGTCTTCGTAACTCTCTATAGTCTGGCTTCTGACATAATCATTTAATGGAAAATGCTTTCTTCAAAGTTACTAACGATCTGTTAATGGCCAAATTGAATGGCCTTTTCTCAGTCCTCATCCTCTTGACCTCTCTGCAGCCTCTGGCACTTTCAGTAACTCTCCTCTAACAACACCACTCACTCCTGGGTCTCCTCCTACTTCTCTGTCCACTCCTTCTCAAAATCCTTTTGCAGAATCTTCATCCATGTCAGGTCTAGTAACCATGAGTGTCCCAGGGGGCTCTGTCCTGGGCCCTCTTCTCTTCTCTCTCTATATTATTTCACTTGGTGATCTTATCTGCTCCCATGGATTCACTGATCACCTCTATTCTGATAATTCTCAAATCTACTTATGCAGGCCTAATCTTTCTGCTCACCTCTAGTGTCATATTTCCATCTGCCTATTGGACATCGCTAACTGGATGTCCTGTAGACAGCTAAGTGACACAGCACAGAGTTCTGGGCCTAGAGTCAGAAAGACTTAAGTTCAAATCTGGCCTCAGATACTTACTAGCTGTGTGCCCCTGGATAAGTCACTTAACCTCTATCTGCCTCAGTTTCCTCAACTGTACAATGGAGATTATAATAGCACTTACCTCACAGAGCTATCATGAAGATCAAATGTGGTGATATTTGTAATGTACTTCCACAATGTTTGGCACATAGAAGGTACTTAATAAATGCCTTTTCCCACCCCTCTAGATGTTTTAAACTCAACATGTGCAAAACTGAACTCATTATCTTTCCCCCTAAACTCTCCCCTCTTCCTACCTACCTTATTACTGTAGAGAGTATCACTATCCTCCCAATGTCCCAGGTTGGGAACCGTGCTCCCCCAACTCCATCCACATGCAAGTTCTTCCCAAGGCCTGTTGCATATAACTTAGAGACATCTCTCACATATGCCCTCTTCTCTCCCCTATGCCCTCTTCTCTCCCCTGACCATGCCAATTGTGGTCGGGAATGTTGCTTTTGCATATCACTCATCAGGGAGTGGACGCCTACATGACAGCACATTCAAGAGCATTAAAATTTGTTTAAACTGGGTTTGAGGTTGTTGATATATCAGCTTACAGCTATGGGGAACTATGACCAAATAAAGTATAAAGAAATGTGGGGAATGGTAGAAATAATTATGGGCAGAGACTCATGTGGGGAAATTAGGCACTTTGGATAGGCTGTAACTTCTATAGTACCCAGCCAATAAGGAAACGGGACGGAAATTTGAATTGGGAATAGGGAATAAAAAGCTGTGTATCTGTCTTAAATGTGTATGCCCACACGTAGGGCACCTGGCCTTGCTAGGTTGTTAATAAAAGTTCTTCCTAGTTCAACAATGGCTTCATGGAATTCTTGGTAAGATTTTTTGCTGCTTCCAAATGGGGAATTGTCCAGGATCCAGACATCCTGAGTGAGGGGTGACTGCCGCCAAAGGACAGAAGATGCATCCTGTTGATTTCAATTCTCAGCGGGCATCCCAGCTCCTGGACTGTTCAAGATCTAAGACCAAGTTAATGAATAAAGCCTTTGCTGAACCAGGAATGAAAAGGGGAAAGGAAAAGTAGGCATACAACAACCAGGCAACCCTGTGCACAGACCAAGGTAAGAAAAGAGGGCTATTAAGGGGCAGCTAGGTGGTGCAGTGGATAGAGCACCAGCCCTGAAGTCAGGAGGACCTGAGTTCAAATCCAGCCTCAGACCAAACACTTAACACTTACTAGCTATGTGACCCTGGGCAAGTCACTTTACCCCTATTGCCTCATCAAAAAAAAAAGAAAGAAAAGAGAGCTATTAAGTATTGCCTTAGTGGTATATCTTACTGGGGTCTGGAGACTGAATGTGTGTGACTGAGATGTACTAGAGGAGTAAGAAGTGAGTGCAGAGTCCAGATCCGCAGTACTGTTGATTCTGCAAGAGGCAAAGCTGGAGAAGGACAAAGTGAAAGCACACCAGAGCATGAGAGGTCTTGGATAAATGAGTAAGATGGGGAATGAAAATTAAAAGGCACCAGGGAAACCAAGGGGAAATAAGGAGACCCCTGTGAACATTGCTCCAGATAGTCCCTTAGAGGGGAGGTTGAAATACTAGGAAGATACAATCCATACTAGACAGAAAGATAAGAAAAAGATCAGCGCTGGTCTCAATTAACTGAAGATAGCCTAAAAAGTCAACAAGAAAATTAAATTTGTGGGCACTTTGCCTTGTCCAGCTGTTTTTGTCTCTCTGTGTGTTTGTAAAATGATTCATGTTTGTGGTTATAAGGGAAACTGAGGAGATCCTCCCCAGCCCCTCGCATGACCACCTCATGACCTGACATAAGTAATGTAATTTAAAGTTAGTATGTATGACCAGGAGCACCAAGGGAACAGAACATCAAAGAATAAAACAAACTATGTTACCAGGGTGGAACAACTCTTATCTCAAGGAATATCTTAGATTCCTTGAGGAAAGTGTGTATGTATCCAAGATGCCTATTTTTTATGTACGTATCCAAGGAGAGGCATCTGGAGCTTTGGCCAAGCTCCACCTTTGTTCTAAGCTTGTTTTCCTGTGTTTTACACAGATATAAAAAGGGCCATTTGGGAAAGGGACTTTTGGAGGTCTTCGTTTCAGAAATGGGGATGCCCACTCTGTTGACTTTCCCAACTGAGACTCTGACGGCTGCGATACAGGACTCGCCCAGCCAGATGTTCAGGAGTTGGTGCTTCCTCGGATTGGTGATGTATTTCTTCTTCTTTATCTATCTTTCTGTTAATAGTCTTTGCTTCTAAGATTATATAATCATATGTAATCACATTTATATGCATGTATATTTATATTGCCATTATTAAATCATTTATAAACTAGGAAAAGTGTGAACGTGTCTTTGTGGGTACAGATCTGAACCTGTGAAACCAATTATAAGTGCTGCATCCCGTAACACCTTACTGTTACAGTGGTGACAGATTTAAAATGAAGGTCTATAATTAGAGAAAGAACATAGAGAAAGAACTCCCAACTTAGGCTTTCACTGGGCTTTCAGTGGGAGATTAAGACTTTTTTTGGGGGGGGGGCGGTCCCAAACACTGGCCAAGTTGGGATACCAGAATAAATTTAGATAATGAGTAATAGAATCAAAAAGCTCTCCCAAAAAAAGATACTCTCCCAAAAGTTAGTGGAAGGCAGAATCAGTTAACAAGAAGTTTCTTTTTAGACTGGTAAGATCTGATATCAACACATTGTGTTTAAAACTGCAAAAATAAGGCTTTTTCTGTCTTTTAGGCATTAACATTATAAAAGCTGTTTGGGAAGGGTATGGGGGAAATAGAGCTGTCTTGATTTGTAAATTGTTAGGCATTAACTTCCTCCAGATTCTAACAGAGTGAAGAGAAGCAGGACTGAAAGTGGGGTGAGTATAATTTTAATTTGGAATGTAAAGGAAAGTAGAGGTAGTCTGAGTAATGGGTTTGAAAGATTAGGAAAGAGGAATAAAGGTTTGAGCAAAAGTATGATGGGTAGGAAAAAAACGGTTTGGGAATAGATGGGGGTGGGGTGGTCCACAGCAAACCCATGTACTCTAAGTCCTCCATCCTTGAATGGTTGTTCTGGGTTACCTTTGCACCAGCTTCAGATGGCTTAAGCATGTTAAGGTGTGAGGAAGTTTGATTTTGTTTTGGGTAGAAAGATTAAGAATGAAAATTTTGCAGCTCGATTTGGAAACCAATAAAGTTACAGAGGGTTAGAAGACCACTCACTTCTCAGGATAAGCCTGTAGGAAGGCCTTATTAAATCTGACCTTGCATAAATTTTGGCTGTGGTAAAGATATTGGTTATTGTGATTTGAGATTGTAATGTAAAATCTTAAAATGTTTCCCTGTACTGTTCAATTAATTATTGGAACTCTAGAGGTTTTCTGCCTGGGGGAAACTGACCACACCCTGTCAGCATTGATTTGAGTTTCTCGGGTTGTCTGGGTCAAACTCTTAGCTGACCTGAGTGATTACAGGCAATTTTAATCTGTTTGTAAAGCTTATATGCATGAACTTGAAGCTCCCAGGAGGATGAGGTGCTTAGAGTAGTTTTTAATCCCCCCAAGAGGGAGATTTTTCAGCTCTCTTAAGGATGTAAGTTGTTCAGAGCCAGGGATTGTCGTCACATGTCTCTTTAAGGGAATATTTGAATTTGTGGAGAATATTTCCTTTTAATGGGACAAGAGCATTGGATTTTTTAAAATTTAATTTCATTTTTTTTTATTTTTAGGCAGTTGGGGGTAAGTGACTTGCCCAGGGTCAGACAGCTAGTAAGTGTCAAGTGTTCGGTCTGAGGCTGCATTGGAACTCAGGTCCTCCTGACCCAGGGCTGGTGCTCTATCCACTGCGCCACCTAGCTGTCCCAAGAGTATTGGATTTTTAAAAAAATGTTTTTAAATATTTATCATTAGCAATTATAAATCCAGATTTGATTTAAGTTTGTTTGCCTCAGTTTACTGTTCTGTAAAGGGGATAATAGTGGAACCCACTTCCCAGGGGTGTTGTAAGGATCACATGATTGTAAAATGACTGGCATATGCTAGACATGATATTATCATTATTTCTGTAACTTAATGTAATTGTTAAAAGTACCAAAAGTAATAAGATCAATAATTTCTATATGTTATAATCTGAAAATGCAACTGATGCCATCTGAAGTTTATTGTATGTGTTTATCGTTTGTGTTTCTAAATTGTAATTCTAAATTGTATTGTATTTCTAAAATTCTCTTGGATTATAAAAACTTAAGGGATCCTGCTATTTGGGGGAGTTATGCTTATATAGAAGTTTCAAAAGGATGATGTAGTTTTAGAAGTTTTTTATGGGAGTTAAAGATTAGAGACAGGTAAAGGAAGGATGTTATGACATAGGATAAAGGGGACAAAGGGAATTCTTTATGGTTTAAGGATTTAAAGGACAGGGCATGAGGGCACAGGTTAAAAATTAAAGGACAGAGGGACATAAGATAAGGGACACAAAAACAATTCTTTTCCCACAGGTTCAAGATAAGGGGGAAAGGGCTTCAGAATACCTTTCAAGTTACAGAGTAAGCTGGAGTGATGGGGGAGAGTCCTGGGAGAATCTTGATGGGAGTGACTGAGAGGTTGAATGGGGCCTAGATAAGATCAAGGATGGGAAATAACCAGGGCCATCCATGGTGTAATAGACAATGGAGGGCTAGACTCAATTAGGTTAACAAAGAATTGGGAGATTTGGGTGTAGGAAAGGTCAATTGATGGGATTCAAAGAAATGTAGCTTTTCATCTAGTCTTCTTCTGGAAATGCTTAAAAATTGGCTATAAAAGAATATTGTTTGTTTCTACACAGTCACTAGCTGCCTTACAACACTTGAGAGATTGTGGGGCAACGGCAACTTTGGGGCTGAATTTACTTGAATGGAATAGAAATTGCATTGTTACAGAATTAGGAAAAAAAAATCTTAAATTGATAATGGGTTGTTTCAAGCTTTATATACATTATAATGTGTAAGGTATTGTTACATTTCTAAAGTGTGCAATTTGATAAACAATTGTATCACCTATTATGTTAGAAAAGCAATTTCTCTTATAATCTAGAGGTTGTTAGATTAAGAATTGTACTGTCAGAGAAAAGGAGAAAAATGAATGGATTATAAGCTGTTAGGTCATTCTATCTAATTATGTATTGTAACATTTTGAAGTACTATAATTTAAGAAATCATAAACTTCCAAGTTTTGTCTATATTTAAAAGGAAGTTTCAGCTAAAATTATTTGGTTGTCACTTATGAAATTTAAGATTGTTAGCTAAGTTATTTGGAGTTATTGTTTTTTTCTAATTAATTTATTTTGATTTATCAACCATCACTTCCATAAGCTTTTGAGTTTTAAATTTTTCTCCCGCTCCCTCCCCATCTCCCTCCCCAAGATGGCACGCAATCTGATATAGGCTATACGTATACATTCCTATAAAACATATTTTCACATTCTGTAAGTAAGAATTAGAACCAATAGGAGGAACCACCAGAAAGAGAAAACAAAACACAACAGAAGAAAAAAAAATAGCAAATAGTATGCTTTGATCTGCATTTAAACTCCATTGTTCTTTCTTTGGATGTGGATAGCATTTTCCATCATGAGGCCTTTGGAGATGTGTTAGATTCTTGTACTGCTGAGAAGGGTTAAGTCTATCAATATTAGTTATCGCACAACGTGGCTGTTACTATGTACAACATTCTCCTGGTTTTGCTCATTTCACTCAGCATCAGACCATACAAGTCTTTCCAGGTTTTTCTGAAGTCAGCCTGTTCATCATTTCTTATAGCACAATAGTATTCCATCACATTCATATACCACAACTTGCTCAGCCATTCCCCAATGGATGGGCATCCTCTCAATTTCCAATTCTTTGCCACCACAGAAAGAGCTGCTATAAATATTTTTGTACATGTGGGTCCTTTTCCCATTTGTATGATCTCTTTGGGATATAGCCCTAGAAGTGCTATTGTTGGGTCAAAGGGTATGCACATTTTTATGGAGTTATTGTTTAAATCAAGTATTTGTAAAAGTATTTTTGTGAAAGGAAAGTTGGTAATTATGGAGAGAAAGGACCTTGTCAAATCTCCTTGTAATTAATTAGTTTGTTACAGTAACAGAATAAATTTTAAGCTGTTTTTAAGAAAGAGAAATACTTTTATGAAGAAATGTTTTGCAAAATCTTTTGTGTGATTTTTAGAAGGCCTACTAAATTTCCATTTGCAAGCCAATTTGTTGCAGTAATAATTTGATATTGATGACCATTATGTCCAAACCTACTGAATTTTGAATTTGTTTTCCTAGGTTTGAATTTTTGAGGTTTGTGGTATCCTTGGACCTGGTCTTAATGGGTGCTTTCTGAGAAACAGAGTCAGAGTCAAGCAACTCAATGGGAGCAGCATCAGAGGTATTAATACTAAAATGTATTGGAGTCTGTTATTAACTCCTTAGTGGAATGTCATACTCCTTAGAAAAATCTGAAACAAAAATCTACTACAACGAGTGAGTGAAGGAAAGTATTACGCTTCTCATGAGAGAAGCGGGCACAATGCACTTTAGTAGCACATGGGCACTGGTTCAGTGGTATAATCAACTTTTAAACCATTAGTAAGATCCATACTCCATCATCAGGGCTACTATTGGTCTGCTTCATCTGAGTTACACCCTTCCTGGATAGCCCATCGCATATTGTTCATGTTCTGTTAACTCTGCCCACTTCTTGGGTCCCATGTTCAAAAATGGTGGCTATCTCCACCTTTGGGGTGTGTCAGTTCATATTCAATAAG
Organism: Vombatus ursinus; assembly: GCF_900497805.2. Taxonomy (NCBI): domain Eukaryota; kingdom Metazoa; phylum Chordata; class Mammalia; order Diprotodontia; family Vombatidae; genus Vombatus; species Vombatus ursinus. Next base: position 179,226 of record NW_020955188.1, read on the forward strand.
CTTATTAAGCAAACACAGTGGAGAAAAGCCTTTGCCTGGTCGAAGCCCCATCCTTGAACCTGACAGGTTGCAACCAGTTTAGCCTCCAGGATTCTTTCTTAAGGAACTAATTGTTTACAGAAAAGTTTGGAGCACTTTGGTTGATTGGTTGAGGGATTATCCACAAGATCTTGGAATTTCTTATCCTGCTGTGGAAGCCTAACCCCCTAAAATCTTTCTTACAATTCCCCCCTTTTCTTTTTTAGTAAAGATTTGGCTTCCACACATTCCCAATTTCCTTATCCTTTAATCTCTTTAACATGATTTTGCATTCTCCATCCCTGGGGGAAGTCTCATTGGTACTTTCAATCATCATCCTTACATTGCCAGAGCCTGCCATCTGAACTCCCACTGTGGGTTCTACTGGGATAATCTTAGTGAGGGACGTCTCTATCAATCATGGTACAAGTCCTCTAATGCGTGGAACTATACAACATTTCAGTCACAATTAGGTTAGCAATAATGAATACAGCCGTTACTTTCCCATTTGCCAAACCAGGATTCTAACCATCCCTTTAATCAATTATCTATCCCAGAGTTTTCTGCTAACTCCTCAGCTAAAGTGATTAAACCATGCAATGTCTTAGTGACAATTCTATCTGGAGCTGTGCTGCTGGGCAACATTTCATCGGGGGATTTTGGGGAACAATATAGGAGAAGGAAGGGAGAAATTGATCAACGCACTGACAAATTAAAAAGGGGATAGTCCCCTTATTAAGTACAGATACAGAGACCTAAAGTAAAGATAAATTGTCCATTTAAAGTTTCAGAAGTTTCTTCTCATACAGTTGACTGACACTCTGGACATCATCTGGTGAAGTTTTCTGGTCTAAGTGCCATTCAAACAGTGTCCAGCAGACTCTCTTCTTGTAGAGATCCTCCTTCTCATGTCCACTCTCCTAGAAGATTGATCTCAACACAATTTTAAATTACCTTGCCAATAACCAGGGCAAATAATGAAAGTTAACTCAACCCCCATGTCTCCACTATTACAAGGTCAAAATTAGAACCTTGGCCAATTGTCATATTTTAAGAAACTCAAATTAGAAAAAATTAGAACCTAGGCTTACACTCTGTATTACTTCTAGTTTTATACCTTGTATCAATTCATTATTCATTCCTATTCATATTCCCCCAGCAGGAGGATGAGATTCCACTAAGGAATTAATAACAGTCTCCAATACATAGTAGTTAATTTAAAACCAGTACATATCAAATAATAAAACAATCCCAACTTCTGGTCATGTACAAATAAATAATCCTTAATTAAAATGAGTGCTTCTTTCAAACAAGGTAAGTGACAAGCTATTCTTCTTTTAACATTAATTGTAACAAACTGAGACAACTTTAATATTAGCTAAGTAACAGAATAATATCCTAGTTCCACAATCTCCCAAACTAATTATCCCCATAATGATGGGGTATGGGCCCAAGCCCACCAAGGGCCCTTTCCCCTTGCCCCAAAAAGAATCTGGTTCCCATTTGTCTATGGGCCCCTTATACTTCACTCAATTGGCCTATATAGTTTATCTCCAACAAACTTCCCCCTGGCTGAAAGAAGACTTGGGCTGAACTCCTTCAGGCAGGGCCCTCATGATGTGACCTTGGGGTCCCAGCACCCCCAAACCTCTATACCTCATCATAACCATTATAAGAAATTAAAGGATCCTGACTTATACAGGAATACACTAGTAACATGTCAAGATTGAATACTTAATTCTGAAATTCTAGGCCAAATAACTCAATCTTATAGTTGCATCTTACTATAATGTCCTCAGATGCTCCCGCATCGATCTATTGTTTAATAAATTTGATGTTATGCTTACAAAACTTATGATTATAGGCATTTGACATGAAAGAACAGGAACATAACTAAAGTAAGGGCACAATGCTTCCCTAGATTCATGTCAATTCCAGGCAGAAGTTATATAATGACCAACTGCATTGAGCCAGGTTTAAAAGTCTGCCTGGTGTCATAGTGGGGAAATTGAGGCAGGAGAATCCTACGTCAGCCATGCAGAAAAGTCATTCTCCCGACTTTCCCATGAGAACACTCTCTTGCAGCTCATAGATGCAGCTCACAAACCTCTTTGCAGGTTGCTGACGTCATGGGTCAGTATCTCAATCAGTTCCTTGTTAACCAAACCTGGAGTTAGACTCAGAATAATAGTTCATTAACAGTTCCCAAGGTCTTAGATAGCAAATTCCCCTCATCAGTGTTTCAGGTGGGACTATAGTTTCACATTAATTAGGAAACATCTCTGAAGTGAGCTCTAAGTAGTTTGCATAACTTCCTACAGATGTTCTAGTTCCTAATAACATCCTGAGTAAAACCAAATTTCCATTAAGATCATAAGTTGCTACTCTAAATAGATTTGCCTCTCTGTTTCTTAAGCTTATTTATCCCTCTCTAACCATTCTTAATCCAAAAGAATGAGACACTTTCAGGACTTGAATCGTATACACATGAGAAGTTCAAACAGTAATTTTAACTCTTGCTAGGTCATGGAATGAATTCAGATCAAAACAGTAAAATCTTTCCTACTTACAGCTTATTATAGAAATTTAGATGCTTTAGTATTACTCACTAGCCGTAGATCTCTGATGCTGCTTCCATTGAGACTGTTTCTCTAAAAGCACCCAGTTAAGTCCAATCCAAGGACACAACAAACCCAGGAATGAAACTCTTAAAAGTTCATAGTAGGTTTGGACATAATTTTCTTACAAATAGACATTTAGTAGGCCCTCTAAAAGAATATCAAAGATTTCATCAAAACTTTTTTTTCATAAAAGTATCTCCCTTTCTTAAAAAACAGCTCACAATTTCCTAATTACCATAAAATTCCTAGTTATCTAAATTCTCTAGTCAAAAGATGTCTGTATAAGAATTATGAGATTTTACAAAATCTCTTTTTTTGCATAATTACCAAGTTTCTTTTCACACAAACACACAAAATACTTTTGCCAGTGCTTGACTTAAACAATAACTCCAAATAGCTTAGTTAACAATTTTAAACTTCATAAGTGAGAGCCAGATAATCCCAGCTAAAACTTCCCTTTAAACATAGACAAAACTTGGAAGTTCTCATTTCTTAAATTACAGTACTTAAAAGGAAATATTACAAAATGAGATCATATAGAATGCCCCAACAGCCCGATTCATTCCTTTTTCTCTTTTTCTGAAGGCACAATTCTTAATCTAACATTCCAGATTATAAAATAAATTGCCCTTCCAACAACATAACTAATACAATTGCTTACTAGATTATATCATATAAGAAAATTCAGAAATATGTAAGCAGTATATTAAAAACTTGAAACAGAACCAATTAATTATTATCAGAAAAGAAAACCTTCCTTTCTTTCTTTCTGAACCCTTTCACCAGGTCCAACAGTCTCCTGGGGCCACTCTTACCCCTATAGACTGGCTTTTCTCTTATCTATGCTATCCCTTTACTGTCTTTTACTGGTCTGATAGCCTTGGGCCACATCCAGATTAGGATTCCATCCAGATTCAACCTCAGTGACACTCCCAATCAAGGCACTTGATCGATGGCCTGGACTTCCTCATGAAGTCCCTGCCTTAAGAGCCTGCCCATATGGCCCATCTCCCGACAAACCCAGACGTTAGCTTAAAGAAGGCCTGGGTTGAAAAAAAAATCTTTTTTTTTCTAATTTATAATTGAGACCCTGATATATGAGAATACTTCATTAATTCCAAAACAGTGCATATCAAGTTGTTCACGATAAAATATTTTTGTACCACAGGGCATACATTATAAAATTATTTCCACAATTGTAATAAACTTTGAAACAACCCATTATCAATTGAGATGAATGTACTTCTAAGTCACTTTGTACAGAAAATCATTCATCTCATTATTAATATGTTGAGACTATAACTTTAAACCACCATATTTTTTTTATAATAGTCAAGATTTTAAATGAAAATCTGCTATCATAGTCTTATAACCAAATATACCTCACTAGGTATTTAACAGTTTCAAATTATCTCATCTTTATCACTAAAAGACTCATTCCAGGTCAAGAGTTACTTTAACATCATTTCTACCTCACAATGGTCCCTCAAATTTTACAGTCTAAGAGTTTTAGAAATACAATACAATTTAGAAACACGGTAATAACTTAAACAACAAACTTCAGATAACATCAATTGCATTTCCAGATTATCACATATAGAAATTATCAATCTTATTACTCTTAGTACTTTTCCACTTCTAACATATGCCACTGTATTAAGAATTTTACAATCATATCTTTTTTCCCATAACATCAATTATTATTTTTTTCCCTTTATAGAAGAGTAAATTTAAATCCAATCAGATTTGAATTCATAATCGCTAATGATAAACATTTTAAAACAATTTTGTTTTAAATCCAATACTCTTGGCCCTTTAAAAGGAAATATTCTCCACAAATTTATATATTCCCTTAAAAAGACACGTGGTGACAATTCCTGCTCTAAATAATTCTCTCCCCTTTTCTTTCCTACTTCCTAAATAGCCTTCACAACTTTATTATGCACTTATTATGCATTTATCACTGAAATCTTATCCCACTAAAAGACAGAAAAACACTTATTTTTTTTTTCAACTCTGAACACATTGCCCTGATACCAAATATATTGGTGGGAGGGATACAAAGACAATAAGTCAAAAGCTTAGCCTTGGGATCCCATTAAACCTGAATTCAAATCCTCAGCCCTTTTTCTTCTCTTTCAGCCCTAGCCATCTTGGGATGTATGCTCTAGATCCGTATCAGTAAAGGCTGCTTGCTGCACCTTCCACTAACTTCTGAGAGATTCTCTCCCTGCATTTTGATTCTAATCTCAATCTTCCACTAAAAGCCTGAGATGGGAGCTCTTTCCCACTGTTCCTTCTCCAACATCAGCCCTCAAAAGTTATCCAAAATTTTTCTGGCCAACACAAAACATTCACACAGAGAAAGAAAGACAGACAATGTGCACACGATTCTAATTCTAACCTTGACTGGTCAAAAGAAACTCATTTTGTCCCAGGATTCCCTTTGAATGGGTTCCAAGGTTTTTCCATAGACTGGCTTTCCCTGCTAATAGGGGCTCTAGGGTTTTCATCTTATTATTATCCCGGGTAGACTAACTAACTTTCTCCCCACTGAATTGTTTTGGGGAATCTCTGGGGGTGATTTTTTTTCCCCTTAGGTACCTTCATTCTAGAGCCCTTTCCCTCCATCTTAGGACTTCTACTGCAACAGTCCTTTGTACTGGCCTCACCTAAGATCTAGGACTTATACTCTGATGGTCCTTTCAGACTGGTCTCACCTAGAACCCCTGAAACCTCACTCTGAGAACCCAACTAGGGTTGGCCTGGTTAGAGGGGTGGGTTACCTGGGCTAACAAGGGCAGACAGTCATTCACTCACTCCTTCTCAATTGGAGGCTCTGGAGTCCTTGGTCGATCTGGACACAGGCATGGAGGGAAGACAGAGACTGCGGAAATGGAGCAGGAGCACTCTCCTCTGGGTTCCTTCTTTTCCTGGTCCAGTATCATCAAGGATTCCTGGCCCATGCACCAAATTGTTAGAAAAATCTGAAACAAAAATCTACTACAGTGAGTGAGTGAAGGAAAGCCTTTATTACACTTCTTGCCAAGAGAAGTGGGCACAACACACTCTAGGAGCATGTGGGCACTGGTTCAGTGGTAGAATCAACTTTTAAACCATTAGTAAGATCCATACTCTACCCATCAGGGCTCCTATTGGTCTGGTTCATCTGAGTTACACCCTTCCTGGATAGCCCATTGCATACTGTTCATGTTCTGTTAACTCTGCCCACTTCTTGGGTCCCATGTTCAAAAATGGTGGCTATCTCCACCCTTGGGGTGTGTCAGTTCATATTCAATAAGCTTATTAAGCAAGCACAGTGGAGAAAAGCCTTTGCCTGGTTGAAGCCCCATCCTTGAACCTGACAGGTTGCAACCAGTTTAGCCTCTAGGACTCTTTCTTAAGGAACTAGTTGTTCACAGAAAAGTTTGGAGCACTTTGGTTGATTGGTTGAGGGATTATCCACAAGATCTTGGAATTTCTTATCCTGCTGTGGAAGCGTAACCCCCTAAAATCTTTCTTACACTCCTGATGGTGGAATATGAATAAGAATGAATAGTGAATTAATGCAAAGTATAAAAACTGGGTTCTAATTTGAATTTCTTAAACATGACAATTGGCCAAGGTTCCAATTTTAATCTTATAATAATAGAGACATAAGAGTTGAGTTAACTTTCATTATTTGACCTGGTTATTGGCAAGGTAATTTAAAATACTGTTAAGATCAATCTTGTAGGAAAGTGGACACAAGGGAAGAGGATCTCTACAAGAAGACAGTCTGCTGGACACTGCTTAAACAGCACTTAGACCAGAAAACTTCACTGGATGATGTCCAGAACACCAACCAGACAGCTGAATGAGATGCCTTAAATGGACTAGAAGGTCTAACCACTTTAGTTGAAGAATTGGCAGAGAAGTCTGAGACAGATGATTCATTGACTGGATGGTTAGAGTCATGGTTTAGGAAGTGGAAGGGAATGGCAGTCTCTATCTTGACCTCCTTAATAGTAGTTGCTGGGCTACTGGCAGCTGTAGGCTGTTCCATAATACGTTGTGTAAGGGGGCTGGTGCTACTAGATGAAGAGACTGAGGTGAACCCTAATTATGACAAATAATGTTATCAAAACTAGAATCTTCTTATGACATAATGAATTAAGATGCAGGAGCAACAAAGAGTAAATAAAAGGAAAAGGGGGGATTGTAGAAAATGTGGTCGGGAATGTTGCTTCTGCATATCACTCATCAGGGTGTGGACGCCTACATGACAGCACACTCCAGAGCATTAAAATCAGTTTAAACTGGTTTTGAGGTCCAATATATCAGCTTACAGCTATAGGGAACTATGACCAAATAAGGTATAAAGAAATGTGGGGATTGGGAGATGTAATTAGGGCGGAGACTCATGTGGGGAAATTAAGTGCTTTGGATAGGCTGTAACCTCTATAATACCCAGCCAATGGGGAAACAGGGGAGGGAAATTCGAATCAGGAATAGGGAATAAAAAGCTGTGTATCTGTCTTAAATGTGTGTGCCCACACGTGGGGCACCTGCCTTTGGTAGGTTGTTAATAAAAGTTCTTCCTGGTTCAACAATGGCTTTGTGGAATTCTTGGTAACACTTTTTGCTGCTTACATGACCACCTCCCCCTCCCTCCCCCAAACACTCAATAAACTCCAGTAGCTCTCTATCACTTCCAGTATCAAATATACAATCCCTTTGCTTGGTGTTCAAAGACCTTAATAATCTACCACCCCTCCCACCTTTCCAGTCTTCTTACACCTTACAGCCTCTGCCTGCGAACCTTCCCCCACCTCTCCTGGAGTCTTTGATTCAATGAGGCTGGACTCCTTGGTGTTCTCAAAAGAAGAAACTCTATCTTTCACCTCTGACCATTTTCACTGACTTCCCCCATGCCTGAAATTTTCTCCTGCTTCCCTAACTCCTGGCTTCCCTAGCTTCCTTCAAGACCCACCTGAAATCCTACCTTCTATAGAAAGACTTTCTCATTTCCCCTTAATTCATGTGCCTTTCTACAGTGGATTGTTTTATCCTTTATAGATCTTGTTTGAGCATAGTTATTTGAATGTTGTCTCCCACATTAGGTTGTGATCTCTTGGAGGGCAGAGATTGTCTTTTGTCTTTGATTGTATTCCCAGAGCCTAACACAGTGCCTAGGACTTAGTAGGTACTTAACAAATGCTTATTGACTGACTGACTGAAGACAGAGGAGCAACATTTGCATCCCAGCTCCATTACTTACCATAATAACTACAATAGGAGCCTCACTTTTTGATTTTTTATTATTTAATATTTTTACTAGCCCTCAAATTAACTGTTAACTTCTCAGTCCTTTGCAGTACTAATATTTAACAGCCAGCTCTCTGAAAACACACACATATCTTCATATATACATAAATATATACTTGAGTTTCATAATTCACAAATAGTAGTAAAATATATGGTACTTTTTATTGTAAATTCCATATAGACAATTTATTCTCACAAAATTTTTTCCTTGATTTTCACAGACTCTTCTATCTATAGATCTATAGTTGCAATTTCACCATGAATTGACAATGAAATCGCATCCCAGTCCCCTAACTCAAGTCTCAATAAATTTATTATCATTAAATCTGACAGAAATTATTTTCCTTAAACAGAAACCTCTTTTACCTTCAGCTTGACAAAATTACTCTCTTTTTATCCTTTTGCAGGAATTGCAAAGGATTGAAGTATTGTATAATTTCACATTATTAGCTACAAATTCCAGAAAATTATTTCAATCAATTTCATGTTTGAACATTTAATTTGAATGATTCAATTTTTTCCCACCATCAATCTGGGATAAAATTAGTTCTTCATAAGGTAAAATACAAGGTTCTAATAAATTAGAATAATTGAAAATGCTTTCATTGTTGTTTCTGACTGTTCATGTGTTCTGTTGTATTTTCTGGTAATATGTTCTCAAGAAGAACATTACATTTATTATTTTAGTTAAGTGAACAATCTTTAAATTTATCTGATTTAAACAATAATTAATTTATTATTAATGAATCTCAATTCATGTGATCCTTACATTTTCCAAAGCACTTATGCAGTTGATTAATTTTTGTGCTTTCTGATTGTTAGTTGATCTTGACTATGATGCAGTTGAAAGTGACAAAAATTATTCCAGAATGTCAATCATTAAAGCAAGATTTTCAAGAAATTAATGTTAGGTAATCACTTTGTCAAACCAGAATTAGGAGAACAGGCAAAATGCATATATAATCCAGGATAAGCAAGCCATATAGTAGTAGCAGCTTTTAAAGAGCATGCTGCCCTTCTCTGTCCTTGGATTGGACCAATTCAGATAATTTCAATGTCAAGTTCTTTAATAACAGTTTGTAATTCAGTTGGACTTTTATTAGATTGATGATAAATAGAAAACTTTTATTCATAAATATTTTGAAATTATTAGCTTCTTTTACTTGAGATATCAAATTGTCAAAGTAAGAATTGCAATCAATACTTTTAAAATTGCCAATAAATGATTTCAGGAATATTTTCTTACAACTCTGTGGCTATTCCAGGCATTCTTCCCAGCATGAGGGACCAGTACCATCAGAACAAAATGCAGTGAACAGCCTTATTTACTGCAGCTTAAATTAGTTTTGGTTCAGTTTGGTTTAGAAATGGCACAGAGTCTCAAGTTTGAGATATATATCTATATATCTATATATATATGTATATATATATGTCAAATTTATTTAAAATTTATTATTAAGATAGTAAAATAGGGTTAAAATTACTAAGTAAAATAGAATTAGGGTTAGTAAGTCCCAATAGGTAACAACATACTTAAGTCACAGTCAGTATCAAATCTTGCCACAATCAATCATCACCATCAGGGGAATCATCTACATCTGGATCACATGGGCTGGGAATTCCCTGATTCAGCCTCCAGGGTCCCAACGGGAAAGTCCTGGGCTATGTGTCTACACTTTGGACAGAGATGCCAAAGATAATTCAGGGCTACCCGCCTTAAGTAGTTCCTTCTAACAAAGAAAGCAGTTTGCCAAAAATACATGATCTATGGGAAAGAAGCTGCTCTCAAAACTATACCTGAGAGTATTTCTGTTTATGGAGTAGCCAGCCCTTCCTGGGAGCAAATACCATAAACAGACCTTAAACATCTAGCTAGGAATAAGATTAACATGAAAAAAGAGTCAGGGTCAAATTGCAGGCATACTGAGTGAGGTCAGAATGTCTTCTTTAGAATGCATTCATTACATTTGGCCCTACATTCTACCGAGCTTATTTGTAAGAGGTGAATGCCTGGAACTGAGTAACAACAAAGAAAGTTATACAGTTAAAAATACATGGACCAAAACATAAAAATATAAGAATTAATAAACCAATGGGAATTAAACCAATCAAATAAAATGTCATCCATTGAGCAATCTCATGGAGGTGGTGAATCTGAGTGTCAATTTCTCTAGAGTGATTTACATACACACATGAAGTATTTAGTATCATAAATACTCTTCTTAATGGCTTTTTCCCAGATGCAGACCTCCGCCTGTTAACAGTACAGGATCACATTCCATCTGAGTAGCTTGTGGCATTTCTCTCAGATACTGATTTAATGCAGACAACTATACCTGAATTCAAACTGAAAACAAAATTAAAGTCCCAAGAGCCTTTTACCTCAAACAGCAAGTTTCACTAATCACAGCTTAGAGCCAGATATAGTTATTTTTACTCGCATGGAGTTGCAATAAGCAATAAAAATTTTACCAAGACTCACATACATAAGACATTCCATTTAACAACTTTCCTTCTCAAATTTAAACTTGTCCTGGTATAAAAGCCAATCTTTAGAAATCCTTTCTATCTATTGTACATAAACTTCCAATTTCTTAGCAAGCCAAGTTCATTGTTTAAGAACTCCATAACCCAAACAAGTTCTTTCCTGGGGCTGATAACCTTGCCCACAGAGATGGTTTCTAGGATCCTTGGCAAGTTTACAAAATAAGGAGAATCAACATGGTCCTCAAGGCAGGGCTGATTCTGGTGCCCCTGCCCGCTGACCCCTATTCCCCAAGGAGGACTGTTCTGAATGGGCAGAACCAATCTGGATAAGGCTTTCACCTAATACCCTCCTTTCCACATGGTAATCAATTAACAATTATAGGTTTTAGCATTAAAACAGTAATTCCAAATAACTTAGTTAACAATCTTACAACTTTTATAAGTGATAGTCAAATTGTTTTAGCTGTAACTTCCTCTTTAACTACAGGCAAAGGTGGAAATACCTGGTTTTCTAAGTGGCAGTTATAAAACATTATAAGACAGGGTTAGCAGGGCTGATAAAATAACATAACTGGTTTTACACAGTTTTTCCATCATATTTTAATTTCTTTCAATTCATACTTTAATAACATCCAAATTATGAAAAGTTGCTTGACATAACTGATACAAAAGTTTATCAATTTAAAACAATATTGTATGTTTAAAACTTGAAACAAACACATTGCCAATCAAGTGATTCCAATTTTGTTGAATATATTTCTAAATCACCTTACATAGAAAATCGGGCATCTCATCACTATTGCCATTGTATACTGGTCACATCTAATTAAGGAACTAATAATAATAGTTAACATTTATAGTGTCTGCCCTCTGTCAGGCATTATGTTAGTCACCTTACAATCATGTGAGGTAAACTGAGGTAACCTGTTTAATGTCACCCAGTTAACAAATTTCAGATCCATATATTTTCCCCATTTTGTCTTAGTGTCAAATAGTATAATAAATTATGACTTATCTTACACAAAAACTTTTCTCTTTTATGTGAGGCAGGAAACATTAAGTGTTAATCAACCTGCCTCTCTTTGATTTGAGGAAAAAAAGTTCCCCCTTTCTTTCTTGTCTCTTCCTCTACATTCAAAACCTGGCCAGAGAGAGAGAGAGAGAGAGAGAGAAATTTTTATTTACAATTGAAATCCCAATTTACAATTACAAATGTACAATTTTTTGCAATTTTTACAAAAGTTTCTAAACCGTTCTCAAACCCTCTGTTCACACAGTTTGTGCAAATAGATTATGCCTTTCTATCCATACTCCTCTCATTCCTACATGCTTAAACTTTCTTGCCTTTCCTTCTATCTATTTATCTTTCTGGTGGACTCTGATTAAAAGTCCCTCTTAAAAACTGCACATTTCTTATTTCTTTCTAATTCTGATCTGACACTTCTTACTCTCCTAGACTTGCTTTCACCAATCATATAACCTAAATAATAAAGTATTTCTCTCTCTCTTTCTCTCTCCCACCTACCTACTCCTTTGAGGCTGCTGCGATCAGGGAGGTTGAGAGAGGGAGAAAACAACATTGCAGGCAAAGTCCAGCTGCAGCCCTTGGAAGCTTCTCTTGCTGGCTGGCTGCATTCTGAACCTTACAGGGTATCAGATTACATGCAGACAGTCACTCACACCATACAGAGACATAAACACAGAACAAATACAGACAGGGTAATACAAAAAAATGACAGGGAAAATCCAAAAGCTCAAGAGAGGTTTGTCAGAAATCCTCTGCACAAATCAGGCAATTTTTTTGTGGTCCTTCAAATTGTATAGAGGTCAGGCAAAATGTTCCTTTTTAAAGTCTTGGAGACTAAGCTTTTTTCAGTTCTGTAAAAGCTAACCTAGAGGGAGATCCCCAGGTGTGTGTGGGAGGGGGGGAATTTGCCCATCTCTTTCTCTGCTCCAACTTTTTCCTCCATCAGCTTGCTGGTGGTGCATGAGCTGACAGGCAACCAGGAGAGCCCAGCCTCTCTGGCAAACAGTCAAATGATTTTCCTCTTTTTCAAAAAGGACACTCTCTAAATGGTGTAAAACATCCAGAGGTTCTGCTTTCCTCAATTTGCCTTCCCAATCAATATTCACAAGGGCCCATTCCCGCACGCATAAGACATATCCTCCCACCCCAGAATGTCGGCACTCAATGAGGCTGTTTCCTTGAGAACAATGGCATCTCAAAACCAATCCTGTTCATGATGCCAGAAAATATATTGCTAAGCAGCCTTATTTACTGCAGCTTAAATTAGTTTTGGTTCAGATTGGTTTAGAAATGACACAGAGTCTCAAGTTTTATATATATATATATATATATATATATATATATATATATATATATATATATATATACATACACACATATATATATACACACATATATATCTTTGCATGTATGTATTATTAAGATAGTAAAATAGGGTTAAAGTTACTAAGTAAAATAGAATTAAGGTTACTAAGTCCCAATAGGTAATAATAACATACTTAAGTCACTATCGGTATCAAATCTTGTCACAATCAATCATCACCATCAAGGGAATCATCTACATCTGGATCACACAAGTTGGGGAATCCCTGATTCAGCCTCCAGGGTCCCAATGGGAAAGTCCCAGGCTATGTGTCGGCACGACGGACAGAGATGCCAAAGATAATTCAGGGCTACCTGCCTTTAGTAGTTCCTTCTAACAAAGAAGGCAGTTTGCCAAAAATACATGATCTGTGGGGAAGGAGCTGCTCTCAAAACTATACTTGAGAGTACTCTTGTTTATAAATATCCTGTTCCTGGAGGGGTGGCCAGCCCTTCCTGGGAGCAAATACCATAAACAGTCCTTCAGCATCTAGCTAGGAATAAGATTAACATGAAAAAAGAGTCAGGGTCAAATTGCAGGCATACTGAGGGGGGTCAGAATGTCTTTTTTTGAATTCATTCATCACACCTTCAGATATTCATTATTAAAGCCACAATCCGTTAGTCAATAACAATGTGTGGAAAAAGTACTCTTCTGTGATTAAAACCAATTCTTGTAAAGCAACAGATAATGCTGGAACAACTGAATGAACTGGATGCTGGCTCTGCTAAACATTAGATTGTGAGCACCTTAAGGGAAGGAACTTTCTTTTCCCTTTCTTTGCCTCCCCAGTGCCTGGCACATAGCAGGGCTTTAATGCATGCTGATTAACTGACTTCACTACCAGCTTGCAAAATTCCTAAAAAATTAATCATCAGTTCTTGGAAGTCTGAATGAACCTGCATGAGCAGGTTAAAGCCTGTGCATCACTTCCTCAGAGTTTGAGATTTATTTCAAAAATATCCTTCAAAGTTGAGATCAGTTATTTTCTTGTATATATTTCCCTCATATTGTTTTGCTCTTGTGAAATGAGCAGTATTAATACTTTACCTGCGAACTAAGCACACTATAAGGTAAAGTTTGATCACTGATGTCTCCACTGACATTTAATGTTTACCTGTGGCCTACGTCCTGGGGCAGGATTAAGAGTGCAAGACATCATTTTGATGATGATGCTTTAGCCTGAATTCTTATTTATATTGAAGCAATTCATTACTTGCTTCACTTCATAAGTGGAGGATTTACTTCTCCCTACCTTAATTAAAAATTGTCCCATGTGCTAAAATCTAGTCAAAAGGGGCTTTGGGAGGAGTCTGAATGGAATACTACCATTTGGACAGGTCATGATGACTAAAACTGTAAAGTCTGAGTTGGCCACAGGAAGACAAGATGGAGTCAAAATTTTCAATGATTTGCAATATCCTCTCTGGACACAAGATGTCAACAAAGACCACGTTATTTTCCTCAAAGTCAATTCTTTGTTCAATAAGCTTTTTTTAAGCACCTAGGACTGGACAGGCATTCCTCTAGGTATTGGGGATATGAAGACAAAATGAAAAAGGCCTGAAGGAACTTTAATCATATTTGCAGAAAGAGCTGAGGCTGATGCCAATTCTTTCACAATAATAAATAACATCTATGCAGCAGCTGATTGAATTGTACACTGGCTATGTTGAGTAACCAGATCTCAGAAATTCCTGAAAATTTAGCTATTAGCTCTCCGAAGTCTGGGCCAGCCTGTCTGAGAAGGCTTTTGCGCGCCACTCTCTCAGTCATACTTTGATGTTTATTACATAAAGTATCTTCTAGGTTCAGATCAGCTATTTTCTTTTATTTCTTTCCTCCAAGTTTTGCTCTCGTGAATAGACAACATAAATATTTCACCCAGGGACCAGGTGCTCTGTAGGGTGGAGCCTGCTCAGTGCTCTCTCCACAGCTGTAAAGTCTTAACCTGTATCGTATCTCCACTGTTAGGATTAAGAGTGTAAGAGACAATTTCAATGGTGATGATTGAATCTGAATTCCTATTTAAGCTGCAAGATTCGTTACTTGCTTCGTTTCAGGTCTGTTCTGCTTCCCTTAACAAGTGAGTTCTCACAGGTGGTAAAGTACAATAGAATTTGGAAAAGGCCAGAACAGAATAAAAGAATATGGACACACAGAGGCCAACTAAAACAGTAATTGCTGGATGAACCACAATAAGGCCTCAAAATTTTCGGGACCTGCAATATCCATATTGGATACCAGGTGTCACTGGAAAATAGTGTCATTTTTCTCAAGACAATTTACTTTTGAACAAGCATTTCTTCAGCATCTACAAGGCATCAGGAGCTGCCCTAGGTGCTGGGAATACAAAGGCAAAAATGAAACAGACCTGACCTAATGGAACTTGAACTTCCATCCAAATACACTATATTACATTATCTAATCTAATCTAATCTATCAATCTGTCTCTTTGTCTATGTATCTCTATCTCTATATACAAAACATCAACAAAAGACAAGGTATTGGGGGAGGGTTTCTAACAAGCAGGGAGGGAGCTGGAAAGGGTTCAAGTATAAGAAGAGGAGGTATGGTAATTAAGCTATGAAGGAAACCAAGGTTCTAAGCTGCAGAGCTGAGGTCATTCATTCCAGGCATAGGGAATAGCCTTTGCAAAGGCATGGAAGTGGGAAATAAGGTATCATGGGTGAAGAACAACAAGAAAGCAAATTTGTTTGGACCATAGACTCCCTGAAGGGGAATCATACATGATAAGGCTAGAAAGGTGGATTATAGCCAGATTATAAATGGCATTCAAGAACAAAAAAAGGAGATTGAATTTGATCCCAAATGTCTGGGGAGAAGGGCAGGGACAGGGGCAGGTGGACTGGAATTTATTGAACATAGGATTGACATGAGAAGACATGGACACCAGGATGCTTTGTAGAGCTGAGTGGAGGATGAATTGCAGAGGGGGGACATCTTAGGCAGTGAGAACAGTTGGAAGTCTACTGCACTTGCCCAGGTGAGAAAAGAAGAGGATGTATGAGTCAGTCAGTCAGTCAACAAGTACTTATTAAGTACTTCCTATTGTTCCAGAAGCTGTGGGGAGCACAGGGAATATAAATACAAGTAGAAAGAAAAAGCAGTCTCTTCTAATGTGAGAAGACAGCACATAAAAGGAAGTTGAAAATCTATAAAGGTGGGGGAAAGAGGCAGAGATAGTTTGTCATGGAAAAGGAAATCTGGAGAGGAATGGTCCAAATATTTACAAGAAAACTAGTGATAATTCAGAGGGTAAAAGGCAATAACATGCAGGTGAATCAGGAATGATTCCTTGTTGAAGATGGAATTTTAACTGGGACTTGAAGGGAGCCATACTATCTAGGAGGTAGATAGGAGGAGGGAGAGAGTTCCAGGCATGAGGGACAGCAAATGAATATTCCTGGAGTTGGGAGATGGAGTGTCTAATCCACAGAAATCAAGAAGGCCAGTTTTACTGCATCAAAGAATCCATGGGGAGAGAGAGGGAGAGAGAGAACCAGCGACAGAGACAAACAGACAAAAAGTCATACAGAGAGACACACAGAGAGAAGAACATTTATAAATTGCTTACTAAGTACCAGGAGCTGCAAGAAGCAAGAGCATTTGTGCCTTCAATGAGCTTACATTCTAGAGAGGGGAAGAGATCAATAAATGGGAGCTGGAAGAAGTGAGAAAGATAAAGTTTAAAGTTAATAGCCCTCAGCCCACTCAGAATAATGAAAAGGTGCCTAAAATACATGGAGATCAGTCTGTCAAAGACCACAGCATAATTCTATAGATTCAATTACAAAATTGCCCTTAAAGAAATAAAAAATGATTGTAATAATTCAAAGTTATTCAGTGCTCAAGGCTAGGCCATGCCAATACAATAAAAAAGATGATACTCTCAGAGTTAATTAACAGATTTAAAGCTGTAGGAATGATATGATCAATGGGCTACTTTACAGAACTGCTTTTAAAAAAATTAACAAAACAAATTTGGAGTCACAAAAGATCTAGAATACCAAGAGAAGAAACGAAAAAAAAATTAGGAATGAAGGGGAAATTGTGTGTTGGGAATTATAAAGCAGTGGTCATCAAATATTTGGCATTAGTTGAAAAATAGAGAAGTAGATCAATTGAATAGATCAGACAAGGAAAAACCAGTAACAATGGATTTTCATATCCTGTGTGTGATAAACCTGAAAATATAAACTACTTAGGAATGCAGTTTGTATTTGATATAAAAAAACTGCTGAGATAATTAGAAAGCAGTCTGGTAGAAATCTGGGTTGGAATAACAGTTTACACCATGTCCTATAATAACCTCTAAATGAATATGTGGAGATATGAGTCTCCATTTGGAGGGCAGATTTTTATCCCATTTCTTGTAGATAAAAAATGGCACCAGAGAGCTGCCCCTTCTTTGGGATATAGTTATATTTATGTGAAGTGTCAAAAATAGTCTTTAAAATATGCCTCCCTGAATCAATCATTTTTCCCTATGCAGTCCCAATGCCATCTGGTTCAGGAGGGATTGCAATACCTTAGGTGAGCCCATACCTTGGTATGAATGAATGGGTCAAAAAATCGATTTCCTACACCAGCTGGAGTGCTGTAGCTTAATGCCAATTGACATAAAATTTTAGAAAAAGTGGTGCTAGGTAAAAAATACTTTTTTAAAATACTGACATCAAATCAATGTTTGGGATCTGAAACAATGGTGAAGCCTCATCAGTCATTTCTTGACAAGTACAAGGGCCACTGTCCCATACAGCCCAATAACCAGGCTGCTTTATGCTCAGATTTGATTACTTTTAAAATTCTTCCAAGAACAATGACAGTGAAAGTCCTCCTACACTTTCTTTTAAAAAATAAATTTGATATTCTTCTCTGAAAGTCGAGTCTGGTTCAAGAGATCTTAAATTTTGTAACCTGTTCTCTTTGGAAATTGGATTGCTAAGATTGTATGCCCTGTTATATAAACATTTCTTATTATTGGCTTCCCTGCTTGATGGTGCTTCTGCAGTCTCAGTCACAAATGCCTGAGGGGACATCCAAAGTGATGGGTTCAATGTTCATTTGATTAGGTCTTCCTCCTCCTTCCTGAGGGACTGTCTGGTGCTGAATGCCTTTGTCTACTGGTTTATTCCAATCTTCTCTTGGCCTGAGTCATCACTGAGAAAGAGCTCAATGATGTCACTTCCTGCCTTTTCAGAGGACAGTAATAAACCAAAGGCTCCTGGCTGCTGGGACCCTTCATCACAGCGTGTTCTTCACATACTGGAGGTGGGATAAAGTCACTATATGGAACCCTCTCGACTCACAAGATAAGCAGTGGCACATGGCTTAGAGGCCTGAAAATGAATTCAGAAAAACCTGAATTCAAATTCAGCCACTGACAATAATTAGGTATGGGACGCTGAGCTATTTACTGAACCTCTCTTTACCTCAGTTTCCTCTTGTATAAAATGTGAATGATAGGAGCACCTAACTCACAGAGTTGTTTCAATGTTAAAATGTGATTCTGTTTGTTGAGGATTCTGACAAGTTGTTGAGTCATTTCATGTGACGCCATTTGGGGGTTTTCTTGGCAAAGTCACTGGAGTGGCTTCTCATTTCTTTCTCCAGCTCATTTAACAGATGAGGAAACTGAGACAAAAGGGTTAAGTGACTTGACCAGGGTCACACCAGTGTCTGAGTCCAAATTTGAACTCAGGTCTTCCTGACTCCAGGCCTGGACCTCTATCCACTGTGTCACCTAGCTACAGACAACATTAAGGTGCTTTATAAATGTTGGCTATTTTCTAGAATTCTTAGGGTCCTTCTATCTCTGACATTCTTGGGTCTTAAGAACACTCCTTGGGGCAGCTAGGTGGCATAGTGGATAGAGCACCAGCCCTGGAGTCAAGAGAACCTGAGTTCAAATCTGGCCTCAGACACTTAATACTTCCTAGCAAGTCACTTAATTCCAATTGCCTCATTAAAGAAAAAAATTAAAAAAAATAAAGAACACTCCTATTTCTCCTATTCCCTGCAGGAAGGGCTCTCCTATGTCTCATACCTCTCCTTATCAGTGCCCTCTCATGTTAGGGTGAATGTCTCACGGTCTCATGAGAACTCTGTTGAGGGAACTTTCCCATGGGAGTTCTAGCTTCTATCAGTAGAAGCTGAGGGTCACAACATAGTTGCGTGGCAAAAATAAGGAAGTCTCCCAGGACCTCTCCTTTGCTGACATGCAGCTCCCACGGTTGGTTTGGCTCTCCTCTCACTGGGAGATGAGTCCTGACACGAGCTCCAGCAGACCTGATGATTGGCTATCACAGGGGGATCACGCTTTGAACATGCATCACTAGGGCCATAAAAGTCAGCTAACTGCACTCAATAAACGGAGCTTCTGCCACCCTGCTGTCTCCCGCCTCATCCATGCGTCTCGGGGTTACAGAGCATTGAGCTGCTCTCATGCTCATCACTGCAGCGGCCGCGTCACTCTCAGCTCTAACATTTTCTTTTCTATGGCAACTCCCTGCCCAGCCATTCTATTATTGAGGGTCTCATCATTCTATGTTCTAAGGTCCCACTGTCTTTTAACTGGCTGGGAATTTTTTTAGTTGTTCTCTTTAAATTCACTGTATATGTACCTTAAATAAGGTGATTTAAAAGCAAATGCTGGTCCCCTTCAAACTCTGTCAAAATTACAATATTAAAAAAAATTCAATCCATTTATTTCCAGAAATGATGATATCAATACCAGACTTAACTTGATCACTTGCTGTAGGAAATGTTTTATTCATCTTCATTTTTAAGGAACCTTTTTATGGAATATCTTTTCATCTTTTCTCCTAGGCTTTAGGGTTAAAGACCTTCACCAATGTGGTGATTTCAATATTGTTGAAATAAAAAGTTGTGTACCATATAGTATGTTCCATATTTATTTTTATTAAATTTTCATGTCTGTCTGCAAATTAACATATTGGACACAGAAAACATATTTTATTTCTTAAAAACTGCTTCTAATTGAAGGGATGCCCGACAACTGGAGAATGGCTGAACAAATTGTGGTATGTGATTGGACTGGAATATTATTGTGCTATAAGAAAAGACAAGCAGGATGACTTCAGAAAAACCTGCAAAGACTAACATGAACTGATACGAAGTGAAGTGAGCAGAACCAGAACACTGTAAATAGTAACAGCAATATTCTATGATAAAGAACTGTGAATGATTTAGCTATTCTCTAAAATATAATGATCCATGACAATCCAAATCCAAAATTTTTCATGATGAAAAATGTGATCTGCCTCTAGAGAAAGAACCTATGGTGTCTGAATATAGACTGAAGCATACTGTTTTTCACTTTCTTTTTTTGTTCAAGTCTTCTTGCACAAAATGATTAATATGGAAATGTTTTACCTGATTACACATGTATAACCTATATCAGATTGCTAAGGAAGGGATAATGGATGGGAGGGAGGGGTAGGATTTGGTACTCAAAACTTTTAAAAAAATGTTAAAAATTGTTTTTACATTTTATTGGGGGATAATAAAATATTATTTTTAAAAAAGCTGCCTTCCATCTATATTTTTGAGTGTATGCTAGATGACCGCTCTCAGTTCACAAAATATGCAGTTAAAAGAAATGGGGTTTAGATCCCTGGAAAGGGATTCAGAAGGACATGAATTCAAAACCAGCCTCAGATATTAAAAAGGGTTGTGATCCTGGGCTATACATTTAACCTATCTTTACTCAGTTTCTTTTTTTTTTTTGGCTGGGCAATGGGGTTAAGTGACTTGCCCAGGGTCACACAGCTAGTAAGTGTTATATGCCTCAGGCCAGATTTGAACTCAGGTCCTCCTGAATCCAGGGCCAATGTTCTATCCATTGTGCCACCTAGCTGCCCTTACTCAGTTTCTTCATGTATAAAATGAGTATTCTGGGAGAAACGAGCTCACATGATTCTTTTAAGGCTAATAGGAGATAATAATGGTCAAGGATTTTGACAGTCTTAAAGGACATTATAAATGCGAGCTGTTTTCTATATTCTGAGAGTCCTTCCATCTCTGACAATCTGGGACCTTAAGGACCCTCCCTCCCATTTCTCTCCTTCTAAGTAGTAAGAGTTCTTCTCTGTCTGATATCTCTCCTCCTCTGTGCCCTCCCAGCCCTCACATTCTCTTCTCCATTGCAACTCCCAGTCCAGCCATTTTCTGTTTTAAAGTCTCTAACAGTCCTGACATTCAATGTTCTAAAGTTTCCCAACCCCACCCCCATCTTTTAACATTTTTAATGTTAAATTTTCTGACCTACTCCACCATCTTCCCAGAATCCTCTCCCTGCCTATACTTTAAATCAATGAACACAGAAAACATAAATTATAAAGCAAAAACTACTTCCTATCTAGTGCATTTTGTGAATGTGAGTTGAATGGCCCCTCTCAGCTCACAAGATAGGCAGCAGCTAGGTGGCACAGGGCCTAAGGCCTAGGTCCCTGGAAAGGGATTCAGAAAGACTTCAAATCCAGACTCATATACTAATTAGGTTAGTGACTCTGGGCTCTCATTCACTGAACTTCTCAATGCCTCAATTTTCTCATATATAAAATGAGGATGATAGGAGCACCTAGCTTACAAGGTGGTTTTAAGGGTTAAATGAGATATTTCTTAAGGATTCTGATGGTCTGAAAGTGCCTTATAAATGTGAGCTCTTATCATACTCTGAGTGAGGGTCCTTCCATCTATGACAATCTAGGGGCATCAGGACACTCCTAGCTCTCCCCTTCCCTATAGTAAGGGCTTTCCTATGTCTGATATTCCTACTTCCCGATGCCTTTCCAGATCCACAATTCTCTACTGCAGTTCCAACCACACACAATCTGTCTTTGGAGATCTCTGAAAGTATGGTCATTCTGTGTCCTAAGTGCTCGCCCCCAACTAACAATCTCAGCCTTGGTGTCTTTTTGTCCTTCTGTTTAAATTCTCTGCATATCTGTTAGCAATACAGTGATTTAAAATTAAAAAAAAACAAGTTGGTCCCTTCAAGATGCCCATCAATTGTGGAATGGCTAAATAAGCTGTGGTATATGATTGTTAAGGAATATTACTGTGTTATATGAAATAACAAGTAGGATGATTTCAGAAAACCCTGGAAAGCCTTACATGAACTAATGCAAAGGGAAGTGAACAGAACCAGGAGAATGCTGTACACAGTAACAAAATATTGTATGATGAACTGCAAATGACTTTGCTATTCTCAACAATACAATGATCCAATACAATCCCAAAGGACTAATGATGAAGCATATTATCCACCTCCAGGGAAAGAACTGATATTGTTTGAATACAGACGGAAGCATGTTATTATTCATTTTTTTTCTTTCATTCTTTTTCTTTTGAGTCTTCTTGTACAAAATTACTAATATGAAAATGTTTTACATGATTGCACACGTATAATCTATATCAGATTGCTTACCTTCTCAGGGAGGGAGAAGGTGAGGGAGTGAGGGAAGGATAGAATTTGGAACTCAAAATTAAAAAAAAAACAAATATTAAAATTGTTTTAACATGTAATTGGGGAAAATATATTCTTTTTAAAAAATCATCCCTTAAAACATTGGGAAAGTTACAATAATATTTTGAAAAATAAATTCACTTCATTTATTGCAAAAATGAAGCCATTAATACTAGACTTGTTTTATTAAGTCTCTGTATGGAATTATTTTGTTCATCCTCATTTTTAAAGAACCATTGTAGGTATTTTTTACTCATTTTTTTCCATTAGGTTTCATGGTCAAAGAGCTGGATTTTAATTCAGAGCATCAAAATAGTGTTGATTTCAATATTCATAAATAGAAGCTGTTTATCAAATCATGAGTATATTTTATAATTTATTTTTCCTCACTGATCATGCCTGTCATTGGCTTAATCCACTGAATACAGAAAAAAATATATTTCAAAAAACAATGCTTCTCATTGATTTTATGGGTGCCTGTGCGTGTGTGCACACGTGTGTACTAAAATAAAGTGTGCTCATCATAACATAATTATGTTTAATTTTTGTTTTTAAAAATTTTACCATGGCGGGACAGAGCCACGTTGGTGGAGTAAAAGCAGTGACTTAAAGGACATTATAAATTACAAATTTCCAGCCTAAGACAACCTAGATGGTTGATTGGAAAGGTCTGTTGTGCTAGGCTGGGAGAGGAGCACAGTTCAGTGTGAGTCACGCAGGCAAAATCCAGGCCTCAGTGAACCTGGAGCAGTCCTCAAGGGATTGAATCAAGGGGAGCTGTGGTAGTTTCCAGACTTAACCCACAAACACCAAAGACACTAAGGTCAATAGGAAAAGTCTGTCTGATCGCTGTGAGAGAGGAGCTCGGTCCCAGCCCCAATACTGGTACAACCCCAGGGCAGCAGCTGCTGTCTCTCTCTCTATTCTAATCCTCCATTCACTGCTTCATGAGCCCTATAATTATCTAGTCTTTCTCAATTTTCTATATTCTTCATGGAATGAAATTTTTTGAGCTATCCAACCTGAGCTCTCCCCTGTAGACATTGTCTGCCACTGTCTTATAGAGCTTGCCCTGGGGGTTCTCCTTTTCCAATTTGCCTCACTCTCAGAACAATACCAATTCCTGAAGATGACAGAGAATCCAGTGTCCTATTAAAAGGGAAATTATTTGGGCTTTCACCCTAAGTAATGAGGCAAAACTCAGGAAAAAGAGAATTAAAAGCAGTTTTATTAAAAGTGCATCTAGGGAGTAACATGTTGATTAGGTGATCACTAAGAAAACAGCCAGGGATTCAGGATGGAGCCAGCTTTTATTGATAACTTTCATAACAAGATAAAGACATTTCAGATAGGTCCACATTAGCAAAAGGGGATGGGACATTGCATCTTAGCTTCTCCCCAGTTGATAGGACATGAAGGCTAACAGAGAGTAGGTAACCTGAAATGTGAGGGATAGCATGGAATAATACAAAAGCTGCAACTGTTGGGGTGATGCCTCCCCCAACAGTGATTGACAAGCAGGACTGAGAACAATGAGTCACTGAGTCAGAATAACTTTCTATAATTCCTCCATTTGGTGCAAACTATATATATATATAGATAGAGATAGAGAGAGACAGAGAGAGAGAGTGCAGCAACACAACTGGTTCCATCTCACTGTTTTATCCTTAACTACATCATCCTACTCTCTGTTGGTCATGCCAAATCAATCTGAGCAAGCATCAGTGGGTATAAGCTAGGGGACTTAAACATGCAACAGGAAAGAAGTGTACTGGGGCCATGAGCATCACAAAGCATAATCCCATGTTTCCATTAATGTCATAAAGTTGAATAAACTTAGGTACACAATCATAATCTCATGTACTCTCCAAGGAGACAAACCTTGTTAAATAAACTCTATATGTAAACTAAGGCAGGTTACACATCAAGCCATTTAGAGGGCTCACCATGCACTTAGAATTATTTTTTTTTATTAATACATGTATTTAGAGGGGAGATTTACATATCAACAAGGTCACAAAGAAAATTCAGTAAACCTAAATACCACGAAACAAAAACCAAAGTAATTCAATAATGATAATTAATATTAAATAACATCAATTCTCCTTCTAACCCACTCCCAATGTTCAGTTAATCAGCACATTTCATCTTGAGTCCCAGATATTCCATGTAGTTGTCTGGTCCCTGGCAACATCTTCCCTTGGACATTGAGGAATAGGCCTCATTCCCAGGGCAGCTCTGAAGTGGCCTCTTTCCAGTGGATTTGTTTCTCTAATTCTAAGGCACTTGCAGAGATTCCTAGGGAATTCTATTCAAATCTGTCAGTAAGTAGGCTCAGTACAATTTAGTATAACCTCTTAAATGTGCTTTTTCAATAACTAATTCATGTGGTGAAAAACCTGCTCAAGAGGCTTATGATTCTGGTCTTATTAACAATAGAGCTATGAGAACATCAAATTTGGAACCCATAATTCACCTGAAACTTCAGAAACTTACAATTATTATAGACCACTTGCTGTTTCTAGCTTTCTTCTTTACAATTATCAAAGCAATTTTTTGTAAAGTCCTGAATCCAATTTTTAGAACTTATTATTTTAACATGTTTAAGGCCTGTATTATAAATCATATGATCTTGCTGCTTTCTCAAAATTTTCCATGCCTGGTAATTCTCCTGTAGGAGCAGGAGGTAGTTTGAGGATCTTATCCTAAACATGAATGCAAAGCTACCTACACTCACTGTAAGTAGATGCATTTTATCCCTAGGGTCAACAGTTACACAAATGAATTTGTTTAAAAGATACTTATTCAGTATTGCAATGATAAACTTATACTATTTGCCTACCTTGATAAGAGAGATTTTCTATGAGAGGAAGAAGGAGGGACATAAGTATAACAGTATCAAAACTGGTCCTCCAAGCCTAAGCCTAAAGGCAGAGAAAGACTCAACAAAGGCACACCAGGATAGAGCATCCTTAGCTTTGTTTGATTTCAGTTAAGTCATAGCCAAGTTTTAAGAACAGCCAGAACTGGAAAGTTCCACCTTATTCACAGGGTACAATAACTATAACCAGTCAGGCTCAGGGTTAATCAAGCGAAAACGTACATGTTCAAAAAGGAATAGCACCATGGGAAGACTGAGTCAAGAGGATCCTCCCTTAGGCCACGCCAAAGTCATTCGTTTAACCTTTCCCAGGCCCAGATATCCATTTGCAGCAGTTCCCAGACTGTACCCCATTTGGGCAACATATCACATCTTCTTTGAATGGTGAACTATTGGCCTCATGACAATGCAATTATACCTGAATCCAAACTTAGGATAATATCAGATTACAGTCCAATGAGATTTTACCTCAAATATTCATTAATTAATTAATCACAGCTTAAGACTAGATATAGTTGTTCTTATTTCTCTCATGGTGTTGTAATAATAAAAATGTTTACCAGGCCTTTAAAAATTTACTCAATATCCTTTCCTTTTTTTTTTCTTCTTTTCCTTGAGTTTAAACTCATCCTGGTATAAAAAAATAAATCCTTAGAAATTAAGAAAATAATTACATTCTGGAATTTCACAGAGACAGTGAATATATGAGAGTTTACTCAAAACCCAGAAAAACACTGGTCACTGTCTGTCAACCTCCAGACTAACAGATATCCATCTCTTAAGGCGTTCTATAGTCACCCCTTAAAGCAAAAACAAATCTTTAATTTAATCTTTAAGATTATGAGTTTGTTGAGACTAAGTTGGCTAAAGATGTTAACTTCAATATGTCCTATTCCGGGTATAATTCCATAATCTTCACAAGTGATAGACAAATAACCTTAGATGAAGCTTACTCTTTATAATAAGCAGGATTGAACATTTCTCCCCATTTTGTAAAGAGTGGAAAAGGGGATCTCATTTTCTCAGAAAACTAGTTCATTGTTTAGAAATTTCACAACAATAGCAAGCTCTTTTACAGGGCTGATAAGATTTTATGAGCTTGTCCAAGCAGATGGTCTCTTAAGAAACCTTGGAAGATTACAAATAAGGAGATTTTACAAGGTCTTTTCTTTGTAAATTTTCCCATACAGTAAGTAATTATCAATTTTCCTTTTTAAAATATGCCCAATTAAATACTTGATAGATTTTTACATTATGACAATTACCACTAATGACTTAGTTAATAATTTCACAGTAACCAGAGTCAAAGTAATTTTCAGCATATCTCATAAACTGGTTTCCCAGCATTCATAATACAAGTAAATTTAGAAACACAGAAACAACATAAACATTATTATGGATTTTTAAAACATAACAGAATTTGGAGGTACATTTATCTGGATGCTGAATAACATCAATTTATCTGAATGCACTTCTGAATTCTTTTACACAGCAATCCCTTTATTTTATGGCTTTTGGCATTTTACACTGATCATATCTAAAACCGGTGTAAAGTTATTAAGTATGGAAAAATTACATCTAATTAAAGAAATGATAATATTAACAACAGTTAACATTTACATAGTGCTCACCCTACGCCAGGCACTGTGTTAAACACTTTACAATCATGTGACTACTTAAAATAACCCTAGGAAGTGGGTGCTATTATTTCATTTTCCCCTTTACAGACTGGGAAACTGAGGTAAACAGAGGTTAAAGTCACACAGTCAGTAAATTTCTGAGAACAGAATTTTTGATTCAGGTTTTACTGATTCATGCATTTTCCAGCATTTATTTTTCTTTTGCCTTAGTGCCAAATCATAAATCCATTTTGCATTAAGTTCTGATTTTGTTACAATTATTTTAATAGAAGAATACAATTCAGTGTAAATGAGACTACACTATCATTTAGTCTCAGGACCAAATCAAATCTGGACTTATGTTCACTAATGGTAACATGTAAGTCTCAATCTAACCAAGAGTCATTTGCTGCTAGCTCTTCAAATTATAGGACCAGCTACTTTCATTTAGTCTACTGACAAAGATTTAAAGAGACAGTCTTGTATTTTCGCCTCTCTTTTAGGATCCATGAAACTTTTCTGAAACATAGAAATTGCAAACATAACTTCTGTTATGCGGTAATGAAATTATCAATTCCTCACATAAGAACTAAACTATATCCTGCTAATGGTTTACTATCACAAGGAATTCAATGCTACAAATACATTTGTACATTTTTCATATCATGAAGAATAACCAAATAAAGTTTTTCATATTCTTATCTGCATGAGATCAAACCCTTCCTCACTTCTCTTTCCAAATTTCCACAATCCTTTACTTCCAAACCCTCTATTCAAACTATCAGTGCAAAAGTGATTACAGCTTTTTTTAACTTCCTACCCATTTCCTCTTATCTCTGACTTCATTAAACTTTATCTCCTCCTTTTTTCAAGCTTAGATTAAAGCCCTTCACAACTGCTCACGTCTTGTTTCTTTCATATTCTGACCAGACACTTCTCTTCCCCATCAGACTATCTACAAAAATAATCTTCACTTTACTGAATTTTTTCTTCTTCTCTTTCTCTTGTCTGCCCCTCCAACTTGGCCATTAGAAAGACAGAGAGATTGTCCTGTTTTATGTTCATTTTTAAAAGCCTTGAAAGTTCTACTTTAACCTTCCCAAAAGGTATTCCTAGTACCTAATCACCTCCTCCAATTGCTGTTTCAAAGCCTCTCTCTACAGCACTGAAAATCCCTGGTTTGCCTAGCCTAGATATCTTCAAATCACATTTAGAATGCTCATTTGATTGAGTTCAATACCTAAGGGTCCATCCTTTATCTGGCAAAATTTTTTTTTCCTTTTTTCCCCATTGGTCGGTTGTGGGCATAACTGGCAGGATGTTTCCCAAGGTATTACAACTTGTCTACCCTGGGGTCCCTGAAGGCTTACTCCTCCCATTCCCTTTATGAATACTGGTATTCCCATACAAAAGCATGCTTGGTCATTTACTTACCTACCACTTCCTGATGAGCCTTCGGCCTTTCCTTCTGCCTTCTTTTCTTGGTGCCCAAATGAAACAAAAAAAATCAAAATTTGAATTTGGGAACCTATTTCTCCATTTTCTGTCCTGAGTTTTGGGGAGCTAAGTTCTTCACTACTTCACACCTTAACTAACTGCTGGGGTGGGCCAGCTGTCAGGCAGTATCTGATTGCTCATTCCAGGGGGTGGGGCAGGCCCAGCCACAGTGCTAGCTAGGGGTGAAAACCCTCAAAAGCTCCATTTGTTAAAAGGAAAATTCTTTATTTAAGGTTTTTCCTTGATGTTTAAAGGAGTTCATTAAAAGTACATCAATGTAGAAATATATCAATAACCTGCTTCCTAGAGATATAGCCAGCTTTTATTGATAACTTTCATGAGATAAAGATAATTCAAATATGTCCATATCAGCAAAAGGGGATGGGACATTGCATCTCGGCTCATCTCCAATTGCCAGTAGATGCTAACTAACAGGTAGTAGGTGACCTAGTACTTGAAGGATAGCAGTAAATACAAAAGCTGCAAATTGGGTGATGTTTCCCTCAAAAGAACTTTCATTAAAAGAGTGTCCCCAACTACAGTCATATGAAAAAATATTCTAAATTACTATCGATTAGGGAAATGCAAATTAAAACAACTCTGAGGTACCACCTCTCACCTATCAGATTGGAACAAATATGACAGAAAAATAAAATGACAAATGTTGGAAGGGATACTGGAAAATAGGTACACTAAAGTACTGTTGTTGGAGTTGTGAACTGATCCAACCATTTGAGAGCAATTTGGTACTCTGCCCAAAGGACTATAAAACTATGTGTACCCTTTGACATGAGAATACCACTACTAGCTCTGTATCTCAAAGAGATTTTTTAAAAAGGGAAAAGGAATTATTTGTACAAAAATATTTATATGTGGTAACAAAGAATTAGAAATTGAGGAGATGTCTATCAACTGGGGAAGGCTGAACAAGTTGTGATACATGATTGTAATGGAATACTACTGTGCTATAAGAAATCTAAAATAGGATGCTTTTATAAAAACCTTGAAAGACTTACATGAACTGATACAAAGTGAAGTGAGTAGAACCAGGCGTGTACTGTGCACAGTAAAAATAATATTCTACAATGATCAATTCTGAATGACTTAGTGGGGCAGCTAAGTGGCGCAGTGGATAGAGTACCAGCCCTGGAGTCAGGAGGACCTGAGTTCAAGTTCAGCCTCAGACATGTAACACTTGCTAGCGTGAACCCTGGGCAAGTCACTTAACCCCAACTGCCTAGACAAAAAAAAAAAAAAAAAGAGAGAGAGAGTGAATGACTTAGTTATTCTGATCAATACAATGACCCAAGAAAAGTCTGAGTGACTTATAATGAAAATGCTATCTACCTGCAAAGAAAGAACTGATGGAGTCTGAATACAGACTGAATCATAACATTTTGACTTCATTTTTCTAGTTTATTTTTGCAATGTGATTAATATAAATATGGTTCACATGATTTCACCTGTATAATTAGTATCATATTTCTTGTGATCATAATGATAGGGAAAAAGTGGGAAAGAGCCAATTCAGAACTCAATTTAAAAAAAAATGTCTAAATTAAACAAATAATAAATGAAAAAAAAAAAAAACAAATAGAAATGAACCACAGGAGGGAAACTGAGGGTAGACCGTAAAACATCTTAGGGATTTGGACATGGAAACAGGAAAGCCAAACCAGGAATCCCACCTAAGATCTGGCAGGCCTGCAGTGGAAGAAAGGAATCTGTTCATCAAATTCCGGCAGAGCCCTCAGGCAAGACAAAATGCCACCACCAATGGCAACCATCATCCATTTTTTTTTTCTCAAAAGAATGAGGAATTGGAGAGACTTATGTTTAGAAGGGAAGAGGAATGGTTGCCTGAGGACATTAGTGAACACTTCTCAAATCTTCTAAGCTATCTCCATCCTAGGAATGAGAAAAGCTGAAATGATGTGAAGCCTCAAGGACTTAGAGGAAGAGATGGCAAGACTGACTGTATGGCATACCCTGCACTTTGTACCAGTTATCTGGGATCCCAACTACTTGCAATTTATTGTTCTGCTGACTCCATTCGATGGAGGCAGGAGAATGGGAATGACAAGAAAGAATAAAATATGACTGAGGTAGAGGCACACTCAAGGCTGCGTCCAGTGGCCAATATCTGGGGACAGCCAAGCAGGACATCTAATACATACTTCAGACACATTCTACTGATTAGGCCTGAGGCCCTGTGGGCCTCACTTCCCTCACTTGTCTGGTAAGAAGCTTTCAAGCAAAGGGCCCCTGAAAAGGCCTATGTGTCTGCCTTTGTGGACCCTAAATTTTTAGGGAAGTGAAGGATGGCAAGAATGGATACACATGTGGCAGAGGAGGAAAAATGACTGACTGAGCAGCAGAGGTCAAACTCACTAAGAGGATGATCCCGACCTGCATGATCAGGGAAGCCTGGACTTCACATCTCAACTCATCCACCTACCAGTCATGACAAGAGGGCCAAGTCATGTGACCTCACTCCTCCTCAGTTCTTTGACCTGTAAAATCAGGGCAAGAAAACTACCAATCTCACAGTTTGCTCTGAGGCTCAAAAGGCACACACAATGTAGAGCTGGCTGCATACAAGGGAGCGCTTCTTCTTATTACAGATGTGTGTGAGCACTTCCAAGGAAAGATGTGCCAGGAGTGCAGGAGAACTACTTCAAAGGTCCACCAGGGGCTAAACTCCCTGGCTTTCCCTGATTTAGGGCCCCAAATCTGACCTATTCAAATTTCTGAAACAAATGCAAGTCTGGAAACTCACCTTTGAAAAGAAACAGTGACCTTGTCAAAATGAAATTTGTCCACAAGAGGAAGGTTGCTCAGCTCTTCCTAGGAGTAATCCTAGAATCAATCAACAGAGAAATGTGAGAAATGAAAGAGTTAAGTTTCCACATAAGTAGATAAGAAATCAGCACAGACAGGTTAACTGCTAACTTCTCGGTCCAGGGTGGGGAGTGATAACACAAGTCTAGGCACACAATGTATATTAGGGGTGGGGTATATAAGGAAGATTGTAATCCAGAAGGAGTAGGACCAATCCTGATCCAGAAGGGAGGACTTAGGCAATTATTAACTATAAAGCTTGCCCTGGCTTCTTTTACCTTGTGCATTTTCTCTCCTTCCAAGGAAGTACACCTGCTTCTTGCGAGAATCGAAATGGCACACTTCAACCTCTTTAATAAAAAGTCTTTGAGACAACAGTCTTCAGAACTGAGTCTGGGGTCATCTTTATAACAATTTGGGGGCTCTCTGGGATCCAATCGGCCACCAAAAAAGGTGAGATCTAAGTGGGCTGGGAAGAACGCTCCCATTATTTTAACAGTCCCGGTACTTATATTTCACTTTCCTTGGGGCTTGTGAAATCCCAGAGGGCAGCGATTGCTACAGAGAGAGGTTGAACGGTGGCAAAAAAAAAGAAAAAAAGGAAAACGGCCGAGGGTCACTCAAGTCGATATATATCAGAGGTAGGAAGAAATTTACAAAGATAGGAAGAAATTAGCGGAAAAATTCTGCCTTTGTTGATCCCGGAATCCCTCATCTCTGGAAGTCAGTTTGTCTGGGGTCAACTAAGCATTGGTTAATAGACTTGACTTAGAGAAGAACCTCATCTCTGGGAGTCATTTTGTCTGGGTTAACTAAGCTTTGGTTAACAGACTTGACTTAGAAAACTTTATCTGAGAGTCATTTTGAAGAGGTTTACCTATAATTCCCAGAAAAACCTTAAAACTTTTACTCACTTATCTCTCTTAGACATCTTTCCTCCCCGGCCCCCAAAAAGAACCTGGCTTCAGTTTTGTTTACCGGTCCGGGAAACCCTTAAAGTTTTAGAAACTGCCTTATTTCCCTTTAAAAGCCCTTTGAAAGCAAACTTCCCCTTCCAGCTCCCTTCATTATCTATTCTCATTGTCTGTTCAAACCACTCAGACATTCCAAATGGAAATTCTCACCTGGACCCTTTTCCAAATGGTCCACCTCCCCCATCAACTGGCTTTGCCATTGTTTTGCCTTCCTGGCCATTCCCACCCTTAATCCTAGCTAGGCGCCAGTGTTCCCTTCTCCCCAGCTTGCTGGCCACCCCCATCCAGATCTCCCTAGACCCCTCCTCCCCTCACCCCAAAATGCTTGGCTACTCCTTGGACCCCTCCTCCCCAGTCAGTCAGTACTTAAGGCTCACCTTTCCCCCATTCTGATGCTGAGCTGTTCTCAAGCTTAGAAGCTGAGACCCCTCATGCCTAGAAAGAGCCTCACCTGGCCTGACCACCTTAGCCCGAGCCCACACTCAGAAGCTGAGCTTTCTAGACTGCCTCACACTGCTTGTCCTTGCAAGCATCACCTGACCACCTTGAACCCTATTTAGATCACTGATGTTTGGGTTCCTTTGGAGTCTGGCCTATATGCTTATCTTTAATAAACTTTTTCTCTGGCTGGAAGAAGATCTGAGTTGAATTCATTCAGGCAGATCCGCGCCATGATTTGGGCTTTTTCCCACGATCTTGGGGTACTTCTGTGCATCTAAGAGCACCCCCAAACTCCCCCCTCTTCAATTTTGTCTGGGTTAACTAAGCCTTGGTTAATAGACTTGATGTCTGGGTTAACTAAGAGTTAGTTAATAGAGTGACTTAGAGAACCTTATCTCTGGGAGTCAGTTTGTTTGGGTTAACTAAGCATTAGTTAATAGACCTGACTTAAAGAAGGGAGGGAAGAATTCAAATGAAAAGGCTCCAGGAAAGGGACTCCAGGAACCCCTTCCAGAGATACCCCAAAGCAGCCTGCTGGGAAAAAGGCTAGCTAGCAAATTGAGGTAGTGAGACTACCCAGGAAAAACTTTTCCTACTGAAGGAAAAGGGGAGGAAAAATCTTGGGACCCATTCAAAGGGGACCCTGGGACAAAATGAGTTTCTTTTGACCAGTCAAGGTTAGGATTAAAGTCACACGCACGTGCTGTCTGTCTGTGGATGTTTTGTGTCTGGCAGAGAAACTTTTGGGTAACTTTTGAGGTCTAAGATCTGAGAAGGGACAGTGGGAAAGAGCTCCCCTCTCAGGTTTTAGCAGGAGATTGAGATTAAGGTCAAAAAGGGCAGGAAGAGAATCTCTCAGAAGTTAGCGGAAGGTGCAGCTGGCAGCCTTTGCTGATGAGGATTTGGAGAATGCCGCCATCTTGGGCCGAGAGAAAAGGAGAAAAAAAAAACAAGGGGGGGGAGGGCTGAGAAGAATTTTAATTCAGGTTTCATGGAATCCCAAGACTAAGAATTTGGTCTCAGGGCAAGGTGTTTAGAGTTAGAAAAAAAAATAAGGGTTTTTCTGTCTTTTAATGTGATAAGATTTCAGTGAATTGTTCAGGATGCATAGTAAAGTTGTAAAAGCAGTTTGGAAAGAGAGGAAGGGGGAGAGGGAGAGTCCTATTCAATTCTTATCTCCCTTCAGAAGTGCAAAAGAAAGCTGCATAGTAGTCCTGGAGTGTAATTTGGGTGGGGGTCTTAAGTTCCCCACCCTTGGATGGGGACACCCTCTGGATAGCTTTAGATAGTTTAAGTTAGTTGAGAAGGTGTGAGGAAGTGGTCTGTTTTAAGTAGAAGGACTGAAAAATGAAAATTTTGTAGCTTGATTTGAAAACCAATAAAGTGATAGAGGGTTATGCCCTGTTTAAATTGCTGAAGCCTGAGATTTTCAGGAGGGTGGCTCTATCTGATAAGCTTCCAAGAAGAAGAGGGGACTTTTTCTTTGTTCCCTTAAGGAAGTAGGAAAGAAAAGGAGAATTTAGAGCAGGAATTGTCACCATGTGTCTTTTTAAGGGAATATATAAATTTGTGGAGAATATTTCCTTTTAAAGGGCCAAGAGTCTGTTTTTAAATGTTTATCATTAGTGATTATAAATTTGGATCTGATTGGATTTAAGTTTACTGTTCTATAAAAAAAATAATGGTTGTTATGAGATGTAGCATTGTTAGTTGATGTAATTGTTAAAAGGACTAAGAGTAATAAGAGCGATCATTTCTATATGTGATAATATGGAAATGCAACTGATGTTATCTGAAGTTTATTAAGTTTAATGACTTAATAACTGTGTTTCTAAATTGTATTGTATTTCTAAAACTCTTAGACTGTAAAATTTGAGGGACCATTGTGAGGTAGAAATGGTGTTAAAGTAACTCTTGACCTGGAATGGGTCTTTTAGTGATAAAGATGAGATAATTTGAAACTGTTAAATACCTAGTGAGGTATATTTGGTTATAAGCAATAATTATATTGGTATTTAATATGATAGCAGATTTTCATTTGAAATCTTGACTATTATAAAAATATGTGGTGGTTTAAAGTTATAGTTCCAACATATTAAAGTTACAATTCCAACATACTCTCTGTGCAAAGTGATTTGGGAGTGCATTCTTCTAAAGTGATAATGGGTTGTTTCAAAGTTTATTATAATTGTGGAAATAATTTTATAGTGTATGCCCTGTGGTACAAACATATTTTATTGTGAAAAACTTATTGATATGTATTGATCTGGAATTAATGAAATATTCTCTCTTTTTTTTTTTTTGGTGAGGCAATTGGGGTTAAGTGACTTGCCCAGGGTCACACAGCTAGTAAGTGTCAAGTGTTTGGTCTGAGGCCAGATTTGAACTCAGGTCCTCCTGACTTCAGGGCCAGTGCTCTATCCACTGTGCCACCTAGCTGCTCCTAATGACATATTCTCTCATATATCAGGGCCTCAATTAGGAATTTAAAAAAAAAAAATTTTTTAATCCCAGGCCTTCTTTAGGCTACAGACTGGGTTTGTTGGGGGTGGGCCTTATGGGCCAGGCTCTTAAGGCTGGGACTGGCAGGCCTGGGAAATTTAGGCCCCCATCTACCAAATTCCTTGATTGGGAGTGTCATTGAGCTTGAATCTGGATGTGGCCCGAGGCTATCAGACCAGTAAAAAGATAATGATGGGCTAGCATAGATTTAAAAAAAAAAAAAAAGGCCAGTCTATTGGGGTGGGAGTGGCCCCAGGAGACTGTTGACCTGGTGGAAAGGGTTCAGAAAGAAAGAAAGGGGGGGCAGCTAGGTGGTGTAGTGGATAGAACACTGTCCCTGAAGTCAGGAGGACCTGAGTTCATAATCCAGCCTCAGACCAAACACTTGACACTTACTAGCTGTGTGACCCTGGGCAAGTCACTTAACCCCAATTGCCTTACTAAAAAAAAAAAAAAAGGGTTTTTTTTAAAATTTCTGATAATAATTAATTGGGTCTGTTTCAAATTTTTAATATACTGCTTACATAGTTTTGAATTTTCTTATAATGTAATCTGGTAAGCAATTGTATTAGTTATGTTGTTGGAAGGGCAATTTATTTTATGATCTGGAATGTTAAATTAAGAACTGTGCCTTCAGAGAAAAGGAATGAGTAGGGCTGTTGGCATTCTATATGATCCCATTTTGTAACATTTCCTTTTAAGTACTATAATTTAAGAAATGAGAACTTTCAAGTTTTGTCTATATTTAAAGGGAATTTTAAGCTGGGATTATTTGGCTCTCACTTATGAAGTTTAAAATTGTTAACTAAGCAATTTGGAGTTATTGTTTAAGTCAAGTACTGGTAAAAATATTTTGTGTGTGTGTGTAAAGAAACTATGTAATTATGCAAAGAAAGAGATTTTGTAAAATCTCATAATCCTTATCAACCTTGTGTAGAAGTTTTGTGAGATGAAACTCTTACTGATTAAGTAGTTCATTGCAGACACCTTTTGACTAGAGAATTTAGGTAACTAGGAATTTTATGGTAATTATGAAATTGTAAGCTGTTTTTAAGAAAGGGAGATACTTTTATGAAAAAAAAAGTTTTGATGAAATCTTTTATTTTTTTTAAAGGGCCTACTAAATGTCTATTTGTAAGAAAACTATGTCCAAACCTACTATGAACTTTTAAGAGTTTCATTCCTGGCTTTGTTGTGTCCTTGGATTGGACTTAACTGGGTGCTTTTAGAGAAATAGTCTCAATGGAAGCAGCATCAGAGATCTAAGGCTAGCGATTAATACTAAAGCATCTAAATTTCTGTAATAAGCTGTAAGAAGGAAAGATATTGCTGTTTAAACTTATCATATGGATAGGGTTCAAATCCTGAAAGTGTCTCATTCTTTTCAGATTAAGAATAGTTAGAGAGGGATATATAAGCTTGAGAAACAGAGAGGCAAATCTATTTAGAGTAGCAACTTATGATCTTAATGGAAACTTTGTTTTACTCAGGACGTTATTAGGAATCAGAACATGTGTAGGAAGTTATGCAAACTACTTAGAGCTCACTTTGGAGATGTTCCCTAATTAATGTGAAACTGTAGTCACACCTGAAACACTGATGAGGGGAATTTGTTATCCAAGATCTTGGAGACTGTTAATGAACTGTTGTTCTGAGTCTAACTCCAGGTATGGTTAATAAGGAACTGATTGAGATACTGACCCATGACGTCAGCAACCTGCAAAGAGGTTTGTGAGCTGCATCTATGAGCTGCAAGAGGGTGATCTCATGGGAAGGTCGGGAGAACGACTTTTCTGCATGGCTGAGGTAGGATTCTCCTGCCTCAATTTCCCCACTATGACACCAGGCAGACTTTAAGCCTGGCTCAATGCAGTTGGTCATTATATAACTTCTGCCTGGAATTGACTTGAATCTAGGGAAGTATTGTGCCCTTACTTGTTCCCTGTTCTTTCATGGCAAATTCCTATAATCATAAGTTTTGTAAGCATAAATATCGATTCTATTAAAAAAATAGATTGATGCGGGAACATCTGAGGTTATTATAGTAAGATGCAAGTTTAAGATTGATTTATTTGGCCTAGAACTTCAGAATTAAGTATTCAGTCTTGATATGTTACTAGTATATTCCTGTGTAAGTCAGGATCCTTTAATTTCTCATAGTGGTATGAGGATAATTAGGCCAGGAGATTGTAGAACTAGGATATTATTCTGTTACTTAGTTAATAATTAATGTTAAAGTTGTAAGTTGTCTCAGATTGATACAACTAATTAATGTTAAAAGAAGAATAGCTTGTGACTTATCTTGTAAAGACCTTGAAAGAAGCATCCATTTTAATTAAGGATTATTTATTTGTACATGACTAGAAGTTGGGATTGTTTTAGTATCTGATGTGTACTGGTTTTAAATTAACTACTATGCAGTAGAGTCTGTTATTAATTCCTTAGTTGAATCTCATCCTCCCCATGGGGGAATATGAATAGAAATGAATAATGAACTAATGCAAGGTATAAAACTAGAAGTAATACAGAGTGTAAGGCTAAGTTCTAACTTTTCTAATTTGTATTTCTTAAAATATGACAATTGGCCAAGGTTCCAATTTTGACCTTGTAATAGTGGAGACATGAGGGTTGAGTTAACTTTCATTATTTGCCCTGGTTATTGGCAAGGTAATTTAAAAATTGTATTGAGACCAATCTTGTAGGACAGTGCACCCAAGAAGGAGGATCTCTACAAGAAGAGAGTCTGCTGGACACTGTTTGACCAGCACTTAGACCAGAAGACTTCACCGAATGATGTCCAGAGTGTCAGTCAGCTGTATGAGAAAGGACTTCTGAAGCTTTAAATGGACAATTTATCGTTACTTTTGGGTCTCTGTATCTGTACTTAATAAGGGGACTGCCCCCTTTTTTACTTTGCCAATGCGTCGGTCAATTCCTCCCTTCCTTCTCCCATATTGTTTAAAGTCCCCCAAATCCCCCAATGAAATGTTGCCCAGCAGCGCAGCACCAGATAGAACCATCACTAAGGCATTGCAAGGTTTAACCACTTTAGCTGAGGGGTTAGCAGAGAACTCTTGGATAGATAATTGATTGAAGGGATGGTTAGAATCCTGGTTTGGCAAATGGAAAAGGAATGGCTGTATCCATTCAGGAGTATTAACTGCTGTAGTTTGTTGTGTAGTTCCATGCAGTAGGGGACTGGTACAACAATTGATAGAGACATCCCTCACTAAAGATTATCCCAGTAGGACCCACCGTGGGAGTTCAGAGGGCAGGCTCTGGCAATATAAGGATGATGATACCTTATGTAT
Organism: Vombatus ursinus; assembly: GCF_900497805.2. NCBI lineage: Eukaryota > Metazoa > Chordata > Mammalia > Diprotodontia > Vombatidae > Vombatus > Vombatus ursinus. The sequence continues at coordinate 217,629 of NW_020955188.1, forward strand.
CAATGAGACTTTCCCCAGTGATGGAGAATGCGAAATCACGTTAAGGAGATTAGAGGATAAAGAAATTGGGAAGGTGTAGAAACTAAATCTTTGCTTAAAAAAAAAAGCAGGAATTGTGAGAAATGAAAGAGTTAAGTTTCCACACAAGCAGATAAGAAATCAGCCCAGACAGGTTAACTGCTAACTTCTCTGTCCAGGGTGGGGAGTGATAACACAATTCCAGGCACACAATGTATGTTAGGGGTAGGGCATATAAGGAAGATTGTAACCTAGAAGGATTAGGACCAATCCTGATCCAGAAGGGAGGAGTTAGGCAATTACTAACTATAAAGCTTGCCTTGGCTTCTTTTACTGTGCAATTTCTCTCCTCCCAAGGAAGTGCACCCACTTCTCAGGAGAATTGAAATGGCGCACTTCAACCTCTTTAATAAAAAGTCTTTGAGACACCAGTTTTCGGAAGTGAGTCTGGGGTCATCTTTATAACAGAAATGAGGTTAATTTTAAGGCAATGAGAGGCCAAAAGATGAATCTGACATTTGGGGGAGGCCTCAGAATCTTATCTGAGCCTGTAAGAACTTTTGCCCCTGGAAATGTGCACTTATTTTGCCACCCTTGAATACAAATAGGATGAAGAAAAATGAAATGGAATAAAGGAAATACAAAAAAGGAGGGGAAAATATATATGCTCAAGTCTATCACAGCACCATTTAATTTCTCCACCAACGGACTACAAAGAGCATGAGAATCAGAGGTCCATTGTTGGCTTAAAGGAAATAGCACACATACACTGTATTCCATAAAAGATATTTGTGGTGGCTGTTTCTATTTTTGTATTTAAAGGTATTATTATTGTTGTTTCTGTTGTATTTGTTTTTGTGATTAATCATAAACAGAAAGCAAAACACCTGGAGTGAAAGAATGGTCTTTGTCCATCACATTAAGGTAGAGCTTGAAGGCTAGGCCAAATTCCATCCCCAAAAAATTTTCCCCGAAAGAAAAAGGAATTGAGAGACTTACCTTTCAAAGGGAAGTGGGACAGTTGCATCAGTGAACATGAGGGTGACTTCTGATATCTCCCAGGTTAACACAGTCCTAGGAATGGGAAGTTCAGAAATGAAGTAAAGCCTCTAGGGCTTAGAGGAAAAGAGATAGCAAGACTGACCATGTGGGTGGCCCTGCACATTGTCCCAACACTGTGACATCCCAACAATTTGCAATTTATTTTCCTGCTGCCTCCATTTGATGGAGTCAAGAGAAGGGAAATGACAAGGAAGAATCAAATCTGACCAAGGTTGAGAGACACTCAAGGTAATGTCCATTGGGTTGCATGTGGAGTTAGCCAGGCAGGGAACCTAATGCATACACCACTCAAATTCTTTCGATTAGGCCTTGGAAAACTCAAGGGCCTCACTTTTCTCAGTTGTCTGACAAGGGGCTTCCAAATAGAGGGCCCTTGAAAAGGCCTGTAGTTCTAGCTATGTGGACCATGAATTTTTAGGGAAGTCAAATATGGCAAGAATGAATACATATGTGGCAGAAGAAGGAAAAACGATGCTTGACAGGCAGCATTCCAAATCGCTTGGTGGCCACAACCTGATTTGTAGGGTCAGGAAGCCTGGACTTTGCCTCCCAACTCATCCACTTACCAGACCTGTCAAAGTAACCAAGTTACTTATCCTGTGTTATCCTCTGGTCTCTCCCCTGCAACATTGGGATAAGAAAATTATGAATCGCATAGTTTGCTCAAAGTCCCAAAAGTGACTCAAAATGTACAGCTTTCTTTATAGAAGTGAGTTATTCTTTTTACTGGTACAGATGCATAGGAGCACTTGCAAAGAAAGGTGCCTCAGGAGAGCAGTGGAACCATTTCATTGGCCCATCAAGAAGGCACCAGACCGGGGTTGCCCTGACTGATGCTCCCACCCCCAACCTCTATAAATTTCTTAAGCAAATTCAATTCTGGAAACTCACCTTTCTAAAATAACAATGAGCTTTTCAAAATGAAATTTGTCCAGAAAATAGAGATTATACAGCTCTTCACTGGAATAATCCTAGGACCCATAAATGGAAAAATCATGTTAATTTTAAGGGACTCACAGACAAAAAGATGGAGAACCTGAAGGAAACTCACTTTTCTAAGGTAATAGTGCTGGTTGTGATAGGACATTTGTGCATAGGAGTTAGACAGCTAAGCTCTTCTTGGGAGCAGTCCTAAGGATGAAGAAGTGCAGGCATAACATTAACCTTCAGGGTTTTGTCACAGACAAAAAGAGAAATTGATCCCTGGTTGACCCTTGACTCCAACCCAGACCTAGGACATCCTTTTGCCACTTTCAATGTTTATTTTTACTTTTTACATTCAACACATGCAGGAATGAGGGAAATGAAAAGGCACAAAGAACAAAACAAAACAAAAAAACAATTTGGAGGAAAACTAAATACAGTGGTCATAGTGTCCTTTGAGGGAAGGTGACAAGATACCAGGCATCTTCCATCTGCCCAAAGGATTTCACCCTCCACGGAAGTCTACCATTTCCTGCTACCCACTCCTCAACAGCTTCTTCCATTGAGAAGAGGAGCCTAATGCTCCTCTAACCCCATGCCTTGTGCCTTCCATCCCCTGCTGCGCACAGAATGGCCCCTGGAGGAAGGTGGCAAGGGGCCAGGTCAGGAGTCTTCCATCTGCCCTAAATCAACAACTTCCATTAGTACAAGCACAAGGCAACTTCTATCTCCTACTGCCAGACCGATCTTGGAAAAAAAGATGTGGAGAATCTGGTGCAAAGAGGAGCAACCTACCTTTTCACCTCAGGCTTTCCATCTTCTGCTGTACTTGTCTCTTGAGGGAAGAGGAAAGTTGGTTTGGTAACGGGACTTCTGATTCTGTTTATTATTGCACAGATTTGACTTTCACCTCCTGCTGTACCCTTTTCCTGCCTAATCTCCACCCTTCAGAGGGAAGAGGACTAGGGAAGTAGGGTTTCCCATCTGACCATCTGAATGTATGCCTCCCATCTCACACTGCACTTCCTCCAGCCTTATCTCCAGCCTTCATTGGGAAGAGGAGCAGTGCCTTCCATGTAGTGATGAATATTCTCACATTTGATCATACTCTTCTCATCTCAGTGATTCTGAACCCCTGAAGGTCATCATCCAAACCGCATTCCACACCCCCTAACAGCCAATTACTTTTTCCCATCCTCCTCAACCCTCTCACCCCTAAGTAACTCTCACACCACCCAACCCTTCCACTGTGCCTTGTGGAACACCTGTTAAATAGGCAACAAATGTCCCTTCATTATAAATCATTTCCTCTCCCACTCCTTCCATATATAGGTATTACTGAAACCTGGTTACCCCTACATGACCCTCTCCCTGGTCACCCTTTCCAGTACTGGCTTCACCTTCTTTTGTTCTCACTTCACTGGTCGAGGTAGAGTTAAAATACATCCTGCTCCCCAATGCCACTTCAAGATTCTCCCCCTACCTCTACTACTTAACAACTTCTCTCCCTTGAGGTTCATGCTATTCATATGTACCACCCAATTAAAATCCTGATAGTTGAAATTTAATACATACAAAACAGAACTCGTTATCTTTCCCCTTAAACTTTCCCTATTACTATACGAGGCAACACCATCTTCCCAGGACTTCAGGCTCCCAACCTAGAAGATCTCTTCGAACCCTCACTATCTCTCACCCCTTATCCAATCTGTTGCCAAGGCCTGTCAAATTCACCTCTGTAATATCTCTTAAATATGCCCCCTTCTCTTCTCAGACAATGGCACCACTCTGGTGCAGCCCCTCATCACCCCATACCTGGACTACTGCAGTAGCCTGCTGGTGGGTCTGCTATTTCAAGTTCCTGCCCACTCCAATCCATCCTCCATTCCTCCACTATAGTGATTTTTTTCGAAAAAGTAGGTCCTATTGTGTCACTCCCCAAGCCCCAGCTGCCCCAGTAATTCCCAGTGACCCCCTATTGCCTTCAGGAGCAAATATCAAATGTTCTGTTTGGCATTCAAAACCCTTCATATCTTTCTTACACCTTACTCTCTGATCCAGTGACTCTAGTCTCCTAAATGTTCCATAAATAGAACAAAGCATCTGTGGCCATTTTCTCAGGTTGCCCCTCATGCCAGGACTTCCTCAACTCCATCTACTGACTTCCTTGACTTCTTTTAGGTCTCAACTAAAATTTCATCTTTTACAAGAAAAGTTTCCCAGTCCCTCTTAATTTTAGTGCCTTCAGTTTGAGTTTAGTTACTATTTATTGTGTATATGGTTTGTTTATATATTTTTTACATGTTGTCTCCCTCATTAAATTGTAAATTCCTTGAGGGCAAGGATTGTCTTTTGCCTCCTACTGTATCCCCAATACTTAGCACAAAGTAGGTGCATAGTGTTTATTTACTGATAGCAGACTGCCTATATGTATAATATTCTGGATGATACTATTTTCCTCTTTTCAAACACTTTATTTTCTTTCAAGAATTGTCTCTATATAAGTTCATTCCAACCTGAAAATTTGGCTGACAGGGCAGGATTCTCAAGCACTGGAGGAGTGGTGAGTGAACTCCCTGTGGGTATTCATGGCCACTTTCTAGCAGATAAATGACCCTGCCTTTCTAATAAGTCTCCATTCCAGGACTCCACCAACCAGTGTCTTAGAAAGTAAAGAACTGTGAAGAAATTGGCAACTAGGTATTATAAATTAGAAAATGGGTAGTGCATGCTCTGAAAAGATCCTGTCTGGATCTCGACTGGCTAAAATGGTGAAACAATATGGGAAGCTTTGTTTGTTGCTGGAATGTCTCTTTCTCAAGAGGTTAATACCTAGTAGTCATGTGTAGAATGTTTCTATTTACAAAAAGTCAGACTGGTAGTGGCTAAAAGAAGGTTCATTTGAAGGAGGTAAATCAGCACACTCAATGGGATTTTGAGAAAGACTATATCCAAACAAAGGGAGTACTGCTATCTTTGAAATGGGTATTATGCCTTTAACAAACTTAAAACTGATTTGGATAGTCAGAAAGAAGAAAAATGGAAGAAAATGGAAGAACAAGTAAGAGTTAAAAAAGCTCTCTTACTCTCTCCAAAACCTCTGTCCAAATAGGACCTTTAACTGAAAATCATGATTTTTTACTATTACTTGATTTGCCTGTTGATCTCTCGGGTCTTAAGAAATCATCTGTGTAAATTATGACATATATTCTGTATATTCTGTACCCCAGAGGGGGTGTTTTGGAACTCTAGGAGAAAAAGGCTGATTTAGGTACTATGTACTTCAGATTCAGGAAGTGGATGAGGAAAAGTGGCAGTTTCACCCCCACCTGAAAAAGCACTCTGAAATGAAGGGAATTTAGACTGCATTGTAGGCCCAGACTAGGAATGATTCTGGCTTGATAAAAAGAATTGAACCCATCATAATCCGTTATTCCAAGGATAAGTCATTGCCATGCACTAAACAATACAGTTTGTCTAAAGTTTGAACTGACGAAATACAGTCAGTACTTAAAGATTTAGAGAAATAAGGACTTACCAAAAAAAAAAAAAGGCTGTGCTTATGTCGTACCCAATTTTACTAGTGAGAAAAGAAAGAATATTAGATAAAGTTATTCTGTATATCGGGTTTCTCCAAATTTAAGCATTTCTGTGATTCACCTATATTTTCTAGACATTTGCAGGAAATTTTAAGTTGTTTCTTCCACCAAAGCGTCCACTTTAATTCATTATGCCTTCACAGCCTTCAGCCTGTGCTTGGGTACCCAATAATTTTGGCTCTTGCATTCTCCACACTTGAGATTTAAGGATCCTCTTGGTTCACATGAGGAAATTGCTGATTTGTACCTCATAAAAAGATGAAGAGTATAGATGAATTTGTTTGCATAATAAATCATCAATATCTCTCACAGTTTGGAATGATTTTAATAGAAATATAGACAAAAAGGAAAATAAGGAACTGAACAAATTCCAGGAGAAGCAAGATCAGAAAGACATCTGGCACTTCTAAATGGGACTGCAATAGAATATACACATTTCACAGTAGTACATGGAACATGTACAATAATTGATCATGTCAATTTAGGGCACAGAGATATTACAAACAAATTTTAAACACAGAAATAGTTAATAACTTTTTTACAGACCATAACTTTTTTCTGAACATTACACAGTTTTGACTTTATTTGAAACACCTGACAAAGCCATTAAATCATGTCTCCCCTAATTTAAGTATAGAGTCAGATCCAGATGAATTAATTATTTAGAGAAGAACCAATTAGATATCGCATAAGTTACAATACTTAACCTTGTGCACTGGGGCAACAGGGTGTGGCATTATCACCAACAAGCTGTTCATAACTGGGAAAGGAACCTCTTTCTACGACAGGTTCTCTTTCATTCTCCAAACAATACCATAGGATCCAATATTTCAGCTTCTAATAAATATTTCTGCTTAGTTTTTGTAGCAGGTACACAAGGGGGACTCATTCAGAGATAAATGGGCATTTCATCTGTTGCCCTACAAACACATTTTAAAGGGGTACCTAGAACAATGGCAAATTGAGCAGACAATTATGTTGAGGTTAAAAGTCAGAAAATATTTGGATGTGAATGTGGTCTCACTAAGACTAGACAAACACAGCAATTGCCACAAGGTACACCTGAAAAGGACCTAAGAAAGCAGAGGACTAGGGCAGCACACAAGCCAATGCCAGTTGCCTATTAATCTGGAAACTCTGATTCCCAGGTCAATGAGCCTGCTCATGGTAAGCCAGTTAATCAACAATTATTTAAGGGTCTACTATATTCTAAGTACTGTGCTGAGTGCTGGGGATGCAAAAGAAAGCAAAGAACAATCTCTGCTCTCAAGTAGCTGGTAGTCTAATGGGGAAGACAATATGCAAACAACTATGTACAAACAAGCTACATACAGGACAATTTGGAGATAACCCACACAAGAAAAGCACTAGTATTAAGGGGTTTGAGAAAGGCTTCATGTAGAAGGTAAGATTTTAGGGAAGATTTGAAAGAAGTCAAGGAAGCCAGTGGGTAGGAATGGAAAAGTGAAAAAATTCCAGGCATGGGGGATATCCAGTGATAAAGCGCAATCCAGAGAGATGGAGTTTCTTGTGCAGGGAACATCAAGGAGGCCAGTATCACTGGATCACAGAGCAGTGAAGTAACGGGAGAGACAAAGCTATGAAGGGCTTTGAATGCCAAACAGAGGCTGTTCTATTCGTTCCTGAAAATGATTGGAAGTCATTGGACTTGATTGAAGACAGAATTATCTTTCCCCACTTGTCAATTTACATTGAATTTGCCAGAGCCCCAAGGACAGATAGTTTCTTTCTGAAGTGAAGAACTCATGTAAGTATTTGGAGACTAATGTTCTTCAAGAAGTCTTCCAATCTTTTTTAATATTCCGGCTACCATTCCAGTTAGAAGGGAGCTAGCTCTGGTAAATTCTGAGGCTACCAACAGCTTTCCACAAATAATGTGAATGGACCTGAGGGTCAGTCATCACCTTGTGCAAGTGGTACAATGGAAAATTCCTTAACTCCAGCATCCCTGGTGACAGCAAAATGGAGACAGGCAGGAAAGCACTTAGAGATACACTCTGGGTTCTCACTAGAGCAACTTTTACTTTCCAACCAGGCTCTAAGTATGTCTAATAAAAAGTTAAACGCTCCAAAAAATTAGACAGGTTAGCAGATCACAGTTCATCTGATTCACCCCTAAACAAACTAAGGTCTTCTCAAATTCTTTTATTTTTCTCTAGATGGTGCCAACACACACATGTATTTTAATGATCACTTTGATTCCTTTCCACAGCTGCAGCTTTTATGAGTTCAGCTCTCCAGGAATCCTTGAAGTCAACACGTTTACTCAATTCCTTTTGCCTTCAGTTCCTGCTTGACTCGTTGCAGATAGCCAGGATCAGGGTAACCAAAGTTTTCTGGCCCACCGAATTGGAGAGTTTTGTGGTGAATATCATTCCAAGTGATCACATCATTGACTCCTGATGTCCGAGACTGTCCTACTGTGAAAATCAACCTTTGGTCAAAAGCTCTTCTGAGGAGAAGCAAAACCTGCCGTCCTTCTTCATTATTGGGCAAGTATGCCACCCGTCTTGTGCCTTCATAGCGTCTTCCTGGGTTGGGATGGTCTTCTGTCTGAATCCCTCCCCGCATGTCATAATGAATCACAATAGTGCCACATGAATTGTAACCAGGAAGTGAAGATGTCCTGTAAGAGGTTGTCATTGTTCCATCTGGCTGATTCCCCGTCAGGATATGGTAGGAAGTCTGGCATACAGGGCACGCTGGCCTATGTTTCATGGCCTCTCTGATACAAGAGCCACAGAACTGATGCTTACACTTTGAGAGGACTTCTTTGTGGTGAATGGTGTCTAGACAGATGGCACATTCGTCCTCCTGTTCCTCCTCCTCTTTTCCTAAGTCCCCACAGCCAGGCAATCCCTTGAAGGGAGGTGAAGCCATCTTTGAATCAGCACCATTTCTGTCCAAGGGGGATTTGGGGTCTCTATACCAAATTTCTCCAAGGGAGAGAGGTGGACCTTGTCTTTCCTGAGGAAGACCTTCAATACTAAAATGTCTCTTAACAAATTTCATTGCTTTTGCAAGGTACTTGGGCAAACCAGTCAATGTCAGTTCTTGTTCATACCACTCCAAGTTCACATGGGGGTGCTTTCTTTCAAAGTCTTCAAAAAATGTCTTTTCAGGCCAACGCTTCTTCTCTTGGCTTAATGGTTTCAATATAACTACCTCTCTGACAACCTCAGGTAAGAGCATCTGAAAGAGCTCAATGAAATCTTCATAAGCATGTGCAGAGAGGTCGATGTCTTTGCGTTTTGGCTTAAATACAATGAGAGTCTTCCGACTTAGCGGTTTGTTCACCAGTTCCATGACAGTGTCATATGTTTTCTCTATTTCTTTGATTTCATGGCGCAGAAGACGCAAGTGATCGGTATCAACCTCAATTTCATTCTCCATTGTGTTTTGGGAAAGCACCATTTCCAGAGGTTGTTTGCGAGAGAAGTTTGCTTCAATGAAATGTTGAGCTCCCAAGATATCCTGTGGATTTCCCCAGAGGATTAAGACTTTTCCTTCAGCTTTAATACGAAGGTTCTTAAACATGTCAGTCAGTGTTTTTTGGACTTCAAATGCCAGCTTATTATCTGCAAAATGAAGATCCCTATGGGTCACATTCTTTATTTCCTTCTGAAATGCTCTGGTAAAAGCTTCTTGAGCCGCTTTCCTGTTCACTGACTTACTTGTCTCAAAGTCTAAACACACATTGCCCGTAGGATAGGACACAGTACCTTTGATACGTACTTTATGCTCACTTTGTATTCTGTCCAGAGTTTGAGAAAAGAAATATTTAAAATATTCATACAAATGTGAAGGAACCGAGATAATGTCCAACTCCTCTTCTGCTTTGTGTTTAGGGTTTGAGCAAAGACTAGAACTGTCACCGTCATTTGGCACATTGTGCTCAATTTCTCTTGCTGAGGCTGAGGGGGGAAAATCATCTTTTTGCTCATCTTCCAGCATCCTCTCACGTAAGAATCGATAAATTTTTCTAATATCCTCAAAGTCACCAATCACTTTCTCAGGTCCATCATGGCCTCCTTCTATTTTGACATTTGGGCAGAGGTTAATAATTTCCTCCCTTCGCTCTTTGGAAAGCTTGAAGTTCAGCCGGGCCCTTACATGGAGAAATATCTTCCGAGTGAAGGAATCAGAGGAGCAAGCAGCACCTCCTTCATCTGGACATTCCTCTGGGAGTGACTGAGTTGGAGAGGAAAGCTGGCTTATCTCCACAGCACTGTTCTCTTCTTCTGGGTCTTCATTTGCTTCTAGGAAGATGGTCACATGTGATGTATCACTGACTGCCAAAGAGTGATCTCCCTTTGCTATCACACCTTCCTTGGCTTGTCGTTTATAAAACTCTACCCAGAAAGTGCCTTCATTGGGACCTGCTTTGACCCTGCACTTGCCTCCCCCAGACTTACATGGGTTCTGGAAATACTTCTGCAGCTTCTTCTCCATTCCAGGGCAGCTCTCAGACACCCGGACTAGGACCCGGTATAGCGGGCTGTGGGGGGTGGTGCCAGTGGCCATCAGGGCAGGGCAGGGACTCAGGAGTTGAAGATCCAGACTTGTGATGTTTGTTCGCTGGCCTCTGGAGGAGGAAACTGGGAAGCTGAGAGGGGAGATAAAAAATTGCTGTCAGCTCCCTACTCCCCACCTCTCTGCCCAGACCATAACTTAACAAAATAGCAATTGGTTCAGACAGCACAAACATAGCAAAGAGAAACAAATGGCAATGTAACAATGAAATCCTAAATAATGACAAGTTCAAAGAATACATTTTTAAAAATACAATGAGGATGAGGATGATGATGAAACAATATATAATTTACAAGATGCAGATGAAGCAATCCTAAGGAGGCAAAAGGTGTATATCCTTACAAACATACATTAATAACATAAAAATTAAGAGGAATAATGAAATGAATATTCATTGAAAAAATTAGAAAGCCAACAAATAAACAAGTTTAAAATAAGCACAAAGATATTAAAAAATAGAGGAGAAAGTCTGAATAAATGATGTCTAAAACTAAAGGGTTGTTCTTTGAAAAGAATAATGAACTTGATAAACCTTTACCTATACTTATTAAAAAGGGAGAAAATCAAATCAATAAAATAGCAAATGAACAAAGTGAAATATTAATAGAACCAGAAGGAAAAAAAATCAGCATATTATGTACAGTGTTAACCAAAAACAATGTCACAAGTCCATGAGACATCTGTCACAATATAATTTATTGTAATAGAAAGGCACATGTAACTGGGAACTCCCTATACCAAGAAGCCCAGCAGTACAGGGAAAGCTTTGGTATTTAAGTTAGAGGGATAAGAGTCCTCAAACCCTAGCACAACAGGTTCAACTAGGCCAGGCCACCTCAAGCATAATTGGCTAGCTGCAAGCACCTGAGGCCCTGGCATGGAAATCCAGAGAACAGGTCCCTGACACTCAGTCTAAGAAGCTTGGGATAGTGCCCCCTGTACCCCAGGAGCAGAGCTCAATTTTAAAAGTTATGCAATGGCTGAAAATGAGAAAGAAACCGAACAGAGTCCTGACTACAGAAAGCTGCTATGGCAACAGGGAAGACCAAAACACAAACTCAGAAGAGAACAATGTCAAAATGCCTACATGTAAAGCCTCAAAGGCAAATATGAATTGATCACAAGTCCAAAAGGTCCTCTTCAAGGAGCTCAAAAAGGAAAACCAAAAAGAGATGTAGAAAAAAAAATTGGGAAATTGACTAAAGAAAACAACTCCTTATAAAATAGAATTGGCCAAATGGAAAAAAAAATCCACTGAAGAAAACACAGCCTTAAAAAATAGAATTGACCAAATGGAAAAGTAGGGACAAAAGCTAAGTGAAGAAACTATTTCCTTAAAAATTAGAGTTGGGCAAGTGGAAGCTAATGACTCTATGAGATACCAAGAATCAATCAAACTAAATCAAAAGAATGAAAAAATAGAAGAAAATGTAAAATACCAGGAGAGATAATTTAAGAATTATTGGACTACCTGAAGGCCATGATCAAAAAAAGAGTCGACAGTATCTTTCGAGAAATTATTGGGGCAGCTAGGTGGCGCAGTAGATAGAGCACCGGCCCTGGATTCAGGAGGACCTGAGTTCAAATCCAGACTCAGACACATAACACTACTTCTGTTACCCTGGGCAAGTCACTTAACCCCACTGCCTAACCAAAAATAAGAAAGAAAAAAGAAAAAGAAGTTATCAAGGAAAACTGCCCCGATATTCTAGAATCAGTGGACAAAATAGACATTGAAAGAATTTACTGATCACGTCCCGAAAGAGATCCCAAAATGAAAACTCCCAGGAATATTATAGCCAAATTCTAGAGCTCTCAGAAAACATTGCAAGAAGATTTAGCAGCTTCTACATTAAAGGACTGAAGGGCTTGGAATATGATATACTAGAGGGCAAAGGAGCTAGGATTACAACCAAGAATCAACCACCCAGCAAAACTGAAAATAATTTTTCAGGGGAAAAGATGGACATTCAAAGAAATAGGGGACTTTGAATCATTCCTGATGAAAAGACCAGAGCTGCACAGAAAATTCAATCTTCAAATATAAGCCTCAAGAGAAGAATAAAAAGGTAAACAGGAAAGAAAAAACAAACATTTTTTAAAAAAGGTTAAACTTTAAAACTTCCCTAGATGGGAAGATGATACTCGTAACTCTTGAGAACTATATCTTTATTAGAGAAGTTCGAAGGGGTATACATAGACAGAGCGTGTGGATATAAGTTGACTTTGATGTGATGATATATAAAAAATTAATTAAGGAGTGAAAAGAAAAGATTGTAATTGGAGAATAGGAAAGGGAGAGGCAGAATAGGGTAAATTACATCATATGAAGAGGCACAAAAGACCTGTTATAATAGAGGGGAAGATGGGAAGGGGTGAGTATTGTTTAAATCTCTAAATGCTTATATGAACAAAATAGAGAAAGAGGAGATGAATGAATTGGGCACGCAACTAAAAAGTCTAGAAAAAGAACAAATTAAAAATTCCCAATTAAATAACAAACTGGAAATTCTGAAAATCAAAGGAGAGATTAATAAAATTGAAATTAAGAAAACTATTAAATAAATAAAACTAAGAGCTAGTTTTATGAACAAAATAATAAAATAGACAAACCTTTGGTTAATTTAATTAAAAAAAAACAAGAAAAACAAATTACCAGTATCAAAAAATGAAAAGGGTGAATTCACCACCAATGAAGAGGAAATTAAAGCAATAATTAGGAGCTAATTTACCCAACTGTATGCCAATAAATTTGACAATCAAAGTGAAATGGATGAATTTTTTTTTGCTTTTCTTTTTTTGGTGAGGCAATCGGGGTTAAATGACTTGCCCAGGGTCACACAGCTAGTAAGTGCCAAGTGTCTGAAGTCTGATTTGAACTCAGGGCCTCCTGTCTCCAAGGCTGGAGCTCTATCCACTGCACCACCTAGCTGCCCCAAATGGATGAATATTTATAAGAATATAAATATCCCAGATTAACAGAAGAGGAAATAAAATACTTAAACCCATTTCAGAAAAAGAAATTGAACAAGCCATCAATGAACTCCCTAAGAAAAACTCTCCACAGCCAGATGTATTTATAAGTGAATTCTACCAAACATTTAAAGAACAATTAATTCCAATACTATATAAACTATTTGGAAAAATAGGCAAAAAAGGAGTCCTACACAATTCTTTTTATGATACAAATACGGTGCTGATACCTAAACCAGAGTCAAAACAGAGCAAGAAAATTATAGATCAATTTCCCTAATGAATATTGATGCAGAAATTTTCTTTTCTTTTTTTATCTTTTTTGATGCAGAAATTTTCAGTAAAATATTAGGCAAAGATATTACAGCAATTTATCAACAGGATAATACACTATCACCAGGTATGATTTATACAAGGAAGGCAAAGCTGGTTCAATATCTGGAAAACTATCAGCATAATTGAGCATACCAATAACAAAATTAACAGAAATCATATACATACAGCCAAATTCCAGAGCTCCCAGATCAAGGAGAAAATACTGCAAGCAGCCAAAAAGAAACGATTCAAATATTGTGGAGCCACTGTCAGGATAACACAAGATTTAGTAGCTTCTACATTAAAGGATAGGACGGCTTGGGATATGATATTCTTGAGAGAGCAAAGGAGCTAATACGAAAGCCAAGAATCACCTACCTGGCAAAACTAATTATCATCCTTCAAGGGAAATAGGAATATCTAATGAAATAAAGGATTTTAAAGCACTTCTGATGAAAAGACCAGAACTGAATAGAAAATTTGGTTTTCAAACAGAAGACTCAAGAGAAGCATAAAAAGGTAAACAGGAAAGAGAAATCATAATGGGTTCAATAAAGTTAAAATGTTAACATTCCCAAAAAGGAAGATGATACTTGTAACTCCTAAGAACATTATCATTCTTAGGGCAGTTAGAAGGAATATACATAGAGGAAAAAAGTGCGAGTTAGGGGTGGCTAGGTGGTACAGTGGATAGAGCACTGGCCCTGGAGTCAGAAGGACCTGAGTTCAAATATGATCTCAGACACTTGACACTTCCTAGCTGTGTGACCCTGGGCAAGTCACTTAACCCTGATTGCCTCACCAAAAAGCAAACAAACAAACAAAAAACTCAAAAAGGTATGAGTTGACTATGATGGCATGATATTAAAAAAATTAAGGGATGAGAAAGAGGGATGCACTTGGAGAAAGAGGAAGGTAGAGGTAGAATGGAGCCAATTATCTGACATATAAGAGATCTGAAAGAGCGTTTACAATGGAGGGAAACATGGTGGGGGTGGCAGGCAATGCTTGAATCATATTCTGATCAGAATTTACTCAAAGAGGGAATAACCTACATCCTCAGTTGGGGTATAGAAATCTATCTTATCCTACTGAGAAGTAGTAGGGGAGGGATATAAGAGAAAGGAGGATATATAAAAGGGAGGGCAGATTGGGGGAGGTGGTCAGAAGCAAAACACTTTTAAGTGAGGATAGAACGAAAGAAGAGAGAAAGAGAAGGACAAACACAGAAAAATAGGATGGAAGGAAATACACAATTAGTAATCACAACTGTGAACGTGAATGGGATGAACTCACCCATAAAACAGAAGTGGATAAAAGAGTGGATTAAAACCATAATCCTACAATGTTGTTTAAAAGAAACATAACTGAAGCAGAGAGACACACAGAATTAATGTAAGGAGCTGGGGCAGAATCTATTATGCTTCGGCTGAAGTAAAAAAAAAAAGCAGGGGTAGCAATCATAATCTCAAACAAAGCAAAAGGAAACGTAGATCTAATAAAAACAGATAAGCAAGGAAACTATATCTCCCTAAAAGGCATGAAGTAATATCAATACTAAACATATATGCACCAAATGGTACAGCATCCAAACTTTTTAAATAACAGGTTAAATGAATTATAGGAAGAAAGAAACAATAAACTATACTAGTGGTGATCTCCACTTTCCTCTCTCAGAACTAGAAAAATATAACCAAAAAAAACCAAGAAAGAAGGTAAGAAGATGAACAGAATTTTAGAAAAGTTAAATATGATAGACCTCTTATAAAAACTGAATGAGTAGGAAGGAATATAACTTTTTTTTCTCAGCAATACATGGCACCTACAAAGAACTGACCATATATTAGGGCATTTAGACATAAAGGGTGATACCATAAGCAAATTAAGGGAGTGTGGAATAGTTTGCCTCAAGAATTAATTACCAAATAAGAGACAGAAATCAATATGGGATGTAAAATGGGTCATTAAATTAAAAAGTTTTGGCACAAACAAAACCAATGTTTGCAAGATTAGAAGGAAAGCAGCAAACTGGGGGAATTTTTTTTACATCAAATTTCTCTAATAAAAGCTTCATCTCTCAAATAGAGAGAACTGAATGGTGGAATTGGGAACTTATCTAAACATTCTGGAGAACAATCTGGAACTATGCTCAAAGGGCTATGAAAAAAAAGTGCATACCCTTTGACCTAGAAATATCACCACTAGGTCTATATTCCAAAGAGATAAAAAAAAGAAAAAAAAAGGAAACAGATCTATATGTACAAAAATATTTATAGCAGCTCTTTTTGTGGCAGCAAAAAACTGGAAATTGAGGGAATGCCAATCAATTGGGGAATAGCTGAACAAATTGTGGTATATGATTGTGATGGAATTCTACTGTGTCATAAGAAATGATGAGCAGGATTCTTTCAGAAAAACCTGGAAACACCTACATGAACTGATGCAAAGTGAAGTGAGCAGAATCAAAAAAGTGTACACAATGAGAGCAATATTGTACATCAATAAACTATGAAAGACTTAGTTATTTCCAGCAACAGAAAAATCCAAGACAAGTTTGAACGACCTGTGATGAAAAATGCTATTCATCTCCAGAGAAAGAACTGATGGAATCTAAATGCATATCGAAGCATACTGATTGTTTTTTACAATCTTTATTTTTCTTGATTTTTTTGGGGAGGGAGGGAGGTCCTGTGTTTTCTTTCACAACCTGAGTAATATGGAAATATGCTTTGCATGCCTTCTCAATGATGTGGCAGGGGATGGAAGGTGGAAAAGAATTTGGAATTCAAAATTGTAAAAGTATGAAGGTTAAAATTGTTTTTTACATGTAATTGAGAAAAAAATGAAATTTTAAAATAAAAAACCCTACATTGCCCCTTTGATTATGACTAATGGCTTCTTGAATGGGAAAAATGCAATCAGCTGATTTGAATTCATTTAAAGGATCAGTTAATTCATTCTATAAATACCAATAGTCTGTTTTGGTTTTCATCTGCTAAGACTATTTTAAAATCTTTCAGCTTGTGATAATTCAAAGCTTTTAACTGAGGCCAGACTAATTCACTTGCTAAATTTGTCCCTGTTTTAAACCAGATATTACAAAAGTTAATTGTTTCTTTTTGTTATTCCTGCCTCCTCCTTTATCCCATGCTTAAAGGAGGTTCCCCTCAAAGAAATTTCCTCTGGCACATTATTTTTGCTTATTCAAGTGTTTTCTGTGTGTGTGTGTATACATATATATGTATGTATGTGTATATATATATATATATATATATATATGACCAAGGACAATCTGAGATACACAAACATACATACATACATACACACACACACACAGATAATGAATGTGAGGTCTTCCCACTATCTGTTAGCTTGAGGCTTCAGTAGCAGCCTCTGGATTTTACTTTTCCTTATCAGGTAAAGCGCCTCTGCTGGTTGGAGAAGTTAAAAAGATTTTTTTACTGACCCTATTTGCAATCCGGGGGTGGGGGACTATTTGTGGAGAAGTTCTTCAAGAATGCCCTGGCCAAGGTTTTAATCATTTATGGAAACAGCCCTGCCACAGGTCTGGTACTCAGTTTATGGATCTAATCAGCATTCAGGAGTCCCTAGCAGGAATCCCTTTTCTGACTGTTCAAGATATCAAAAAACTAGATGTCAATTTTTTAGCACCAGAACTGTTGGTCACTTAACTGCTAAGGAAAAACCTGTGGGTTATGTCAGTGCTTCTGGTACAAAATGAAACCTCCTGGGAACAGAATCCCCCCATTAAGCCTTGCTTTCTACATTTGAGTTAACAGTACCATACTTGACCAGCATAGGTGTGGCTACCAATAGGTTCAGGATCATCTCTCTCTGTATCTCTCACTCTCTCTTTTATTCTCCATCCATCCTTCTTCATCTCTTTTATCTTTTCTGCCACTCTCCTCTCTCTCCTCCATTTTTCTGTCTCTCTTCCTTTCCCTCTCCATCCCTATGTCTCTATCATTCTCTCTTCAGTTCCATCCTTCTCTCTCTCCCCCTCTCATCCCTCCCTTCTGTCCATACTCCCTTCCTTTCCATCCTTCTGCATTTTCCTCTCACTCCCTCTTCTTCTCTCTTTTCCCTGTCTCTCACTTTCTTTCTCTTCCTTTCCTTCTCTCTCCATCTCCCTCTTCTTCCTTCTCACCCTCCCTACCTCCATAGTACTTGACATATAGTAAGTGCTATATAAATGTTAGCTATGATTATAATGATAGCTATTACGAAGGAAAAAGCTAACACAGTAGAATTAGAAACTTGTGCTTGAAATGGACACTAGCTGAATGTTGCACACAACCATTTGTCCAAAGCCTTATTATTATCTAGCACCTGAAATACACTGAGGAGTTAAAGGTTTGTTTTAAGAGATATTTCCTGAAAGCAAATATTATTCTGAAGTTTCTGATCCATCCTATCATAACGTTATTAATTTTGTTATAGTGCTGCTCTGCACATTAGTTATATAAAGACCTGAGAACTCTACAAACTTCAACATTCATTTTTAAAAATATTTTGAGTTCCAAAATTTTCTCCCTCGATCCCTCCCCTCCCCCTTCCCCAAGACAGTAAGCAATGTAAGCTAGGTTATACATGTACAATCATGTAAAATATTTCCACATTAGTCATGCTGTAAAAGAAGAAATGGAACAAAAGAAAAAAATTATGAAAAATAATTTTTAAAAAGTGAAAATACTATGTTCCAATCTGCATTCAGACATCATCAATTCTTTCTCTGGATGTAGGTAATATTTTCCATCATGAGTCTTCTGGAATTGTCCTGGATCATTGTATTACTGAGAAGAGCTAAATCAATCATAGTTGATCATCATACAGTGTTAGTTACTGTGTACAATGTTCTCCTGATACTACTCACTTCACTCAGCATCAGTTCATGCAAGTCTTTCCAGGTTTTTCTGAAATCTGCCTACTCATCATTTCTTATAGCACAATAACATTCCATTACATTCACATACTACAACTTGTTCAACCATTCCCCAATTGATGGGCATCCCCTCAATTTCCAATTCTTTGCCACCACAAAAAGAGCTGCTATAAATATTTTTGTACATGTGGGTCCTTTCCCCTTTTTGATTATCTCTTTGGGATACAGACGTAGTAGTGGTATTGCTGGATCACAAGGTATCCATAAGAACTATACAATCATAAGTCACTATGGTTCTTGAAAAGATCTGAATTATCTAAGTGGGTGATACTATAAAATATATCAAAAGAAGGATTATAAGGGTAAGTGAGAGTTAAATTCTAATATAGCACTGTCCTAGAGGTTAAAATATAACACAGCATAGTTTTAGGGAATAGTCTTGTATAATGCCTTACCTCCTGCCAAAACCGAGTGCACATAATAGAACCAGACTTAAAACAGATCGTTCTGCCAATGTTACGCCAACATTATCGAGGTGCATACGTCATGATAAACCTGCCAATAAAAAAACACCAGGATGGAAATTCTGGAAAAAATAGTTGTACTGAAATAAGTTCTGAGAAATATCTGTACTACACATGAGTTATTTTTAGATACCTAGAAAAGTTCCTACTCTGCTGTCTGTACTAAAAAACTGTTCTTGGAGATTTCTCTTGTAGCCTCACAGGCTACCTACATGTATGTAAATCTGGGTGCTCCTATTTTCATCTTTTCAATAAACTCTCTATTATTTTCAGAATTGGTTTCATATAGGTTCATTTCATCCTAAGACAAACCACAAAAAAACCCTCAAAAATCAACTGCATTTCTATGTAATGATAACAACATAAATAGGCAATAACAGAAAGGAAAATCTCGTTCCAAATAACTAGAAAAGGCTTAAAATATCTATGGATCAATCTACAAATGTACACAAAACACTTATAGAGATTCAATTACAAAGAGTCCCTTCAAGAAATGAAGGACAATATAAATACGAGTGCTCGTAGCTGGGCTGTGCCAACAGAATAAAAATGACAAGACTATCAAAGTTAATTTAGCTTTTTAATGCCATGACAGTCAAATTATCTGAGGGATGCTTTATAGAATTTTATAAAATAGTAGCAAAATTATTCGGAAAAACCAGAGCTAAAATATCAAGTAAAATGACCAAAGGAGGCAGAACTGAAGAATGAACACCTCAGGACTTCAAACTATATTATAAAGCAGCATTCATCTGAACCATCTCAGATTAGTCATAAGGTAGATAGAGGCAGAGCTATGGAAAAGACTAGATAAGGGAGATTCAATAATAACCCAATGTTCAATAAGATAGAAAACATATGTTACTCTTAGGAAAGATCTCCCAATTTGATTTAAAAAAAAACTGCCGGGAAACTAGAAAGCAGTCTTCTAGAAATTAGGCTAAGATTGCACCATATTACAGAATTCAATTTAAATGTATACATGACCTTACTATTAAAGATCACACAATAAAAATATCAGAAGAGAAGCAGATCATATACCTCTCACAGTTATGGGTAGGAGATGTATTATTATTATTTTTTTTTTGGTGAGGCAATTGGGATTAGGTGACTTGCCCAGAATCACACAGCTATTGAGTGTTATATATCCGAGGTCACATTTGAACTCAGGTCCTCCTGACTCCAGGGCTGGCGCTCTATTCACTGCATCACCTACCTGCCCCCAAGGAGATGTATTCTTAACCAAACAAGGGACAGAGGCAATGACAAAAGATAAAACAAATACCTTAGATTACATAAAAAGGAAAAGCTTGTGCATAGACAAAATGAATGCACCTTGGGAAAGCAAGGAAGTGTGCAAATGGGGAAAAAAATCTTTGTATCAACTTGCTCTTATAAGGTGTTAGTATCCAAGATATATAAACAATTAACACATACGTAAGAGAAAAAAAGAGATTCATCCTTAAATAAGTAGTAAAAGAATACGTACAAACAATTCTCAAAAGAACTGCAAAGAATTTACAACTACATGAAAAAAATGCTCCAAATCACTATTAAGAGAAATGCAAATCAAAAAAACCCTGAGGTTCCTCCCCATACCTTGAAAATTAAAAAATGGGAATAATCAGTGTTGGAGTGATTGTGCGGAAGTTAGGCACAATGATGAATTGCTGGTGGAACTGTGAATTGGTTTGACCATTGTGTAAAGTAATTTGGAATTATACAAAGAAAATGACTAAAATATCCATACCCGGTGACCCCAAAGTCCATTACTGGATTTATTCCTCAAGGAGACCAATGACAAGAAGAAAAGTTCATATAGAAAAAAAATATTTACAGCACTACTTGTAGTTAGCAAAAAATTAGAAACAAAGTAGATTCTCACCAATTGGTGAACTGCCAAACAAACTCTGGTGCATGAATGCAATTGAATACTACTGTGCTATAAGCAAGGATGAACATGAATACAGAGAGCTAAGGAAAGATCTAAATGAAATGATGCAGAGTCAAGTAAGGAGAGCCAAGAAAGCAATATATACAAAGATTTCAACAATGTAAATGGAAAGAACAACCAGATATGCAAATATATATATATATATATATATATATATATATATATATGTATATACACACACACACAGAAAGAAAGAGAGAGCACAAAATTATACAGGAGAAATATGTTGAAAGAAGAGGTATTAGAACATGCTCATAACCTAACCCTTAGCAGAGCTGGAAGGTCCACAGGGATTGCATACTGCACACGTATTGATCAGTTGAGCTCATTATTTTCTTCTTTTTTTCTTCATTTTGCATCATTCTTACCATTGATGAAAAAAGAGACAAGAAGAAGGCAGTCAAATAGTGTAAAAGGTAAAGGTTTGCAGATTACACCAGGCTTTCTCTGGCCCAATAAATACCTTACAAATTGGGGGTGGAACTGGGGAAGGAAGAAAAGATAATGAGAAAAATAAGACAACACAGCAAAATTTGTGAGATGCAGCCAAAGCAGTGCATAGTGGAAATTTTACCTCTCTAAACACTTACATCAATAAACAAGAGAGAGTATATCAATGAACTAGGAATGCAACTAAAAAAAACAGAAATCAAAAAAATGAACAATATCCAATTAAACACCAAAATAAAAATCAAAGAGATGAATAAAATTGAAAGTAAAAAAAAAACTGAACTAATAAAACTAGAATCTAAAAAACCCTATATAATAAATAAATCATTGGTCAATTTGATTACAAATAAACGAAGAAAACCAAATTACCAGTATCAAAAATGAAATAGGTGAATGCATCACCAATGAAGATGAAATTAAAGCAATTCTAAGAAGCTATTTTGACCAATGACATGCCAATAAAATTGGCAATCTAAGTGAAATGGAAGAAAATTTACAAAAATATAAATTGCCCAGATTAAAATAAGTGGAAATAGAATCCCTGAATAACCCTAACTTAGAAAAATAAGCTCAAAACTGGGAGAGCAAGGAATAGTTTACCTGTCAGATCTATGGAAAAAAGAAGAATTCATGACCAAACAGGAGATAGAGAACATTACGAAAAGCAAAATAGATAATTTTGATTACATTAAACTGAAAAGGTTTTGCACAAACAAAGCCAATGCAACTAAGACTAGAAGGAAGGTAGAAAATTGGGAAAGAATTTTTATAACCAGTCTCTCTGATAAGGGCCTAACTTCTAAAATATATAGAGAATTAAGTCAAATTTATAAGAATACAAGCCATTCCTCAATTGATAAATGGTCAAAGGATATGAACAGACAGTTCTCAGATGAAGAAATTAAAGCCATCTATAGTCATGTGAAAATATGCTCTAAGTCACTATTGATTAGAGAAATGCAAATCAAAACAACTCTGAGGTACCACATAACACCTATCAGAATGGCCAACATGACAAAACAAGAAAATGATAAATGTTGGAGAAGATGTGGGAAAATTGGAACACTAATACATTGATGGTAGAGTCGTGAAATCCAACCATTTTGGAGAGCAATTTGGAACTATGCCCAAAGGGCTATAAAAATGTGCATACCCTTTGACCAAGCAATAGCACTACTAGAGTTATATCCCAAAGAGATCACACAAACAGGAAAAGGACCTACATATACAAAAATATTCATAGCAGCTCTTTTTGTGGTGGCAAAGAATTGGAAATTGAGAGGATGCCCATCAATTGGGGAATGGCTGAGCAAATAGTGGTATATGAATGTGATGGAATACTATTGTGCTATAAGAAATGATGAGCAGGCTGACTTCAGAAAAACCTGGAAAGACTTGTATGGTCTGATGCTGAGTGAAGTGAGCAGAACCAAGAGAACATTGTACACAATAACAACCACATTGTGTGATGACTAATATTGATAAACTTAACCCTTCCTGGCAATACAACGATCTAAGACATCTTCAGAGGCCTTGTGATGGAAAATGCTATCCACACCCAAAGAAAGAACTATGGAAGTTGAATTGCTATTTTTTTCTCTTCTGTTGAGTTTTGTTTCCTCTTTCTGATGGTTCCTCCTATTGGTTTTAATTTTTACTTACAACATCACTAATGTGAAAAAAAAATCACCCAGAATTAAAAAAAAAAAAATAAGCTGAATGAGCAACAAATTAGCTGCTAAGAAAAATCTCCAGGATTAGATGGATTCACAAATGAATTCCACCAAACATTTATCTATCTGATAAAACACATAAAGGAGTCCTACCTTCTATGACTCAAATATGGTTTTGATACCTAAACCAGGGAGAGCAAAAGTACAGAAAGAAAACTATAGACTAATTTCCCTAATGAATATTGATAAAAAAATTGAACAAAATATTTGCAAGATGATCAAATATATATATCACAAAGATCATACACTAAGACCAGGTGTTATTTATACCAGGAATGTAGGGCTGATTCAATATTGGGAAAACTATAAGCATAATTGACCATATCAATAAAAAAAACTACAAAAACTATATGATTATATCAACATGTACAGAAAAAGCTTTTGACAAAATACAACACCCATTCTTATTAAAAAAAACACTAAAAAGTATAGAAATAAGTGCAGCCTTTCTGAAAATAAATTATTTATTTAAATCTTAGAGCAAACATTATCTCTAATGGGGAAAAAGTAGAACCCTTCCAAATAAGATTGGGGTGAAGCAAGGATATCCATTATTAACAATATCATTCAATATTGTACTAGAAATGCTAGCTATAGCAATAAGAAAAGAAAAAGAAATAGGAGTAGGCAATGAGAAAACAAAACTATCATTCTTTGCAGAAGATATAATGGTATATTTGGAGAACCCTATAGAATTAACTCAAAAACTAGTTGAAAAAATCAACAACTCTAGCAAGGTTTTAGAATATGAAACAAAACTACATAATTCATCAGCATTTTTATATTTTACCCCAAAAAAATCAGCAGGAAGAGATAGAAAGAGAACTTTCATTTGAAATAACAATTCAATATAAAATACTTGAGAGCCTATCTGCAAGACAAATCTAGGAACTATGTGAATACAATTACAAAACAGATTTTAACATAAATATAGTTCTAAACAATTGGAGAAATATTAATTGCCCGTGGAAAGGACGGACCAACATAATAAAAATGACAATTCTACCTATGTTAATTTACTTAAACGGTATCATACCAATCAAACTGCCAAAGAATTATTTTATAGAAGTAGAAAAAAAATATTAACAAAATTCACCTGGAAGAAGAGGACAATACTGAAGAAAACAATGAAAAAAAATGTGAATGAAGGCTGCCTAGCAGTGCCAGATTTCAAACTGTGTTACAAAGCAGTAATCATCAAAACAATCTGGAACTGGCTAAGAAATAGAGGGGTGGATCAGCAGAATAGATGAGGTACACAATACACAGTAGTAAATGGGCATAGTAATCTAATGTTTGAGAAACCCAAAGATCTAAGGCTTTGGGAGTAAAAATTCAGTTTCTCACAAAAATTGCTGGGAAAACTGGAAATCAGTTTGGCAGAAACTAGGCAGAGATCAACAACTCCTACCAAGATAAAATCGAAATGGGTAAAGGATTTAGAAGAATTAGGGGAGCATGGAAAACTTTACCTGTCAGATCTCAGTCAGGAAAACAAGTCAAATTGATAAAAATACAAACCATTCCCCAACTGATAAGAACAGGTAATATTCAGAAAATAAAAGCTATCAATAGGCATATGAAAAATGCTCTAAATCACTCTTGATCACTTCTAGAGAGAACTGATCAACTCTGAGTGCAGATTGAAGCATATTTTTTTATTTTCTTTATTTTTCTAGCTTTTTATTTTGCAACATGGCTAATATGGAAATGTTACATATAATGGATATTATATTACTTGCCTTCTCAATGAGT
The DNA here is from genome assembly GCF_900497805.2 of Vombatus ursinus. Lineage (NCBI taxonomy): Eukaryota > Metazoa > Chordata > Mammalia > Diprotodontia > Vombatidae > Vombatus > Vombatus ursinus. Next base: position 242,393 of record NW_020955188.1, read on the forward strand.
AGGGGAGGGGAGAGAGGAAGGTAGAGTATTTGGAACTCAAACTCAATATAAAAATGAATGTTAAAATTGTTAAAATGATGTTAATTGTTAATGTTAAAAATGTTAATTCAGCAAAAAAAAACTTAATTCTCTCAAACATTTAAACAACAATTTAATTCCAATAATACATAAACCTTGAAAAAAGAGGCAAAGATGGGATCCTACAAAATTTCTTCTATAACACAAATATGGTCTTGGTAATAAAATACAGGGAGTCAAAAAGAAAAAACTATAGAATAATTTTGATAATGATTATTGATATGAAAACTTTCAATAAACTATTAGCAAGGAGGCTACAGTAATACATATGCTATTATCAGTCTGCATTTATGTCAGGAATGTAGGGCTAGTTCAATATAAGGAAAAGTATAAAAATAATTGATTATTTCAATAAATGCAGAAAAAGGTTTTGATAAAACACAATACCAATTCCTGTTAAAAAAAACTGAAAGGCATAGGAATAATTGGAGTTTTTTAAAAATGATAAGAAGTAACTATCTAAAACTAAGAGCTGGCAATATCTTTAATGAGAATTAGCTAGAAGACTTTCCCATACAATCAGAGGTGAAACAAGGGTGTTCATTATTAACACTGATATTAGGTACTTAACTATAAATTGAAGGCATAGAAAAAAGATAATAAAAATATTTTGAAGAAATAAGCACTGGCAAAGAAAGAAACAAACTATACTTTATGTGGATGACATGATGGTTTTTATTTAAGAAATCAATTAAAAAACTAACCAAAACAATGAAGAACTTTAGTAGTATAGAATAATATAAAATAAACCCAGACAGATATTCAGCATTTCTGTTACCAGCCAGGCAGGCTGGCTCTTTGAGGGAGGTACAACTATCTTTTACCATTCTTTTCAACTGTTCTATCCAAGAGGCTCAGGGTATTCTTGGGGACTACATCATTCTTAAACAAAAAGAGACGGAGTACAATAGAGGTATTCACTTCATCTAATTTCTACCAGGGTGCTAGATTCACCCTGTCCACTACATACAAATCTGTAGCTATAACGAGCATAGTATCATGGGATGAATTTACAATGTGGAACCCCCTTGGGATCCTGAGGTCAAGGTAAGTGTCCTCCTCTGTCATTACAGAAATCTTGAGATTTTTAATCCTGGAACTGAATGGGGAGCACTTTCTTTTTTTTGGCTATCAAATATTATACGCATTTTTCCCCATTAAAATACAGCCCTGTCCATGTAGCAACATTGTTTACATTGTGTAGCATTTTAAAAAGAAATCTGAGGTGTCATCCACTTTGGCCAAGAGCACACATCATAGGTTATGAAGAAATTAGAGGAACAAGTGAAAAAATACCTTTTACACCTACAGATAATAGAAGAGGTTGTGAGCAAACAAGGTATAGAGATAATCACAGAAAATAAAATGAATAATTTTGATTGCATAAAATTGAAACTGCTTTTGCACAAACAAATCTAATTCAATTATAATTGGAAGGGAAACAGGTTAATGGGGGAAATTTGTAACAAATTTCTCTATTAAAGGCTGTATGTATATATGTGTATACATATACATACATGTATATATACATACACATACATGGAATTGATTAAAATTTATAAGACTAAGACCCATTCATCAATAGATAAAAGGTCAAAGGCTATAAAGAGGTAGACTTCAAAGGAAGAAATCCCAGCAATCAACAACCATAAGATAAAATGCTCCAAGTCACTAATAATTAGAAAAATGCACACTAAAGCAACTTTGAGGTTCCACCTCCCACCCATCAGATTGGGTG
>NW_020955188.1:244308-382642 GCF_900497805.2 Vombatus ursinus
TTTTTGTGTGTTATCTTCCTCCATTAGATTGTAAACTCCTTGACACAGGGACTGTCTTTCTTTTTAGTATCTGTATCCCGAGTGCTTAAGTACAGTGGATGCCACATGGCAGGAGCTTAATAAATGTTTATTGACTATTAATGAGCAAAATTACAAATGTTGCAGAGGCTGAAGGAAAATAGGCACACTGAAAGCACTGCTACTAGAGATGCAAATTGGTCTAGACATACTGGGAAGCAAGTTATAACTGTGCCCCAAAGGTTACTAAATTGTGGCCCAACTGTACCACCCACCACTGAGCTTAGACCACATGGGAAGCAAAGAAAAAGGAAAAGAACCCATACATATAAAAATATTCATAGGAGGGCTTTTTGAAGTAGCCAAAAACTGGAAACTAAAGGGGTGTCCATCTACGGGAAAACAACTAAATAAATTGTGGTCTATGACTGTAATGGCAGGGTAATATTTTATTGTGTCATAAGAATGGTCAGTTTCAGAGGAAACTGGAAAGAATTCTTAAGATCTGATACAGATTGAAGTGAGCAGGACTAGAACAACTTACACAATGATAACAACAATATGGGAAGAAAAAAACTTTAAAAGTTTTTAATTAATGCAGTCCAGAGGACTATAGGTAAATCATGCTACCCACCTCCTGCCAGAGAGGTGATGCACTGAAAATGCAGAATGACACCTGCCTATTTGGACTTGGACAAGATGGGAATTGGTTTTGCTAGAATATACATATTTATTGTGAGGGTTTTTATCGTTGTCATTGTGGTTGTTGTGGGGAAGGGGGTGCCACTGGGAGGAAATGATAATAAATGCTTGCAAAAATAAATTTTAAAAACTTTAAAAGAATTACTCTTCTCAGTCCAATTAAATTGGTTAAAAGTCCTATACAGGAACTATCCTTTTCTGCATTTTTAAGCATTTAAGTTGGGGAGGCATCCATACCTGCTGGCCTCATAAAGCTATATTAGCTCTGCATGCAGTTCAGTGAGCCTGAAAAGAGGTGGGTTTTGCCCTTGTGAAAGGCTTCACAACTCTGATTGATGCAATGTCCAATTAAGATCTTAAGACTAATGATAAAGTATGGGACCCATATCTTAACAAGTACAGATGCAGAATAGGACACATTTTCAGACACAGCCAAAGTGGAGATTTGTTTTATTTGACTATGCATATTTATTACAAAAGCTATCTTTTTCTTTCTTTCTTTCTTTTAAAGAGGTAGGGGGTGACAAAGGCAGAGAAAACAGAGGTGGGGAAAAAGGAAAAACAACAACAACAAAAAACAGTCACTAAGCCATCTTAAAAAAAAAAAAACTGAATAGAGAAGGCCAGACACAAACAAGGCTGCTTTAAAAAAAACAGATTGAATTTGTTATATATTAAAAAAAATAATAAGCTATACATGACAAAGATCAACAAGTGCATAGACAATATCCTTTTTCTGTTGTATGATGTGCATAGAAATGTTTATTTCATCAGGCATTTGTTGAGTCCAGAATAATAATAAATGTATGCATGCATGCATAAATGAATGAATGCATAAAATGAAAGGATACAAAAATAAGAGGTATTTCGTAGACTGGCTTTTCTTTCCCCACCCCACCCCCAAGTCCTACCTTCCGCGCTCCATAAAGGGGGTAGGGGAGGGGGGAGGGCACCGTGGAGTGGTTGTGGGGAGGGGGCTTCGAAAGGCGTGGGGGTGGAAATTACCAACTGAGTTCTCGGATGAACTCCATCCCTCCCGCTGCGGATTCATCCGTGGGTAAAGTCCAAAAGGCCCTGGATTGAGGTCTAGGGGTGCGGGTGGGGTGAGGGGAGCCCACACCTATACGCCCCGCCAGGGTTCTGGGGAGGGAAAGGAGTAAAACGGGCGCCCTGGGGACCCTTACTTACCTTCCACACACAGGGAACTCTCACGGAGGATCAGGCAGGTACGGGAAGGGGGGAGGGGGGAGGGGGTTGGGGGTGGGGGCGGGGAGGACGGGAGGCGGATGGAGCTAGAGCTGCTTCGCTGGCAGCCCCTTTTCACAGAATGCGGGGCGCCCCAGCCCAGGTGAAAACCGCAGAAAGGAGGAGCCCTGTGACGTCACGTCTGCAGGCGGGGCTTGATTCAGCCAATGGAACGCAGGCCGTAACGTTGCGCAGGGGATGCAGCCCCAACAGATCAAATCAGTCAGGCAGGCAGTCAATATTTGGTGAGCTCCTGAGCAAGAGGTGGAAATCTAAACACACATAGGACAAATCAGAAAAAGTAGAGATCATCTCATAGAATAAACGGATAAAATGACATACCATACCCAAACTTTCAGGATTCAGGGAAAACAAATGCTTATCTACAATTCATCTCTTCAAATACATTCATGAATAAAAGAGAAATCGGAGAGACCAAAAGAAAAAACTTGGAAAAGTAACAAATAGAAAAAAATCAACTGCACATAAAGAAAAATTCTGAAAACAAGAGAGGAGATGAATAAAATTTGGGCAAAACAAACAACTAATTGATTGCTTTTTAAAGGACAACCAAATTGCTAGGATTTTTATTTTAATGGGAAAAAAGGATGGAGATCAGTCAATTTAAATTTAATAAGTGCCTACTGAAGAGGTTTACCTACAATTCCCAGAAAAACCTTAAAACTTTTAGATTCCTTGTAAACTCACTTATCTCTTTTTGACAAAAAGAACCTGGCTTCAGTTTTGTTTACCGGCCCCAGGAAACCCTTAAAGTTTTAGAAACTGCCTTATTTCCCTTTGAAAGCAAACTTCCCCTTCCAGCTCCCTTCATTGTCTATTCTCATTATCTGTTCAAATCACTCAGACATTCCAAATGGAAATTCTCACCTGGACCCTTTTCCAACTGGCTTTCTCATTGTTTTGCCTTCCTGGCCATTCCCACCCTCAATCCTAGCTAGGCGCCAATGTTCCCTTCGCCCCAGCTTGCTGGCCACCCCCATCCAGATCTCCCTAGACCCCTCCTCCCCTCACCCCAAACTGCTTGGCCACTCCTTGGACCCCTCCTCCCATCACTCCAAGCTGCTTGGCCCCTCCCCAATCAGTCTGTACTAAAGGCTCACCTTTCCCCCATTCTGATGCTGAGCTGTTCTCAAGCTTAGAAGCTGAGACCCGTCATGCCTAGAAAGGGCATCACCTGGCCTGACCACCCTAGCCCCAGCCCCCACTCAGATGCTGAGCTTTCTAGACTGCCTCATGCTGCTCTTTCTTGTGAGCATCACCTGACCACCTTGAACCCTATTTAGATCACTGATGTTTGGGTTCCTTTGGAGTCTGGCCTATATGCTTATCTTTAATAAACTTTTTCTCTGGCTGGAAGATCTGAGTTGAATTCATTCAGGCAGATCCGCGCCATGATTTGGGCTTTTTCCCACGATCTTGGGGTACTTCTGTGCATCTAAGAGCACCTCAAAACCCCCACCCTCTTCATCTACTATGTGTTGGGTACGGTGCTAAACTGCGGGGATTAAAAAAAAGAGGCAAAAGACAGTCCCTGCCCTCAAGGAGCTCACAATCTAAAGTGGGAGATAATAAGCAAACAAATACGTACAAAAGAGTTACCTACAGGATAAATAGGAAATAATAAACAGAGGGAAGACATTAGAATTCAGAATGGTTGGGAAAAGATTCCTGTAAAATATGGGATTTTAGTTGGGACATGAAGGAAGCCAGAGAAGCCAAGAAGCAGAGATGAGGGGAGAGCATATTCCTGGCAGGGAGGAGAGTCAGAGAAAATGCCCAAAGCCAAAGATGGAGTGTCCTGGTGGTGGAGCAGCCAGGAGGCCAGTATTAGTGGATTGAAGAGACTAAACTGGCCAAGAAGACTGGGAAGGTAGGGAGGAGGGGCCTAGGTTAGGAACGGTATTAAATGCCAAACAGAGGATTTTGTATTTGAACCTGAAGGCAGTAGGGAGCCACCAGTTTGGGGCCGGGAGGAGGAAGGAGGGAGAAGACTAGTGGTGGTATAGTTAGACCTGTGCTTTAGGATAATCACTTCGGTGGCTGCATGTAGGATGGATTGGAGTGGGGAGAGACCTTATGCAGATGAAATAAAGGAAAGTATTAGCAGAAACTCTTTTGCCCAATTTTATGTCAACAAAACTGATGAATATTTACAAAATGAATATTTACAAATGATGAATATTTACAAAAACATAAAGTACCCAGAACAAAAAGAAATTAAGCAAACCATAAATGAACTTGCAAAAGTTTGGGGGAGGAAAACAAGGAACCCAAGGAGCAAATGGATTTACAAGGGAATTCTAGCAAATTTTTTGGGGGGAGAAGGGAATGCAACAACTTTATTGAAAGAAAAGTGCAATGAAATTACACAAAAGCTTGAAAGAAACTTGACGAAATTTAGACACCTCCCCTCAAGCACAGCACCAACTTCAGGGTGAATTCTTTCTGGACATTGCATTCAGACAGGGTACACCCACCTTTAAGCTACTTTCTGGCAAAGATCAACCTTTGCTGATCTGGGGGGATGCCTTCTTTGTCCTGGATCTTTGTCTTGATGTTCTCAATGCTGTCACAGGGCTCCAATTCAGGGTTGATGGTCATACTAGTCAAGGTCTTCACAGAGACCTCCATCCCACCCCTGAGACAAAGGACCTTTAAAGAAAGACTAACCTCAGTTTTACATAAATTGTCTCTTAAAATAGGGAAACTCGGGCAGCTAGGTGGCCCAGTGGATAGAGCTCAAGAGGACCTGAGTTCAAATAAGTTCTCAGACACTTTACACTTACTAGCTGTGTCACCCTGGGCAAGACACTTAACCCCGACTGCCTCACCAAAAAGCAAAAAAAAAAAATATGGAAACTCCCGTGAGAAAAATTTGATTTTAAATAACAAAAACCAGGGCAAGAAAAGTCAAAAAAAGGATATGAGATACTGTTATCTATATCATAAATTCCACAAAGCCATTATTGAATCAGGAAGAAGCTTTATTAACGACCTGGGAAGGCCGGGCCTCCCACATGTGAGAGCACATGTGTCCACCCCGGCACACCTTTTTATTCCCTATTTCCCATTCGAGTTTCCTTCTCTGTTTCCCCATTGGCTGAGTACTATAGAGGTTACAGCCTAAGCAAAGCGCCCAATTTCCCCATGTGAGTCTCCACCCCTAATTGCATCTCTCACTCCCCACAATTAGGTCATCCCTGCCCTTATTTAATTTTGTCCTTATTTGGGTATGCCCGCACCCCCTCTGCCTGGGACACAGATGTGTCAATCCACACCCAACCTCAGAACCAGCCCTCCAGCGGCAGTCCATTCAACCACCAATTACACTTTATGGCTTTTTAAAGTAACCTTTGTTCAACTTCCACCTAGCCCCCAGATTGCACCCCTGTGGAAATGAAAACCAGCCATTTCCCACACTCCCTCCCAGTCCAAACTGACTCCAATACTGTCACATAGGCCCACTCTCTGATTGAGTGACATGCAGAAGCAACATCCCCAACCATTTTCCACACATACCATTCTCTTTGATGAATATCAGTACAAAAATACTGAATAAAATATTGGTAGAGAAGCTACCAGAACAAATTACAAAGATTTTACTCTGGCCAGATTGCATTTATATTAGAATGCCAGTCTGGTTCAATATTTAAGAAAAATTACAAATACAATAAGCCCCATTAATAATAAAACCAAGAAAAATACATAATTGTATCAAAAATACTATATCGATTTTAGATAAATACTGTTTTCAATAGTATTTTATTTTTTTCAATTACAGGTAAAGACAGTTTTTCAGTCATTTTTAAAAAAGTATGAGTTCAAATATACTCCCTTCCCTTCCACCTCCTCTCCCCCCTCCTTAAGACAGTAAGCAATTTGATATAGGTTATATATGTGCAAACATGTAAAAACGTATTTCCGTATTAGGCATGTTGGGAAAGAAGAAAGACCAAAAGGGAAAAAAGCACAAAAATTAAAGTGAAAATACTATGCTTTGTTCTGCATTCAGACTCTATCACTTCTTTTTCTGGAGTTGGAGAGAATTTTCCATCAGGAATCTTTTGGAATTGTCTTGGAATTGTACTGCTGAGAAGAGTTAAGTCAATCATAGTTTATCATCACACAGCATTACTGTTACTGTGTAAAATGTTCTCCTGGTTCTGCTCATTTCACTCAGCATCATTTCATATAAGTCTTTCTGAAATCCACCTGCCTGTCATTTCTTATAACACAATAATATTCCATTGCATTCATATACCACAACTTGTTCAGATATTCCCCAGTTGATGGGCATCCTTTCAATTTCCAATTCTTTGCCATCACAAAAAGAGCTACTATAAATATTTTTGTACATGTGGGTCCTTTTCCCATTTGTTTGATCTCTTTGGGATGCGAACCTAGTAGTGCTATTGCTGGGTCAAAGGGTATGCACATTTTTATAGCCCTTTGGGCATAGTTCCAAATTGCTCTCCAGGAAGGTTGGATCAGTTCACCACCTCAACAACAGTTTCCCAATTTCCCATATCCCTTCCAACATTTATCATTTTCCTTTTCTGTCATATTAGCCAATCTGATAGGTGTGAGGTGGTAACTTAGAGTGGTGTTTTAATTTGAATTTCTCTAAACAATAATGATTTAGAGCATTTTTATATGACTTTAGATAGCTTTAATTTCTTCATCTGAAAATTGTCTGTTCATATCCTTTGACCATTTATCAATTGGGGAATGGCTTGTATTATTATGAATTTGACTTAGTTCTCTATATATTTTAGAAATGAGGCCCTTATCAGAAACGCTGGTTGTAAAAATTCTTTCCCAGTTTTCTGCTTCCCTCCTTATCTTGGATGCATTGGTTTTGTTTGTGCTAAAACTTTTTTAATTTTATGTAATCAAAACTATCCATTTTACATCTCATAATGCTCTCTATCTCTTGTTTGGTCACAAATTCTTCCCTTCTCCATAAATCTGACAGGGAAACGATTCTTTACTCTATTAATTTGCTTATGGTATAACCCTTTATGCCTAAATCATGTACCCACATAGTATACTATGTCAGATGTTTGTCCGTACCTAGTTTCTGCTACATTGCTTTACAGATTTCCCAGTAGGCTTTGTCAAATAGTGTGTTCTTATCTGAGAAGCTGGGTTCTTTGGGTTTATCAAACAATACATACTATATTGATCTGCTACTGCATCTAGCATACCTAATCAATTCCACTGATCCACCACTCTATTTCTTAGGCAGTACCAAATAGTTTTGATGATTGCTGCTTTATAATATAGTTTTAGATATGGAATGGCTAGGCCACCTTCCTTTCGTTGTTTTTCATTAATTCCCTTGATATTCTTGACCTTTTGTTCTTCCAGATGAATTTTGTTATTATATTTTCTAGCTCTATAAGATAATTTTTGGTAGTTTGGCATGGCACTGGATAAGTAAATTAATTTAGGTAGAATTGTCTTTTTTTATATTGACTTAGCTTACCCTTGAGCAGTTAATATTTCTCCGGTTGTTTAGATCTGACTTTATTTCTGTTAAAAGTATTTTGTAATTGTGTTCACAGAGTTCCTGGGTTTATCTAGGCAGGCAGACTCCCAAGTATTTTATATTGTCTGTAGTTATTTTAAATGGAATTTCTCTTTCTATCTCTTGCTGCTGGGCTTTTGTTGGTAATATACAGAAATTCTGATGGTTTATATGTGCTTATTTTATATCTTTCAACTTTGCTAAAGTTGTTAATTGTTTGAAGTAGTTTTTTAGTTGATTCTCTAGGATTCTCTAGATACACCATCATATCAAATACAAAGAGTGATAGTTTTGTTTCCTCATTGCCTATTCTACTTTCTTCAATTTCTTTTTCTTATAGCTATAGATAATAATTCTAATACATTATTGAATAATAGAGGTGATAATGGGCATCCTTGCTTCACCTCTGATCTTTTTGGGAAGGAGTCTAGATTATAACAGATAATGGTTTTGGATAGATACTACTTATCATTTTAAGGAATGCTCCATTTATTTCTATGCTCTCTAAATGTCTTTTTTTTTTTTAAACAGGAATGGGTGGGGGCAGCTAGGTGGTGCAGTGGATAGAGCACCGGCCCTGAAGTCAAGCGGACCTGAGTTCAAATCCGGCCTCAGACCAAACACTTGACACTTACTAGCTGTGTGACCCTGGGCAAGTCACTTAACCCCAACTGCCTAAGCAAAAAAAAAAAAAAATTAGGAGTGGGTGTTATATTTTTGTCAAAAGCTTTTTCGGGGGAGGGGGGCAGAACCAAGATGGTGGAGAAAAAGCAGTGACTTGCTTGAGCTCTCCCTCAAACCCTTCCAAATACCTGTAAAAATGGCTTAAACAAATTCTAGAGCAGCAGAACCCACAAAAAGACAGAGTGAAAAAAATTTCCAGCCCAAGACAACCTGGATGGTTGATTAGAAAGATCTATCGCACCAGGCTGAGAGAAAACGATGTTCAGCGTGAGTGTGCAGGCAAAAACCAGGCCTCAGCGAACCTGGAGCAGGCCTCAGGTGACTGAATCACAGGCAGCTGTGGCAGATTCCAGACTTCTCAACCCACAAACGCCAAACACAACTTAGAAGGTCAGTAGGAAAAGTCTGTCTGATTGCAATGAGAGAGGAGCTAGGTCCCAGCCCCAGTCCTATTGCAGCCCCTGGATGGTGGCTGCTTCCAGAGCTTTCTGGTTTGAATGCAGATCGAAGCATACTATTTGCTATTATTTTTTCTTCTGTTGTGTTTTGTTTCCTCTTTCTGGTGGTTCCTCCTATTAGTTCTAATTCTTACCTACAACATCACTAATGTGAAAATATGTTTAATAGGATTGTAAATGTATAGCCTATATCAGATTGTGCGCCCTCTTGGTAAGGGTGGTGGGGAGGAAGGGGGAGAAAAAGTTTAAACTCAAAAGCATATGAAAGTTATTGTTAATAAATAAAAATAAATTAACTAAAAAAAAGAATTCTTCCTCTAGGGAGTGTCACAAGGATTGTGAATGGAGACAAAGGGTAGTAAATTGTCTAGCCATTTTTAGTAGCAGTGGTGATATTGAGGTGATTACTGTTTCCTAATGAAGAGGTTGAAAGTTTTGTGGAATTCTGGAACAGGGAGTAGGTGGAGAGAACATGGCTAGATAGGCTATGCTCATCAGACATTTTTAAAAGCATGGCAGCTATGAGATAGGAGAAAATGCCAAGTATAGATAAAACCTGAAGAAAAGACCATGCACTTTCTAAATGTTCTTTATTTAAGTGGAATCTTCTCTTGAGTAGGACCAGAACAGCTTATTCTGTATTACTTATAACACCTAATAGATTGTTGATCACTCAGGGGAAAAAAAAAAGAAATTATTTTCTTCAGCTTTTGTACCTTTTTTATGATTCTCTTGCATAACTCTCTTTTCTTTTCCTGATTTTTCTTCTATCTCTTTTGTTTAATTTTTAAAATCCTTTTTTAGCTCTTCTAGGAGGACTTTTTGGGTCTGAAACCAATTCATATTTCTCTTTGAGGCTTTGCATGTGGGTTTTTTGACATTTTATCCTCTTCTGATTTTATTTTGATCTTCCCTGTTGCAATAGTAGCTTTTTATGGACAGAGCTTTTTATGCTCATTTTCCAGCCTATTTCGTGACCTTTAAAGTTGAACTCTGCTCCTTGGGTATAGGAGGCACTCTCCCAATCTTCTTACACCAAGGGTCAGGGGCCAGGCCACTGGCTTACTGTGCTCAGGCCTCTAGGGCTAGCAACTCTCCTACTGCATGGGGGGGATTTAGGGATAGCAGATTGCCTACTGCTATTTGAAGCTGGAGGCCTCACAGTTGGCCCACTGTGCTCTGGCCTGCTGAGCCTGGACCTAGAAGCCTAAGGTTGCTGATCTATGCTGGGGTTAGGGGCCTCTCACTGGCTTACCCAAACCCTGCCTGCACTGGGATGCACTCCCCTTTTACCCAACCTGGACAGACCTTTCCTTCAGTCCTTCTAAGTTATCTTGGGTTGGAAAATTGTTTCACTCCCTCCTTTTGCAGATTATATAACTCCAGAATTCATTTTGAGCCTTGATTTAAGCTTGTTTCAAGGGAAGTTTGGGAGAGCTCAGGCAACTTCTTGGCTCTTCCTCTAGATAAATAATGTTGCCTCTATTAATGAAAGGGATTCGGCCTTTATTCCTATACTTTTTTTACATAAAAGGATGGTATATTTTCTCAAAAGCTTTATATGTCATGAAGAAGCACAAAAGGCCCTTCCAATAAGACTAGGGGTAAAGCAAAGATATTTATTGGTAGCACTATTATTTAATAAAGTAATGGAAATGCTAAGTATAGCAATTAGAAAAGAGGTAAAAAAGAGAGAATGACCATAGGTAAAGAAGAAACAAAATTGTCACTTTTAACAGTTGATGTGATATTTTAGGGAACCCTAGAATCACCTAAAATAGTAAAATAAATAAACAAAATCTTCAGTAAAGTAGCAAGATATAAAAAACCCCACAAAAATAGTCAACCTTCCTATATATTAACAACAAAACCAAGCAGAGATGGAACAAGTAATTCCATTCAAAGTAACCACAGATTTTATAAAGGATGTGGGAGTCTGCCTACAAAGGCATACTCAGGGATTGTATGAATACAACCACAAAACGTGTTCTACAAAAATAAAGGATGACTGAAATAATTTTAGACAAAGCAATTTTTTAATCTTCTTGATATGCTAGGTATAGGCTAGAAATTGGACGTGTGATTTCATTGTTATAAGGAAATCTCCAAGGACGAAGTTCCTTCTAGGTCTGGCACCTTTTCTGCAACTTAGACTCTTAGTGAGTTGCTTAGGGCACTGAGAATTTCAGTGACTCACTCAAGGTAAAATAGCTGATACATGTCAGAGAAAGGATTTGAACCTGGTTAGGTCTTCAGAGCTTTAAACCTGGCTCTTTATTCATCGAGCCATATGGTTTCCCATGAGCTAAGCATATCTAATAAAAATGATATCACTACATTAAATAAGTTGCAGATTTAACACCATACCAATCAAACTATCAAAGGTCTACTAAAGTTCATGTGGAGGTACACATTATCAAAAATCTCTAGGGAAATCATGAAAAAAAATAGGAAGGAAGTGGGGCAGCCATATTAGATCTCAAATGATCTTACAAAGCAATAATTATCAAAAGAATTTGGTACTAGTTTAAAAAAAATAGAAAAGTTGATTAGTGCAACAGATTAAGCGTGTGAAATGTAAGAGTCACTGAATGTAATAGCATCAGATTTGAGAAACCCAAGAATAACAAATACTGGGATGGGGTCTAGATATCTGACAATATATCATGGTGCTTTTAAAATTGGAAAACAATGTGGGAGGAATTAAGCTTGGACTAATAAATAGCTCACATCATATAAAACAATAAGCTTCAAATGGCTGTGTCCCAGATTGAAAGGTCAGCTCCTAGGGGGCAGCTAGGTGACACAGTGGTTAGAGCTCCTGCCTTAGAGTCAGGAGGATCTGAGTTCAACTCAGGTCTCAGACATTTGACACTTACTAGCTGTATGACTCTGGGAAAGTGACTTAACCCCAATTGCCTCACCAAAAAAAAAGAAAGGTCAGATCATTAAGAAGTTAGAGGAACAAAGAAGATAATTTTCCCACTATGGCTAGGGAAGATTTTTTTTTTTTGCCAAGCAGCTGTTGGGCTTACAAACTTTGATTACATAAAATTGAAAATATTTTGTAGAAAAAACATCAAAGAGATCAGAATAAACATAAAATGCTGAACTGGGGGGGGTGGGAGGAAATCTCTGCAGTAAATTTTTTTGATAAAGATCTAGAGCTCAACATATGTAGGCTATTGATACAAATATAAAAGAAAAAGAGTGCTTCCCCAATAGGTAAATGGTCAAAGGAATGAACAGGCAGTTCTCAAAAGAAAATAAATGCAAGTTACTCTGTAAGACTCCAAATTTTAGTGTAGGAGTCAAACTGCCTCAGTAGAAATCATAGGACTGGTTCAACCACATTTGTAACCAAAATAATTCCCTTTGTCATAGAACTTTCACATTTTTAAAGCACTGGCTTCAAAATAACTCTGTAAGTCGTTAGGGCAAACACCATTTTAATATCTTCAAATATGAGCAAACCGGGCCACTAAGAAGGGAAGTGATTCACCCAAGGACATGTTCAAGGTGAAGGAAACAGAGAAAACATGACTTCATGGGAATACAAGTATTAAAACAAAGTGAAAAGATTTAAAACCAGAAGAAATGTAAGGGACATATTATAAAAAAACTACTGATTTGGAATTGGAAAGAGAGGTGTTAGAAAAATCTGAAACAAAAATCTACTACAGTGAGTGAGTGAGTGAGTCTTTATTATACTTCTTGCCAGAGAAGCTGGCACAATGCACTCTAGGAGCACATGGGTGCTGGTTCAGTGGTATAATCAACTTTTTAAGCAGTTAGTAAGATCCATACTCCACACACCAGGGGTACCCTTGGTCTCGTTCATCTGAGTTACACCCTTCCTGGACAGCCCATCATGTTTGTCAATGTTCTTCCTTGTCATGTTAGGTCATGCATCCCATGATCAAAAATGGCAGGTATCTCTGCCCTTGGGGTGTGTCAGTTAATATTTAAGAAGCTTATTAAGCAAGTACAGTGGAGAAAAGCCTTTGCCCTGTTGAAGCCCTGTCCTTGAACCTGATGGGTTGCAACCGGTTTAGCCTCCAGAGCTCTTTTTTAAGAAACTAGTGCTATATACCTTCTGATTGGTTGAGGGACTAAACACAAGATCTTGGAATTTCTTATCCTGCTGTGGAAGCCCAATCCCCTAAAACCTTTCTTACAGAAGGAAAGTAAATGGTGACTAGAAAATGAGGTGCAGTCTTGGTTCCAAGAAAGATATACTGTAAGGTCACCCATGAGAAGGTGACTGTGAGGTTTCAGCCCTGGCTGGCTTGAAGGGTTATGCTGTCCCTGACAATAATAGAGAAGTTCAGAAGAGGCATGTGCTTGAGGGGAAAGATAATGACTTCTTCTGTGAACATGTAGAGTTTGAGATGCCTATAGGACATCTATTTCAAAATGGCAGGCATCAATTTCTTCCTTCCTTTTGTAAAGAAGTAGAGGGATAGGGATATGTAGCTAGCCTCTGGGAGCAAATATTGTAGTGCCCCCTATATGTGCTATGAGAAGAAAGCCCATTTTTAGAGAGTTACATCACCTCAATGGAAGCTGGGCTTGTCCAGGTTCATTTTGCATTTGACTGAAGGGCTTATTTCAATTATGCTTAGGGGCATGTGTACAATAAGAAGAAGAAGAAACATTTATATAGCATTTTACACTTTACAAAATAAAAGCTCATCGAGCAGCTACTGAAGAAGGCTACCAGGACTGAGAACAGGAGGTTGCTAAAGGGGATACTATCAGCCCCCCTGCTGGGGCATCTGGCCCTGAGGCAGAAAAACAGAAATTCTGATGAGAGCAGGCCCATTCCCTCCTAGCCAACTTACTTTATTTCTCCTTATAGCTGGCATCAGCAGAAATAAGTTCCATCACTTTGGCCCTGGGAATGCTGCTGGCTATCAGAACCACCATGGAAACCTGGTGTCATCATCTGAAAGGAATGGGGAGGTAGTATACCCAAAACTCCCACCCCATTCCGACTTTACTTCCTCATTCTAAGCTGGTTTCCCTTCTGGGAGACCTGGGTCTTACTGGGACAGAATGGCTCATCTAGGGCAAAAGGAACATTGATTTCTCCTGGATTACAAGCTGGCTAGTACCCTGGGATCTATTAGAATCCACAGAATCATAAAAATATACCTATTTTTGTCAGTAAAATCAATATATTTTCAACATTAATCAATTGATCAGTAAACATTTATTAAGTGCCATCTGTTTGACAGGCACTATGTTACTTGCCGAAAATATAAAAAGAGGCAAAAGAAAGTCACAGCCTTCAAGGAGGTCACAATCTAATGGAGGAGAGGAGGAAAAAGGAAGAAGAAGAAGGAGAAGCAGCTAGGTGACACAGTGGATAGAGCTCCAGCCTTGGAGTCAGGAGAACCTGAGTTCAAATCCAGCCTCAGACACTTAGCACTTACTAGCTGTGTGACCCTGGGCAAGTCACTTAACCCCAATCGCCTTACCAAAAAGAAAAAAAAAACAGAAGGAAGAAGAAGAAGAAAGAGAGAGAGAGGGAGAGAGGGAGTGGGGGAAAGAGAGAGAGAGAGAGATTGAAGGAGAGAGATTGAGGGAGAGAAAGAGGGAGAGAGACAAAGAAGCAGAGCCAGAGACAAATTCCTATAGAAGCTATCTGCAGAACAATATGTATAAAAAGACATACAAACCAGTTCTGGCTACAAGAATTGAGCCAGGAGGAAGAAAAATCATGCCACCCATCATTCCATTCCAGGACTCAGTGATCACCTCCTAACCATGTGCCCATAAAGGGTCCAGGGTCCTGAAATCTTGAATTTTCCAAGATAATGTCTAAATGTTAAGGAATGTTCTGCAGATCACAAGTGCTTTGAGGATTATAATTCACCTTTCATATGCCACATTCAAATTTCACAAGCCTTCTGGGTGAGTTCTCAACATAATTCTGAGGTAAAATATAAGAGTATCATGAAGTTCATTGCCGAGATGAAGGAATAGAGGCCCAGAAAACAGAAATGTCCTGCCTGGAAACAATGTTGGTTTCAGGATAGCCATGAGGTAAGGTTAGGTCACACTGCTAGTAGGTGCTTCATTCTACACCTGTCTAAGCCCTTGCCCTCCTGACTTCCAGAAATCATGCTGTTGGGGATTTAATCCTTGCAGTTTTGGAATTCTTCCACTGCCTATCACCCTCAGTTGCCCTCCTTGGTGAATAAACACAAATTCATTCAAACCACTCTAACCAGCCCCATACCAAGCCATGCTTCTCCTCCTCTCTACCTGCAAATCCCACTCATTCATTGTGACATAGAAAAAAAGCCTCTAGGTTTGGACTTCAATTAATCAATCAATAAACATTTATTAAATACCTACTATATACTAGGTATTGTCCTAAGCACTGGGATGGAGAGGCAGCAAGTATGGCCTCCTCCCCAGGCCCTTCCTTAGCACCATTTTCTTTCTATGTCTTGATTGAATTAGCAACTACCATATTTTATGGTCATTGCAGGCTCAGAGTGAGGAAGGTCTGGAAGCAGAAATGGGGAACCTGCTTGGGTGTGGTCTTTTGACTGAGTCCAAGTTTTACAGAACAAATCCTTTTATTAAAGGGATTTGTTCTGTGAAGTTTGGATTCAGTCAAAGGGCCCCACTTGAGGACCTAGAGGGCCACATGGGGCCTTAAGGCCACAAGTTCCCCATCCCTGGAGAGTATAATCTGAGTAGAGTTTCTGCAATCCTAGGGCTCTTTAACCTAGGACTGGTCCCAGACAGAAAGCCCATCTCCTACCCTTCTGAAGTGACTGTGCAGAAGCTGCATCTACTGCTTATTGAAGGAAGATGTGACAAAGTCTCTACCTCAGGGAAAAAGCTAACATAGGCCTCAGTCAGTTATGTACAGGTCAGATGGTACATCCCTCCCTCCTGGGAATATGGAGGCTGGTGGGGGGAGGGGAGGGGAGGAGCTCTAAGGGAGTGCTTAAAAGATTAATGTGCTCTTCCTGTGTCAATTCATGCAGATTGTACCATATCCTAATTCTTTTTCTCTGTCCTGTGGGAATGGGGGACTGGAATGCTGGCAAAGTCTTTGGAGGAGGATAGGATCCCAATATGAGCTCTAGCCTGCAGCCCCACCCTTCAGGCTGTGAGGCCCTGCTGAGGAAGAATTGTGTTGTTGAAAGCTGTATCAGTGGGGCCCTATCTCTAGTTGTCATGGTGACTTGTCTGTTACCAAGGAAATCTTATCCTGAGTGGTGGATTCTGATGCTAGCTCTTTATTAGGCTGGTATTATGATGATCCCTCAGCCAAGAGGAGGAGGGGGCTTCTTTCCCCCTTTGCTCTGAGCAGTCAACTGGGCACAGACCTAAATCCTTAGACACTACAATCTGATAGGAGATAACAAACATATCCAAAATCTTCCACTGCATACACATGTACATATGTTGAGAAAGGAATTTATAATTTCATATTAATTGATGTGATACATGTAATGAATATACTAATAATTTAGTTTTCTCAAGAGCTGCCTCTCTGGCTCAGAGTTGGAGCTCACAATGCAGCTTAAACTGATTAATCAAAACTCTGACAACGATCACAATCACTGGACCTTAAGTGAAGAGAATCAAAGATTGTAGAACCTGTTTCCATCCCAGAACTCTGGTTCTATACTCTAGGGGAGGTGGTCACAACCCCCAAAGACCTGACTCCAGAATTGTTGTATTGTGGGACTTGTGGGTTCCTCGTGGGAAACCATCAAATGATTGTTTGTAATCCACCTTCCCCCTCCTTCCCCACTTGTGATTTAAGCATATAACCTGTGCTTTTACTTCAGCTGAGAGAACATTCCTTACTCTGAAACTAATTGATGAAACTAATTAATGAAACTACTTGATTACTGGCACTCCCAACTCTAAGCCTGCGTTGTATGGCTCCCAGCATTCTCAGGTTAGAGACTGGGCTCAGTAAAAACTCTGTTAACAACATAACAACATATATCTATCTCTATCTATCTATCTATCTATCTATCTATCTATCTATCTATCTATGCAGGAAAAGAGTCCCAGAGAAGGAAAATGACCTGCCTGGGAAGGGAGTGGGTTTGGGGATGGCCATTGGGGTAGGGTTAAGTCACCCAAATAGTAAATGCTTCCCTTCAACCATCTCAGCACTCACCCCCCTAACCTTGAGAGAAAATACCTTTGGGGACTTCATCCTTTTCCTGGTAGAATCCTTCTTCCTGCCCAGCCTCCTTGGTGAGTAAGCACAAAGTCACCCAGCCCACTGTATTTAGCCAGCCCCATGCCAAGCCATGCTTCCTTTCCTCTCCAGGCAGACAACCAGGCCATGACCTTGCCATCTTCCCTAGGAAGATATCAGACAAAGTTTAGGACCTTTCCCCTGAGATCCTTACATACTTCTTTGCCAACTAAGTACTCAGAGGAAATGTTAAACTCTGGGCTACCTTTATTGTTTTGTTGATTGTCTAGACTTAAGAGAGTGGTGTAGAAATGTTCATAAAGATGATTAAACTTAAGGGTGTTTCATAGTCCCCCCCCAACCCCACCAAGAGAACCAGTTGATAAACAATTTACCAGCATACCTCAGAAGTCATTTCATCTCTCTACCTTCTGATCTGTAAAATGGGCTAAGGATAAGTGCGCTACCTCCCTTCTAAGACTGTCTGAGCCAAATGGTTCCCAATCTTTACAGCTCAGGGATACCAGTTGATATCACCTAGTACTTTAAGGCTAGTAAAGCCTTGTGTAATACTGGATGTGGATTAAATCCATCAATCAGTCTCCGTACCCTCTACAGCTCATTCCATACTACAGTCTTACCTCCATAAGGTAAGAATCCATGTAAATTGAATAAGAAATCCAGAAGTGTGAACTAGATGTGAACCAGACCTGGGCATCATCTCTGGCATTTTTACTAAGTGTAACAGGAAGTCCATGCAGATTGGTTGAGGAATGTGAACACGTTCCTGGCAGATGTGAGAAACCCAGAGCTAGTTTGGGATCAGGGCATTTCAGTTACTAGCAGTTCATTGGTAGAAGCCTCCAGCCAAGTCCTTCAGCAGGAATCACTTGGGGAGAGGGTTAGGAGGTGCAACTCAGTCTCATCTCCTCTCCCTCTTCATCTTAAGCAAAGTAGGACTTTGTGAACACTATAGGAACAGAGGATTTGGACTTTTCATGAATATCGTAGCAGTGTCCCAGCAGGCAGCAGTGAGTGTCTGCATCAGGAGGAGAGGGCAGATTCCACACTGTGAGGGCAAGCAGAGGTATGGCTTTACAAGGAGCTCAGCAGAAAAGCTACAGCCTAAGTAAGGAGAGTATCTTGAGGACTCCAGCAAAAGGACTTCAAGGAAGTGGGTGTTAACCCTTTGCCACCTGTGTTCTCTACTCTGGAGCCCACTTTCTCCTGGACTCTGTGTGTACTCTGGGTGACTCTGGGTGTTAGAGTTAGTTTTATGCCAATACTACCACTACATTAACTATACATATCTGAACATTAAGAAAGTCAAGTTAGCTAAATGATATCAAATTACATTCATGGGGAAAACACACTAGTGGAAGCTCATGCGTCATGACATTGCCCCAAGTCCTTAGGGTTAGGTCTAGCACACTGAAGGGGAGATATAAGCAGATGCCCCCTGGGACCTTCCCTGCCCCAGTGTGATTGAGGATTGGGCTAACAGCTTCAAGTCTGAACTACTCATGCATCACTCACTTGACTCTCACAACCGCTCTGGGATGTATTATTATCTCTACTTTAAGCCTGAGGAAACTAAGGATTAGAAAAGTCCAGTGATGTGCCCCTGGTTCCCAAGCTGATTGATGTCAGAGATTGGATTTCAACCCATGTTTCCTCAGACCTCATGTCCACATCCATTACTCTTTCAACTATACCATACTATTTCTTTCCTTTTCCTTTAAAAAAAGTGTTTTTATATCAGTCATTTTGTAATATTCTCCTACTCAATTCAACTGTCACAATAACTTTGTAAATTAGCCCAGGCATGTTGGTCCACCATACTTGTCATCCTTGCTGCATGAGAGGTTGAGGCTAGTGGGTCACTTTGGTTCAAGTGTTCTAAGCTGCAGTGAGTGGCACCAATTCAATGTCTGAACAGGGCCTAATATTTTTTTTTAATTTTTTGGCAATTGGGGTTAAGTGACTTGCCCAGGGTCACACAGCTAGTAAGCGTCAAGTGTTTGGTCTGAGGCCAGATTTGAACTCAGGTCCTCCTGACTTTAGGGCCGGTGCTCTATCCACTGTGCCACCTAGCTACCCAGGGCCTAACATTTTTTAAAAAATATAATTGTATGGATATCTTTTTTGTAATCTAAATTTCTTTCAATATCTCTTCTTCCCCCTCCATGGGAGACATTCTATATGACAACATTTTTTAAAAGAAAAAAGTTCCACAATATTCATCAATACATCCAAAATGTCTGATAATGTATGCACTGTACCACAGTGGTTGACCTTCCATGTCTGCAGAAGAGGAGGAGGAAAGTATATTCTTGTATCTCTTCTTTGGAACCATGCCAGGACTATATAATTGTACAACATTCCCTTTTGATTGCTTTATGGTTGCTCTTTCCATTCATGTTATTGCAATCACTTACTTGTTTTCTTCATTGTGTTTACTTCAAGCTTCATCTGATATTGTGAATCTTTCTAAGTTTCCATGTATTTATCAACTTCCATCATTTGTGTCCATGTAGCAATATTCCACAAAGTACGTGTCCCACAATTTCTTTAGCCATTATAAAATTGGTGGGGAAAGATTTGGTTTTGCTATTATAAATATTTTGGTATATATTGGGGATTCTCATCAGTAATCTCCTTGGGTTTTCATATATATATATATATACATATATTATCTATATGCATATCTATATCTATCTATTAGTTGCATATTTTTGAAACCAAACCCTTATCTGAGAAATTTGATGTAAGGGGTTTCCCCCCATTTGATCACTTCTCTTCTTATCTGAGATGCATTGATTTTGTTTGTACAAAAGCATTTCAGTTTCATGTAATCAAAGTTATCTATTTCATCACTTATAATTGCCTCTATTCTTTGTTTCTTCAAGACTACTTCTACCCATATTTGTGAAAAATACATGATCTTCCCTTCTTGTAATTTTTTATTGTATGATCTTCACTTTTGAAGCCACATATCTATTTAGGACTTCTTGCTGAAAATGGTAGAAATTGTTGGTCTGAGCCTAATTTCTCTCAGACCCCTTTCTAGTTTCCCAGGCAGTTTTTATCAAATAGGGAGTTCTTTCCTAGGGAATTTATGTGTTGGTATTTATTAAGCACTGGATTATTGAATTCCCTTATTTCTTATTCCACCTTCTCTCTGACTTTTTTTCCCATTATTTCCCTTAATATTCTAGATGTTTCTCCAATTTTAAATATTTATCAAGATTTAAAATGATTAAATAAAAATGCTATTGTTTTCTCTAGGTTTATTTTGTAGAGTCTTATTAGTAATGTTTGCTGCAAATCTCTTAGTACACACCACTTTTACTCACACTATATGAATGGGCAACGGATTTTCCTTGTTTATACTTAGAAGTAGAACATATGTGGCAGTTCAGGGGAGAAGAGAAGGAGCCTAACCAGAAGTAAAATGGCCCATATGAATACATAATCCTTTAACTATATCTGGGAGCTTCAGACCTTTGTCTCTCCTGTCTCTTCCTTTTCTAAAAGAGTGCAGGAAACATGAGAAGGTCATAATAGCCAGTCCCATCATTTATGAGTTGCATGTGGCCACCACTGCATCCCAGAAGGGCAGGAGAGCCAGTGTGTAGAAACCAGAGCTAGCTCAATCCTGCCAATAGCACTTTCTGGTGTGAAGACTCCAAAGGCAAGTTCAAGCAGATGTCACCAAATCTGTTGATTCTGGGTTAAGATCTGCTTAAGTCTTCCATAATAGTATTTAAAGGAAAGGGAACCTTGGAACCAGGGTTACATTTTCATGATAGCTCCCTTCCAAAGTTCACATCTGAAGGATAAGGAAGTTTGAATGGGTAATTGCTTCAGTTATCTTTACTTATACACTTTAGAATAATTTTCTCTCTCCAAAATAGGTAAATATACAAGAACAGTCACTATGTTCAAAGAGCTTAAAATAAAATGGAAGTGATAGCATGTAAACAAAGAGGTACATAAATGATACATAGAGGATAGAAAGAAGATAAGCTTAGAGGAGAAGCTTTCATTAGATGAGGTTTGGGGAAACCTGAAGAAGATAGGATTTAGATTTCTGAGAACCAAGATGGTGGAATAAATAGTAAACAACTGCAACTCTCCCATACTCACCACCAAACAACCATTAAAAAAGAGCCCCAAAACAAATCCTGAACAGCAGAATAAGCAGAATCAGAAAGGTCTGTCTCACTCTGGTGAAAGGGGAGTGTAGCCCAGGATGGGAAATGTCCCAGTAAGCTAGCAGCAAGCCCCACCTCAGCAAACCAGCAAGAGATCTTGAGCCCTAGTGTGGTGGAGCAGGCAAAAGTCAACACCAGGACCATCCCACATGCCTTAACATAGCCAGAAGAACCAGTAAACTCTGGCTCCAAGAACCACCATGTGCTTCAGCATAGCCCCAGGCAAACAGGGACCCTCCAGTAGCCAGACTTCCACATGCTTCAACACAGTCCTGAGCACACAGGTAGATGTAGGAGGTAGGCTCCTGCAG
Organism: Vombatus ursinus; assembly: GCF_900497805.2. Taxonomy (NCBI): domain Eukaryota; kingdom Metazoa; phylum Chordata; class Mammalia; order Diprotodontia; family Vombatidae; genus Vombatus; species Vombatus ursinus. The sequence continues at coordinate 265,683 of NW_020955188.1, forward strand.
GAGCCTAAGCAAATAGGAAGCTGCCACCCAGCACCAGCCTGCCATGCTTCAGTGTAGCCCTGGGCAAACAGGCAGCCTCCAGAGGCCTGACCACCACATGCTTCAGTGTAGTCATGGGGAAATGCAGAAGCACCCCACTAGGCCTCTGCATATGCCAGATACTAACACTAGGACCCCAGCTCAACATCAGGTAAGCGGCCAGATCCCTATGACCTCCAGCAGTGCCAGTTAAACCCCACCCCATGCCCACAGCACCAGATACAAAGGTCCCCTATGGACCTCAGGACAATATTAGTGCAGCACCAAGTAAACAGCCAGGGCCTGCAGCCACTAGCACAAGAAGCTCAAGACAGTGCCCGTTCAACCCTGGGTGCAGAGCTCAAATTTAAAAGAAAGGAAAAAGCCCCCCCCCCCCCCCCCAAAATGAGCAGAAAACAACAACAAAAAATTAATCTAGCCATAGAAAGTTGTTATGGTGACAGGGAAGACCAAGATAAAAATTCAGAAGAGAACAACAATGTCAAAATACCTATGGGCAAAACCCCAGAGAAAAATGGGAAGTGGTCTCAAGCCCAGAAAGATCTCATGGATGAGCTCAAAAAGGAGCTTAAAAATCATGTAAGAGAGATAGAAGAAAAATTGAGAAGAGAAATGAGTGTGATGCAAGAGAACTATGAAAAAAGAGTCAACAGTTTGGAAAACTGATTAAAAAGTAGAATTGGCAAAATGTAAAAGGAAATACAAAAAGCCACAGAAGAAAACAACTTCTTAAAGAATACAATTGGCCAAATGGAAAAGAAAGCACAAAAGTTAATTGAGGAAAACAATATCTTAAAAGTTAGAACTGGGCAGGTGGAAGCTAATGACTCTATGAGACATCATGAATCAATCAAACAAATTCGAAAGAATGAAAAAAATAGAAGAAAATGTAAAATACCTCATGGGAAAAACAACTGACCTAGAAAACAGATCCAGGAGAGACAATATCAGAACTACCTGAAAGCCATAATCAAAAGGAGGACCTGGAAAGCATCTTTCAAGAAATTATCAAGGAAAACTGCCCTACTGCCCTGGAACCCCAGGGCAAAATAAACATTGAAAGAATCTACCAATCACCCCAAAATAAAAACCCCAAAGAACATTATGGACAAGCCTCAGAACTATCAGGTCTAAGAAAAATACTTCAAATGGCCAGAAAGAAGCAATTCAAATATTGGGGAGTCACAAATAGGATCACATAGGACTTGGCAGCTGCAACATTAAAGGATTGGAGGACATGTAACATGATATTCCAGAGGGCAACGGATCTAGGAAAATCACTTACCCAGCAAAATTAAGCATAATACATCAAAGTAAAAATGGCCATTCAATGAAATAGGATTTCAAGCTTTCATAAGGAGAAGACCAGAACTAAACCAAAAATTTGACCTTCAATATCAAGATCCAAGAGAAGCATAAATAGGTAAAAAAGGGAAAAGAAAACAAGAGGTTCAATAGAACTAAACTATTTACATCTCTGCATAGGAAGAGGATACTTATAAGTCTTAAAATTGTATCACTAACAGTATAGATAGAAGGAATATACATAGATGATAAGGATATAAAGTGAATTTCAAGTAATGACATAAAAACATTAAGAGATGAGAAAGAGGAGTACAAAGGGTGCAGAAGGAAGGGAGAGTTATAATGGGGCAAATTATCTCCCATGAAGAGGCAAGAAAGACCTTTTACAGTGGAGGGGAAGATAGGAGGGTGGGTGATGGGCATCACTTGAACCTTACTCTCATCAGTGTTGGCTCAAAGAGAGAATAATATACACAATCAGTTGGATATATAAATCTATCTTACCCAACAGGGAAGTAGGAGGAGAGGAGATTAAGCAAAGGGTGGGAGGGGGACTGACATAAGGGAAGACAGATCAGGGGAAGTGGTAGACAGACACAAAACACTGATGATATGGGAAAGCGTGAAAGGAGAGAGAGGACAAACAAGAGGGAGAATAGGAAGTAGGGAAATCCACAGGTAATAATCATAACTGTGAATGTGAATGGGATGAACTCTCCCATAAAACAGAAGTGGATGCCAGAGTAGATAAAAAACCAGAATCCTAGAATATCTTGCTTATAAGAAACACACTTGAAGCAGAGAGACACAGAATAAAGGTAAGGGGCTGGAGAAGAATTTATTATATTTCAATTGAATTAAAAAAGCAGGGGTAGCAATCCTGATCTTAGACAGAGTAAAAGCAAAAACATACCTAATTAAGTGAGATAAGGAAGGAAACTATATCTTGCTAAAATGTACCACTGACAATGAAGCAATCAAATTAGAAGAACAAGGAATAGCCTACCTATCAGATCTATGGGGAGGGGAAGAATTCATGACCAAACAAGAGGTAGAGATCATTATGAAGTGTAGAATAAATAATCTTGACCACATTAAATTGAAAAGCTTTTGTATAAACAAAACTAATGCAACCAAGATTAGAAGGAAAGCAGAAAGCTGGGAAACAATCTTCACAGCAAGTGTCTGATAAAGGTCTAATTTCTCAAATATACAGAGAACTGCATCAAATGTATGAAAATACAAGTCATTCTCCAATTGATAAATGGTCAAAGGATATGAACAGACAATTTTCAGATGAAGAAATCAAAGATATGTATAGGCATATGAAGAAATGCTCTAAATCACTTTTGATTAGAGAAATTAAAATTAAAACAACTCTTAAATATCACCTCATACCAATTTGATTGGCTAATATGACAAAAAAGGAGAAATGATAAATGTTGGAGAGGATGTGAGAAAATTGAGATATAAATGTACTGTAGTGGATACAACCATTCTGGAAAGCAATTTGAAACTATACCCAAAGGGCTATGAAACTGTGCATACCCTTTGATCCAGCAATATCACTGCTAGGTCTATATCCCAAAGGTATCAAAAAAGAGGAAAAGGACCCACATGTACAAAAATATTTATAGTAGCTCTTTTTCTGGTGGCTAAGAATTAGAAATTGAAAGGATGCTCATCAGTTGGGAAATGACTAAACAAGCTGAGGTTTATGATTGTGATGGAATATTATTGTACTGTAAGAAATGACAAGCAGGATGATTCCAGAAAAACCTGAAAAGACTTTCATTAAATGATGCAAAGTGAAGTGAGTGGAACCAGGAAAACATTGGACATAGTAACAGCAATATTATATAATGAAGAATTGTGAATGACTTATCTATTCTCAGTAAAACAATGATCCAAGACGATTCCAAAGGACTAATGATGAAGCATGCTATCTGTCTCCAGAGAAAAAAACTGATACTATCTGAATTCAGACTAAAGCATGCTATCTATCTTTCTTTCTTTTCTTCCTTCCTTTATTCCTTCATTATTTCCTTTTTGTCTTCCTTCCTTCTTTTTTCTTTTCTTTTCTTTCTTTCTTTCATCCTTTTTTTGAGTCTTCTTGTACAAAATGACTAATATGGAAATATTTTATATGATTGCACATGTATAAACTATATCAGATTGCTTACTTTCTCAGTGAGGGAGGAGGGGAGAGAGTGAGGGAGGGGTAGAATTTGGAGCTCAAAATAAAAAAAAACCAAATATTAAAAAATTGTTTTAACATGTAATGCGTGAAAAATAAAATATTGTTAAAAAAGGAAGGTAAGCATTTGGGGGACAGGGAATGTCTTTCTTTCTACTTGTATTTATATTCCCCATGCTCAGCACAGTGCTTGGAACATAGGAGGTGCTTGTTGACTGACTCATACAACCTCATCCTTTCTTACCTGTACAATTGCAATAGATTCCCAACTGGTCTCCCTGCCTAATGTTACTCCCCTCTGTAATCCCTCCTTCACTCAGCTTTACAAAGTATCCTATATTTTATGTCTGCTCAAGTAAATCCCATGTCTAATAAACTCCATTACCCCCTTTTCTCCAGAATCTCTGGATTCAAACACTCCTCTCTTTGTATTGAATGTCATTCATAACCTAGCTGTAATCCATCTTTCTAACCTTATCATGTACAATTTCCTTTCATGCATTCTATGGTCCACACATATTTGTCTTCTTACTGTTCTTCACCCATGACACTTAATTTCCCACTTCCATGCCTTTGCAAATGCTGTTTCCTATGCCTGGAATGAATTATCTCCTCAGTTCTGCAGTTTGGAATCACTCCTTTCCTTCAAAGCTCAGATGACATTCCACATCTTCCTATATATGAGGCCTTTCCAGAGCCCTCTCTGCTTTTTAGAAACCCTCACCCATTGCCTTGCTTTTTACTGATGTTTTGTATAGATTAAATATACATAGATGGATCATGCAATGTAGTATATATCGTGTGTCTCTCTGTGGGTCTTGTATGTTAGTATGAAAGTTCAAATTCTATGAGTGCAAGGGTGTTTACTTTTTGTCCTTGTACCCCAGCAACTAGGACAAATCCTGGAACATAGTAGATGTTTTTAAAAAATGCCTATTGAACAGTAAATTGTCTTCAAAGATAATAGCATAGTCATTCGATGTCATCTGATGTCCAAGATGGATATTTTAGGTCATTGATAATTTCAAGATAAATAAGCTGTTTTGTGTTCAATCCAATTATTACAGTTTTAGTCTGACATCCCACATCCAACTCCTTCCATTCCATTCTGGCTCTTTCCAAAATCTATCTGTATTGGATGTGGACATATGAGATAACTCACTTTCTGTTAAGGGGAGATAGAACTGATTGAAAGGAAATCCTTTCATTTAAAAAGTGAAGCAAGTAATGAAATCCTTCAGCCTGAATAGGAATTCAGACTAAAGCATCACAATTAAAATTATCTTTTACACTCTTAATCCTAACATAGGAGATATGATATGGGCTAAGACTTAGTAGTAGTGGAGATATCACCAAGCAGGCTTCACCCTGCAGTGTACCTGGTTCCTAGGTAAAGATGATTTTTTTTATTATGTAAAAGAATTGGTGTCAACCTTGACTCTTTCTGCCAAAACAATTAAAGTTTCTTCAGGGCAGGGGCTTTTTCATTTTATCTTTACATCCTCAACAACTACAGCAATGCCTGGCTTTTCATATGTGCTTAATAAAAGCTTATTGAACAGTTGGCTATGAGGAGAACAACACAGTCTTTGTTAACATTTGGTGTCCAAAAAGGATATTGCAGATCATAGAAAATTTTGACTTCATTTTGTCCTCTTGTGGCCAACTCACACATTGCTGTTTTTGTCACCATCACATGTCAAAATAGTTGTTGTTGTTCATCCTTCATTCTGGAAGAGGATCAAAGACATCAGGACGGTGATGTCTTCACTTCCAAGTGAATTGGATTTAAGTGAGGCAGGGCCGTGCAAAGTCATCAGCCTCACTCTCTCCTCCAAAGTTGTCTGAATGCGGTGGCAAAACACAGGTAAGGATGACTGGAGATGGCCCCATGTGCCGGCTGCGCCGTGCACTCTCCTCCTAACAGGAGCAGGCTGTCAGGGTCATACTTACCAGCCTTCGGAGCCTACCCGGATAAACATAGAGACAAGCCGATCGGGAGGTGCAAGCACTCGGACTTTATTCAGAGACCATCACAGCAAACCAAGCAGGAGAGCAAGAGCAAGAGCAAGAGAGAGAGCCCCAGCTCCTACTGCCCCTTATATACTTTACTAACCCCTCCTCCTCAGTCCTCCTTCAGTGATTGGGCATAGGTCCAGATACCGGAAGGAGACTTCTGGGGTTAGCGCTGCACCAAAGGAGAGGACGTGACAAAGGAAGATAGGTCCAGATACCGGAAGGAGACTTCTGGGGTTAGTGCTGCACCAAAGGAGAGGACATGACAAAGGAAGATTGCTCCCTGCCATCTAACTCCTACGTGGCACAGCCCCCTGGCTTAGGAGTGTAAGCTCCAATTACTTCCTAATATCTTGTCCCTACCCCACTTCGCCATAACTCCTGTGTGGCACAGCCCCCTGCCTCAGGAGCATGAGCTCTGGTTACTTCCTAATATCTTGTCCCTACCCCACTTCACCACGTGGCCTGTAGCCAACATCGGACAATCCCTCACAATTCCCCCTTTTTGTTTAATCAAGGGGGCAGAGACGGGGTCTCAAGACTAGGGCCTCGGTTTTGAGTGTCTCTAAGGACCCTCTAAGAATCCTAAGCAAACATCCCAATATAGAGGGTAGTAACAATAGCAATATAAATGCAAAGAGAGCTATAAATGCCCAATGAGTTATAAGGGAGGGAATGGGGAAAGAGGTATGTTTAATCCAATCGCTAAGGTGATGGACAATATCATCAGTTTCGTGCTGGTGCCAAGTGTCGGATATGTTCCGCGCCAGTCTGATCAACACCCGTAGGGCCTGGAGCTCAGATGAGAGATTTGTAGCTTGAATCTGGGAAAGGGTACGGGTATCATTACACCAAGTAGAGAAGAAAGGGAGAGTGTCATTTATATTTTGCGAAAGGGCGTCACATGTGGCATTATGGTTTAAGGGTGTCACACAAATGGATCGGTATCGGCCATCACATGGCAACTGCTGTTTCAATTCCAGCCACATAAGTTCATTCCCAATGTCCTGGGTTACTAATGCTATTTTATGAATCTGCTCCTCCAGCTGCTGATCAATATCAGCCTGCACTTGAAGGGCGTGGGCGAATTTATTGGCCAGATCCTCTATTTGTGAGGCAAGCAGTTGCTGTCCGCTATATAAGTCTTGTATCTGGAACTCCTCAAAGATGGATGCTGCCAACGCAAGTGCCCCAAGCCATTCTCTCTTGTGTCGATGATAATTGATTGCTTTACCTATCTCCTCCCACCTGGCATCTTCAGCGGTGGGGAACCAACTGACAGGGGTCTTAGCTTTTGTCAGTGTAAGGTGGCGAATGCCAAGGAGGTACAACGTGGAGTTCAGGGTCCAGCTGCCTGGGTTAATCACATCAGTCAATGTGCAGTTCCAGGTAGATATGTGAAACTTGGGACCCCCTAGTTCGTCAGTATCCTGAGTCATGGTGTGTTGGGAGTTGAGGCAGATTAAAAATCCAAAACCTCGAGGGGCGATGGCCGAGGCTTGGAAACAGTACCCCATCGTGTCACACCCTTCCCTTAACTTGTGTTCAGTAGAGTAATTGGCCCCCCCACACCTAAACCATGATCGAAAAGCTTGATAAGTGGGGTCATGGCACAGAGATTCGGAATTTGGGCACTTGCACAGGGTGGTATTCATAGTCATATTTTGGGATATAGTGAGAGCTATCTTCCATATACCTGGGTGGGTAACGTCCCGGAACACTAGCACAGGTTCTGGCATTTCGGCCAGTTGCTGACCAGTCTGTTCGATCACCCAGGAATGGAGCAATACTCCCCGATTGTCTCTACATAGGGTATCATTCAAGTATCCTTCAGCAACCCAGTTGTTACAAGGGATGGGAGCGTGACATAGAGTGAATTTTGGCCATAAGGGGGTGGCTTTGCTGGTAATGCATGGGGCCTTGTATAATTGTACCCTGTATCACAAATTATGCCACCGAAGGTAAGATTTGTGTATAATGGATGTCCTAAGGTATCATCGTTAGTATCAGAGTTCTGGAGGTTCCACACGCCAGGGTTCCCCCCAGTCCAAGCGCAAAGGCGCTTGTGGCCAGTCGGACTACTACTATCGAAACTGCCTGGATACTTCACATCCGTTATGCACACTTGAATCCCTCTGACGGTGAAATTAGCTGTGGGTAAAATCTTTATTGTGGGTGTCTGCGGGGTTTCCCTACCTCCGAAAAGGAGGGTGGCATTACCCTGTAAGATAATCTCAGGAGTAGCCTCTTCCCACGTCAGGATTTGTCTTTGAGCACCTTCTACCAGGATCCATCTCTCTACTCCCGCCTCCTCCTGTTGCTGCAGTGTGGCCTTGGACAGGGGTGACCAGGGCACTGGAGCTGACGCAACCTGTGGCAGAGTCCCGATCGCGCAAAAAAGTGAAAACAGTTTACTCAATTGAGTCATCCTGACTGTCTTTCCTTTTCGCTCTCTCCAATTCCTCTGTCGTCTGCGTCTCCTCTCTCGTCCTTGTCGTCTCTTCCGGGACTTCTTCAACTTGTTTTGTTCTTCTTTCTGATACCCAACGGCTCCGGCCATCTGGATCTGTAAGACACAAATTCCCTGGACCTCTCCACAACACTACAGATGGGCCTTGCCAGTTTCCCTCATCGTCCTTCCAGAGGACTTTCTGGTTAAGAGATGGTGCATGTAGTGCAGTTTTTAAGGAGCCGGTTGAATTGCAAGTGGGTGGTGTTGTTAGCTGTAGCATGCTAGGGGATTGGCCCGTGTCCCTATCTAGACAGAGAAAGTTGTATGTATATAACGCTTTATCCACGTCTGCTTGGGTAGGCCACTGCCTGGAGCCCCGACCTCCTACTCCCCCTTTTTGTTTAATAAGGGTGGCCTTCAAGGTACGATGGGCTCGCTCAACAATAGCCTGGCCTGTGGGATTATAGGGGATCCCTGTAACATGCTTAATGCCAAAGGATGTAAAGAAGGCAGTCATTTGTGTAGATAAATAGGCAGGCACGTTGTCAGTTTTAATGACGTGAGGGATCCCCACAGAGGCGAAGCAATGGTACAGATGCTTAATAACTGATGGGGTGTTCTCCTTACTGGATACAGTGGCCATCATAAATTTGGAAAAGGTATCAATGCAGACATGGATGGCTACACGGCCAAGGTGAGTAACATCCATTTGCCACAAGTCATTGGGGAAAAGATCGCGTGGGTTAATCCCTTTTCTAGGTGGAGAGGGGAGGAAGGGAACACAGCGCACACATCGCCTCACAATTTGCTGAGCCTGTTCACGGGTTAAACCATACAGACGTCTCAGGGAGTTCGCGGGTAGGTGTAGAAAATCATGGGCTTGTTCGGGAGGGGTGAGGACTGGCAGTAACGAGTACTGTAAAGCACGGTCCGCTACATCATTGCCAGCAAAAATGCCTCCTGAGGTGGACTGATGAGAATAAACATGGAGAATATAGAGGGGGTTGTTTTGCTGCAACAAAATTTGCTGTAGCTCACTCAGGAGAAAGGATATGGTGGAATTATGAGGTTGGAGGACGGTGTCCTCTATGCACCTAAGAACCTTGACTGCATATTGACTATCAGAAATTATGTTGATAGGCTCGGGATATCTACGGCAAGCATGGAGGATGGCGAAGAGCTCATTTTTCTGGGTAGAGTCATAAGGGGTTTCTAATACTGTTATTTCCTTGGAGGCCTCATGATAAATAGAGGCCTTTCGTTTTTTTGTAGCGTCAGTGAAAACATTTGGGCCTTGAACAGGTTCTCCCATGACCTTTCGGTGGGGGGCTACCAAGGTTATTTGTTCTAGCATAGGAAGGAGCAGGCAGGAGGAATGGGAACTCATCTCTGCCCATTGGGAACAATATGCCCAAGACCAATAGGTTTGCATAATGGTTTCTCGGTGTCCAGGTTCAAAAGGTAAGTAAAGTAATGGTTGCTGCCCAGACAAGTGGACGGCCCTTTGTACGGCAGCCAAGGCTATATAATGTCTCATAATAATTTGGCAGCACCTTGTGGGCCTTCTTTGCATATACAAATTCTAACAATTTGGGACCTTGGTGTATAACACAAAAAGGGCTCTGTTGATTGACCAAGGAGACCTCTATTGTGCTTCTGGGGTCCCATCTGGCGGTCTGAGCCTGGGTAGCAAGTGAGAGTATTTGGGACACTGCTGCCTTAGCAGCAGGAGTCCATGCCCGAGGGGAGTTCAAATCTGAATTTCCTTTTAAGATATCATACAAGGGCTGCATCACAGCAGGAGGAATGGGCATGTGGGCTTGGAGCCATTGGATCTGTCCCACTAACTTTTGGAAGTGATTCAAAGTGGTTATCTTATCAAGCCGTGGTTCAGGAATTTGATTGATAATAGAAACAGCCTCCATACGAAGGCCAAGGTATGTGAGTGGGTAATTTTGTTGGACTTTGTCAGGGGCCACCACCAGACCATAATGAGCAAGTGCAGAGACGGTTTCTTTTACTAACCTTGCTAGTGCCTCATCAGTGCTAGAGGCCAATAAGATATCATCCATAAAATGAAGTATTGTAGCTTTAGGCCATTTGTCCCTGATAGGGTCCAGCAGTCTTCCCACATAAGCCTGGCATAAGGTGGGGCTGCAGCACATTCCTTGGGGCAGGACCTTCCACTGATATCTCAAATCTGGTCCTGCATTATTGGTAGTGGGTATGGTAAAAGCAAATCTCTTTCTGTCTTCTGGGGATAATGGGATGGAGAAAAAGCAATCTTGGATGTCTATGACTGTTACACGCCATCCAGAGGGCACTAGATTAGGGGAGGGGAGGCCAGGTTGTAGGGTTCCCATGGGCTCTAGGGTGGCGTTAACCACCCTGAGATCTATTAGCATTCGAAATTTCCCTGATTTCTTTTTTATTACAAACACTGGGCTGTTCCAGGGGCTGGACGTGGGCTCAGTGTGTCCCGCCTGTAACTGGTGCTGCACTATATCACGTAAGGCCTGGGCTTTCTCTGCAGGGAGGGGCCATTGGGGTACCCAGACTGGGTTATTACATCTCCATGTTAGAGGAGTGGGTCTGATACAAGAAGTGTTTTCTTGTTGCCCAACGGCCCCAATTAAAAATCCTGCGGGGGTGGTATATAAACAGATGCCCCACAAGCCTTCAAAATATCCCTTCCCCATAAGTTGTACCTCAAACCAGCAACCACTAGGGGTCAGACGGTTCCTTGCTTGTCCGCAAACCGCCAGGGCAGATCCTCTGCTGATACCCATGCTTGTTGCGCCCCTCCGACCCCGTTGACCATTGTGGCATCTGTTTGGACTGACCAAGATGGGGGCCAAAATAGTTGTGAAACGACAGAACGATCGGCCCCTGTGTCTAATAATCCCTTGAAGGATAGCCACTTAATTTGAATAGTTGCCCATGGCTTACTGTGTTCAATATGTTGTATCCAATTAATATCATTATCGTGCCCATCCAACAGAGGGAGGACTTGAGCCAATACCTCCCCTGTGTCTACGTAAGCCGCCGAATCATGTGGGTTAGTTACTATAATCTGTTGCTGGGGTTGGTGAGCAATAACCGTGGTGTGGACAATAATGGGGGTATATAAAGGAAGGCCCACCATGAGGGCTGCTTTGAGGGCAGAATCAAGCCCAGCCACTGGCACTATGGTTGTATCTCCGGGGTCGATCCGGAAATTCCCTTTACTGTGAAGGGGAAGCCCGACCCACTGGGTAGAAGTCGGAGATATTCCTTATGTAGCCTCGAAGGCGCTCTCTGAGGGGGTTGGGCTTCCATCTGGTAAGCTTGTTGAGGAGCCCTCAAGGGGCCCCTTGCCCCGTTTCCTGACTTTGACTTGCGGCACTCCTTAGCATAATGGCCGGATTTGTTACAATTGTAACAAATTACCTTGGGACGGGCTCCACCGGGTTTCTGGCGACATTGCGCCTTGAAATGACTGGCTTTGCCTCATCGATAACATAATTTAGTCTCTTTCATTTTCATCCCTTCTGAGACCCCTTTCGAAATGGCCGCCGCGAGGGTGTCCAGTTGAAAGGCACTGGACCCGATATGTTCACATCTCTTTATTATCTCCTCTAGGCCAGCTTCACCATCTAATGTAAGCATAGCCTTCTGGCAGTTTGCATTGGCATTGTCCCGTGCCAGCCTCTGTACAAGGAGGCCGGCGGCTTCTCCCCTGCCCATGGATCTCTCAACAGCTGCCTGTAGGCAGGCCATGAAATCCGAGAAGGGTTCATCAGGACCTTGTTTAATCTGTGTCATGGAGGGCCTTTGTTTCCCAGAAGCCTGAATCTTACTAAAAGCCCGTTGGGCACATTGGGAGACAGCTGCATACACTGTCACATCATATCACATCTGATCTTCATTTTTCTCATATCTCCCTGCCCCCACCATCTTTTGAAAGTCATCTTGGGGAGTGCGACTCTGCATATCTCTGACAAAGTTCTTTGCGGTATCCACAAACAGAGTCATCCATTGCAGGGTCTCCCCTGGCTTAAGGCATACCTTGGCAATGGTTTTCCAGTCATTCGGGGTGAATATATGACTATCAGCTAGGAGGACCATCAATTCCCTGACATAGGGGGATTCAACTCCATAAGTATTCACTGCCTCTTTTAACTCCTTGAATTTCTTCCATTCTAGAGGGGCCCAGGTCCTCCCTCTGTCAGTCTCAAACACTGGGCAGGCATCTAGCCATGCCTTGGCGTCCATGTCTCCGTCTGCCACTGCCTTCTGGAGCATCTGTCCTAGCCCGGTTGGGGGGTCCCCCATGGCCCCATAAGAGGGAGCCGGAGGAGCGGATGGGCCGTTCTACTCAAAAGGGAAGTCTGGAGGAGGGGGCCACCCTTCCGTGTGATAGGCGGAGCTTTCTTTGTTTTGCTCTTCCTTTCTCCCCCCCCCCCGCCTACTCTCCCACTTCCTGTTTCCGGTGTCTTCTGCCTCACTTCCTGATTCTTCCTCACCACTGATTTCCGCTCTGGCCATCTTAAAGGTGCGGCTAGTCTGGGTAGTTTTGTAACATTCTCTCCCCCTCGGCCTTTCTGTTTGAGCTCCTTGCAAGGGATTGCGACTCGTGCCTTTCAGAGTGCTGCGAATCACTTGGTAAATCAGATGATGTCTTTCCGGAATGGTCCCCGGATTTGTTCCCTTGTAGAAGGCCATCTGATTACCAACTGTTTCCCATCTAGTTAGGTCAAGGCAGTTATACTATATCCAGGGGCAGCATTGCTGGATTGTATCTATGAATGCTCTCGCAGTTTTCAGATCTATCTCTACCCCAGCTTTTTTCACTATTCTATATACTTCTTTTCCTAGCACCTCCCGATCCGGGACCTTAACAAACGTCTATCCCATCTTCCTTCCCTCACCCTGTTGGCTACGGGGTCTCGTCTCTCTTCCCATGACCCGACCAGCTGATCAGTGGGGCCCCTGGCCTATTTCCTCGTTCCCCACGTTGGGCACCACTTGTGCCGGCTGCACCATACACTCTCCTCCTAACAGGAGCAGGCTGTCAGGGTCATACTTACCAGCCTTCGGAGCCTACCCGGATAAACATAGAGATGAGCCGATCGGGAGGTGCAAGCACTCGGACTTTATTCAGAGACCATCACAGCAAACCAAGCAGGAGAGCAAGAGCAGGAGCAAGAGAGAGAGCCCCGGCTCCTACTGCTCCTTATATACTTTACTAACCCCTCCTCCTCAGTCCGCCTTCAGTGATTGGGCATAGGTCCAGATACTGGAAGGAGACTTCTGGGGTTAGCGCTGTACCAAAGGAGAGGACGTGACAAAGGAAGATTGCTCCCTGCTGTCTAACTCTTACGTGGCACAGCCCCCTGCCTCGGGAGCATGAGCTCTGGTTACTTCCTAATATCTTGTCCCTACCCCACTCCACCACGTGGCCTGTAGCCAACATCAGATGATCCCTCACAGCCCCAGATGCAGTGAAAGATCTTGACCTTTTTAAGGTAAGGTCTTTTTCAGGTCTCAGTTTGTTTGAGGCAACACCCATTCAGTAGTTAAAGGCTAAGTAAGAATTGAGGCAAAAGATGGCCAGTTTTCATTCACTAAAGAATCAGTTTGGTCAGCAAGCATCATATGTAATGGGGACAAGCTAGAAGCATTTCCAATAAGATCAGGGGTGAAACAAGGATGTCTATTTTCACCACAGTTGTTCAATATCGTATTGGAAACATTAGCTTTAACAACAAGAGAAGAAAAAGAAATTGAAGGTATTAGAATAGGCAAAGAAAAAATAAAGCTATAACTCTTTGCAGATGATATGATGATATACTTAGAGAATCCTAGAGAATCAAGTAAAAAACTACTTGAAATAATAAACAACTTTAGCAAAGTTGCAAGCTATAAAATAAACCCACATAAATCATCAGCATTTCTATATATTGCCAACAAAGCCCAACAGCAAGAGATAGAAAGAAAAATTCCATTTAAAGTTACTGTAGACATTATAAAATATTTAGGAGTCTACCTACCGAAAAAAACCTAGGAACTATATGAACACAATTACAAAACACTTTTCACACAAATAAAGTCAGATCTAAATAATTGGAAAAAACATCAGTTGCTCATGGGTAGGCTGAGCTAATATAATAAACACGACAATTCTACCTAAGCTAATTTACTTATTCAGTGCCATACCAATCAAACTACCAAAAAATTATTTTATAGAGTTAGAAAAAATAATAACAAGATTCATTTGGAAGAACAAAAGGTCCAGAATATCAAGGGAACTAATGAAAAGAAATGCAGGGGAAGGTGGCCTAGCCATTCCAGATCTTAAATTGTATTATAAAGCAGCAATCATCAGAACTGCTTGGTACTGGCTAAGAAATAGAGTGGCAGATCAGTGGAATAGGTTAAGTATGCAAGACACAGTAGTCAATGACAATAGTAATCTATTATTTGATAAACCCAAAGACCCCAGCTTCTGGGATAAGAACTCACTCTTTGACAAAAACTGCTGGGAAAACTGGAAAAGAGTATGGCTGAAACTAGGCATAGATCAAAATCTCACTCCATATACCAAAATAAAGTCAAAATGGGTTCGTGATTTAGATATAAAGGCTGATATTGTAAGCAAATTGAGAGAGCAAGAAATAGTTTACCTATCAGATTTATGGAAAAAAGAAGAATTCATGACCAAACAGGAGATAGAGAACATTACAAAAAGCAAAATGGATAACTTATTATATTAAATTGAAAAGTTTTTGCACAAATAAAGCCAATGCACCCAAGATTAGAAGGAAAATAGAAAATTGGGAAAGAATTTTTACAACCAGTCTCTCTGATAAGGGCCTCATTTCTAAAATATATAGAGAATTAAATCCAATTTATAAGAATACAAGTCATTCCCCAATTGATAAATGGTCAAAGGATATGAACAGGCAATTCTCAGATGAAGAAATTGAAGCCATCTATAGTCATATGAAAAAATGCTCTAAATCACTATTGATAAGAGAAATGCAAATCAAAACAACTCTGAGGTACCACATCACACCTATCAGATTGACCAACATGTCAAAACAGGAAAATGATAAATGTTGGAGATGTGGGAAAATTGGAACACTAATGCATTGTTGGTGGAGTTGTGAAATGATCCAACCATTTTGGAGAATAATTTGGAGCTATGCTCAAAGGGCTATAAAAATGTGCATATCCTTTGACCCAGCAATAGCACTTCTAGGGCTACATCCCAGAGAGATACAAATGGGAAAAGGACCCACATGTAAAAAAATATTTATAGCAGCTCTTTATGTGGTGGCAAAGAATTGGAAATTGAAGGGATGCCAATCAATTGGGGAGTGGCTGAGCAAGTTGTGGTATATGAAATGTGATGGAATACTATTGTGCTATAAAAAATGATGAGCAGGCTGACTTCAGAAAAACCTGGAAAGACTTATATGGTCTGATACTGAGTGAAGTGAGCAGAACCAGGAGATCATTGTACACAGTAACAGCCACATTGTATGATGACTAATATTGATAGATTTAACCCTTCTAAAGAATACAAGAATCTAAGACATCTCCAAAGGCCTCATGATGGAAAATGCTATCCACAAAGAAGAAAGAACTATGGAGTTTGAATGTAGATTGAAGCATACTACTTGCTATTTTTTTTCTTCTGTGTTTTGTTTCCTCTTTCTGGGGGTTCCTCCTATGGGTTCTAATTCTTACTTACAACATCACTAATGTGAAAATACGTTTAATAGGAATGTATATGTATAGCCTTTATCAGATTGCATGCTGTCTTGGGGAGGGTGATGGGGAGGGGGGGGAGAAAAATTTAAAACTCAAAAGGTTAGGGAAGTGATTGTTGATAATTCAAAATAAATTAATAAATAAATAACAGAAAAGAAAAGAAAAGGAAAAAAAAAGAATCAGTTTGGGAGGAGAAGACCCTCAGAGTTTCTGGGAGAATAGAAACAATTGCTATTGACACTAACTCTGAGCCATCAAAACACAAGCAATGAGCAAGTGAGGCTTGGGGTGGGACCTATTGTTGGCCAATCAGTGAGAGCCATAGTGGTTGGGGTTTAAAGGCATGGCCAAGTAACTCAATTTGAATCCCAATGGGCTTTATCAAAGCCTGTTTTTTCAGAGCTCTGTTTCAAGAAATCATAAATGAAAAGTACATGAAACTACAAGAGTCAATTGTTCCAGTTTTTTGACTAGATTTTAGCACATACAACAACTCACTCATTGTTAATTAAGGGAGGCAGAACATATCTAAATGAAATTCTCCAAATAACAAATTTCTTTAGTACAAATAGGAATTCAGACTAAAGCTTCACAATCAAAATGATCTCTTACATTCTTAATCCTACCACCTGAGATACCACACAGGTAAAGATTTAATGTCAGTGGAGACAGCAATGATCAAGCTTCACCTTACAGTGTGCCTAGTTCAGGGGTGGGGAACCTCCACATGTGGCCCTCTAGGTCTTCAAGTGCAGTCCTTTGGCTGAAGCCAAACTTCGCAGAACAAACCCCCTTCATAAAAGGATTTGTTCTGTAAAACTTGGACTCAGTCAAAAGGCTGCACCCAAGGACCTAGAAGGCCACATGTAGCCTCACGGCCGCAGGTTCCCCACCCCTGGCTTAATTCCTAGGTAAAATATTAATGTTGCTCATTTCACAAGAGCAAAATAATAGGAGGGAAATAAATACGAGAAAATGATTTATCTTAAGTTTGAAGGATATTTTTGAAATAAATACCAAAATTTGACTGAGGCAGTGGTACACAAGTTTCAATCTGCTCATACAGGTTCATTTAGGCTTCCAATAGTGGTGATTAAATTTACATGAATTTGGCAAGCTTGTTGTGAAGTCAGCCAATCAATCAGCATGTATTAAGTGCCTACTATGTATGCTCAGCACTGGGGATACAAAGAAAGGCAAAAGATAGTTCCTTCCCTTGAGGAGCTCGCATTCTTTTTTTTCTTTTTTTAGGCAATTGGGGTTAAGTGACTTGCCCAGGGTCACACAGCTAGTAAGTGTCAAGTATTTGGTCTGAGGCTGGATTTGAACTCAGGTCCTCCTGACTTCAGGGCCAGTGCTCTATCCATTGTGCCACTTAGCTGCCCCAGGAGTTCACATTCTAATGTTAAGCAGAGCCAGTGTCCAGTTCAATCAGCTTATACCTGTAGCCTTATCCATTTCTTTACAAGAATTACTTTCAACCACAGAAGAATATTTTTTCAATAAATTGTCATTGACTTTAAGTGGTTGTGTCTTTAATAATGAATACCTGAAGGTGAATTTTTACGTTTCGTTTTATTTCTGCTATTCCCCCCTATTGGGAAGAATGCCTGCAGTAGCCACAGAGTTGTTAGAAAACATTCCTTAAATCATTATTTGGCACTTTTTAAATCAATGAGTGCAATTATTACCTTATAATTTGATATCTGGTAAAATAAGCTGATCTTTTAAAAACATTTCTGAATAAAAGGTATTCTATATATCATTAATTTAAAAGAAATTAAACCAAGCTACAAGTTTTTGCTGAAGAACATCAAACTGAAATGATTTGAATTGGTCCAATCCTGGGATGGAGAAGGGCAGCCTGGGGTTTAGTATCTGCTCTGTGTTTTTCCTGGATTATGTACATGCATTTTTCTCATTCTTTTCCTAATTTTGAGGGGCAGCTAGGTGGTGCAGTGGATAGAGCACCAGCCCTGAAGTCAGCAGGACCTGTGTTCAAATCCAGCCTCAGACCAAATACTTGACACTTAACCAGCGGTGTGACTCTGGGCAAGTCACTTAACCCCAATTGCCTAAAAAACAAAACAAAACAAAAAACCTGATTCTGGTTTGGCAAAGGGATTAGCTAACATTAGTTTCTTGAAAAGTCTTGCTTTTATGATTGACATTTTTGAAGAACTTTCATTACTTTTAGCTGCATTGTAGTTAAGGTCAAATAACATTCAGAAAACACAAAAATTAATCAAATGCATCATAAGAGCTTTGGAAAAATTAAAAATTGGTATTGGACAGCATGAATCTCAAATTGAAGATTTGATTGTCAGATCAGTTTAAAGATAGTCCATTTAATAAAAATACATTTAATGTTTTCCTAAGAATATATTACCAGAAAATATAATTGAACACATGAAATTATGGCTTTTATTGTCCAAAAGAAACAATGAACTCATTTTTAATTATTCTGATTTATTAGAATGATGCATTCGGCCTTATGAAGAGCTAACCTCACCCCAGGTAGATGGTGAGAAAAATGTATCAAATCTGGGAAACTGATAGCCAATGGCTTCTTGGCCATTGTTTTTAGTTATTCTAAAAGCACGGCAGTCATTTGAAGAATGAGTTCTTCTGGGAAGCATTCGGTCACATCTTGGACCCAGCTTTTATAGACGGTTTGTCCTTATGTTCTTTTATCATGTTATTTGTCACATTGATTTGTCTGCCTGTCCTCAGATGTGTGGGACAGAGTCAGAAGGAGATAATTCATTTGCCCCAGATGCTGGCAGACAGAATTTATTCTAACAACATCAGAGCAGTAGGGCTACTGTGTCACTATAGACCCTCTATGATGCATGTGTGAATATTCTGGAATGTAAGTTGTTTCAGTGACAATATCCCTGCAGACCCTTTCCATCATCTTTTCTGGTACAGAAGTGATGACTTTTATAGCCCCTCAGCAGTTATGGAAGTCCTTACCAACAAACCTCTTTTTTCAATAAAAAACAAAGGTGAACTAAAGGAAATGACACATTCAGCATAGTGTATCATGTAGACAGGAAACCAAAGACTTCTATTCAATCCAAATATTTCTGGAATTATTAGATGAAACTACATTTTAGGGAAACTTTATTTCTTTTAAAATGTCAAAGAGAGGCTTATCCCTTCTACTACAGTCTTAGAAAGTCTACAGAGGTAAGAGTAACCTCTTCAGATGAGAGTATTGGGGGTAGCAGAATGGAGTGGGTACATATCAGGAACTTTAGAGTCACAGAGACCTGAGTTCAAATGCTACCTCATTTGCTAGCTGTGTGATCTCAAGGATGTCCCTTTACCTTTCTTGGTTTCAGTCTTTTCTTCAGTTAATTGAGGGACTTGACTGCCTGTGTGGTCCCCTCCCCCCCCAGCTAGGATCTTTAGTATGACATTGTACACAAGTCACTTCACCCTCTGGACGTCAGTCTCCTCTTCTGGATGATGAGGGGTTGGAAGAAATGGCCTCTGGGGGGGGTCCTTGGGGGGGGGTCCTTATAGCTCTAAATAAAAGACTGGGATCTTATAGAGCCATTTAGGGACTGAAAGCAATGAATGGAGGGGAAATTGAGGCAGCAGGTGGAGACCACACATTTGACAAGGTTGGCAGTGACTGAAAGGAGAGAGGGACAGCTTTGTTCAGAATGGAGGGCCACAGGAGGAAGGAGATGGATAACATGGTCCAGGTGGCAGGAACACATACTCAGGTCAACCTATCCATGCCAAAAAAAAACCCTTTATTGACGCATCTGTCCCCTGTCCCCATCATCCCATTTCTCTCCTCCCTTTTGTGTCTAATCTGTTTGGGAAGGCTGTCTAAAATAGAGACCTCCATTTCTTTTTTCCTCACTGTCTTCTTAACTCTTTATAGTCTGGCTTCTGACATCATCATTTAATGGAAAATGCTCTTTCCAAATTTACTAATGCTCTGTTAATGGTCAAATTGAATGGCCTTTGCTCAGTCCTCATCCTCTAGACCTCTCTGCAGCCTCTGGCACTTTCAGTAACCCTCTTCTACTGACACAGCTCTCTCCTGGGTCTCCTCCTACCTATCTGTCCTCTCCTTCTCAAAATCCTTTGTAGGATTTTCATCCATGTCAGCCCCAGTAACCATAAGTGTCCCATAGGGCTCTGACCTAAGACCTCTTCTCTTCTCTATGTATATTATTTCACTTGGTGATCTTATCTGCTCCCATGGGTTCACTGATCATCTCTATAATGATGATTCTCAAATCTACTTATGTAGGCCTAATCTCTCTGCTGACCTCCAGTGTCATATTTCCAGTTGTCTATTGGACATCTCAAACTGGATGTCCAGTAGACAGCTAGGTGACATGGTGCATAGAGTGATGGGCCTAGATTCAGAAAGATTAAATTCAAATCTGGCCTCAGATACTTACTAACTGTGTGCCACTGGGTGAGTCACTTAATTTCTCCCTCAGTTTCCTCAACTGTACAGTGGGGATAATAATAGCACTTACTTCACAGAGTTGTTATAAGAGCAAATGAGGTGGTATTTTTAAGGTATTTCCACAATGCTTGACACATAGTAGGTACATAATAAATGCCCTTCCCTCCCTGACATTTTAAACTTAACATGTACAAAACTGAACTTATCTTTTCCCCTAAACCCTTCCCTCTTACCTACCCAATTACTGTAGAGAGCACCACCATCCTCCCATGTCCCTGTCTGGGAACCTAGGTGTCATCCTTTTTTCTTACACTACCTCTTCCTCCCCACATCCCAGCTCTTGCCAAGGCCTGTTGAATATACCTTAGAGACATCTCTCACATATGTCCTCTTCTCTCCTCTGACAATGCCACCAAGCTGATGCAGGTCCTCATCATATGTAGCCTGGACTATTGCAATAGCTTGTTGGTTGGTTTTCCATGCCTCAAGAGTCTGCCAACTCTAATCCAGCCTCCACCCAGCTTCCAATGTAATCTTCCCACAGTGCAGGTGTGATCACTTTGCCAAACCCTCAACAAACTCCAGTAGCTTCCTATCATTTCTGATATCAAAAATAAAATCCTTTGTTTGGTATTCAAAGGGGTGCAGAGTGTGTTCAGGAAAGACTAGTATCTCTGATGCGAAGGCTTCCAAGATCTTTTCAAGGCTGTTTTCCGCCTTTGGTGTCTACGTGATCCACCTAACTCTCACCTATAGCTCCAAGAAGCTGTAGCATGAGCACCAGCCACAGCCCAGTAAACCATTTTAGCAGACAGACTAACCTATGTTGAAGGTAACCAAGGGGTCTCAAACCCTTCTGTGAGTTAGGGGGGAATCTACCCTAACCATGTGAAGACTTCCCCTGCTGGAATGGTTGGATGAAAACAATTTGTTCCAATGGCCACGAAGGCAGCTGAAGCAGGTACCGTGTTGCACTTAGAGCTTGGCTAGACATTGAAGACACCAAGGCCATCCACTGAATCTCAAGTCATTTCCAGTCATCTTGACTCCGTCCTGCAACTGGACTGTGACTACTATGGAAGAGAGTGAGGCTGATGACTTCATGCAATTGTGCCTCACTTAAATCCAAGTTATGCACAAATCAAAATATATTATCCATACCATTTTACCCTTTTATCTACCTCAAGTCCTGTGGTGATAGGCAAGTGACAAAGTACCAGGCATACAGGCCACCCAGGCCACAGGGTCATATTCTCACTGGAAGCAGCAGTGGGATTCCACAGCCTCCTGTGTGTGGGCAGACTTTTAAGTATCATACTGCTCACTTCCTGGCATGAGGAAGGTGCTAGAAAGGTGTCTTAAAAATTGTCTCCTTACCCAACCCTGGCCTGTTTACCATAGCAGGCAAGGAACCCACCCTGTGTTCAAAAAAGAAAAAATATGTACAAAAAGTCTGTAAAGATGATTCCATTCACCATCAGTATATAGAATATGTGCACACTTAATGGACAACACAAAATCCAGTAGACCTGAAAGATGAACAACTCTTGTTGTGAGAGAACTCAGCAAGTATCACATCCAAATAGCAGCCCTGAGTAAAATAAGTCTGGCAAATGAAGGGTAATTTACCAAAGTCAGAGTTGGATACACAATCACAGGGTGGTCTCTCTCTCAGTCGATTCTCTTGCCAGAACCCTACTTAATCAGCTGATCCTTCACCTGGAACATAGTCATCTACATGAGAGACAGTGTGGCTTGAGCAAAGACTGAGGAATGGTTGATATGGTGTTTGCTGCCCGGCAACTCCAGGAGAAATGCCAGGAGCAGAACAAAGGTCTGTACACAATGTTCCTCAAAAGGCCTTTAATACTGTCAGTCATGAGGGTTAATGGAAAATTATGTCAAAATTTGGTTACCTGGAGGAGTTCATCAGCGTTGTACATCAATTTCATGATGGCATGCTTGGCCAGGTTCTAGATAATGGATGGTGCTCTCATGCTTTTCCAGTCACCAGTGGAGTGAAACAAGGCTGTGTGTTTGTTCTTATGCTTTTTAGAATGATGTTTTCAACCATGTTGTCTGATGCCTTCAGTGAGGATGAACACAGCATTAAGGTCAGCTACCACACTAATGGTAAATTATTTACCTTGAAAAGGCTATAAGCTAAGACTAAAGTGGAGGGAGAGCTGGTACATGATTTTCTGTTTGCAGATGATTGTGCACTCAATGCAGCCTTTGAAGTTGAGATGCAAAAAAGTACGAATTAATTCTCTTCAGCTTGTGCTAATTTTGGCCTAACAATTAACACCAAGAAAACATTGGTGCTTCACCAGCCAGCACCACACCATCCATATGTGGAACCATTAGTTACATCAAATAGAGAAGTTTTGAATATTGTGGATAATTCCCTTACCTTGGCAGTATAATTTCTAGGGATGTACACATCGACAATGAGGTTGACACATGCATTGTCAGAGCTAGCTCAGTGTTTGGGAGGCTCCAAAGGAACATGTGGGAGAGAAGAGGTATTAGTCTGACTACCAAACTGAAGGTCTACAGAGACATTGTGCTGACCTCATTGTTGTGTGCCTATGAAACTTGGACCATGCCAGGAAACAGAATCATTTCCCTTTGAATTGTCTTAGGAAGATTCTGAAAATCACCTGGCAGGATAAGGTACTGGACACTGAGGTCCTTTCTCAAACTAAACTGCCAAACATTCTAACTGTAATGCAGAGAGTGTAAAAGTCTGATAGGCTGGCCACATTGTGTGAATGTACATTTGCCTAAAAGACTATTTTACAGAGAACTCACATAAGGCAAGCATTCACATGGTGGTCAGAAGAAGTCATACAAGGACACTCTCAAGGTCTCTCTTAAGAACTTTGGAATTGATTGCATAACATGGGAGACACTGGCACAGGATGGCCCAGCATGGCATGCCCTCATCAAAGAAGGTACTGTGCTCTATGAGCAAAGCAGAATTGAAATAGATAAAAAGAAATGAAAGATGCACAAATTTAGGGAATCTATCCCAAATGTTCACATGGATTATTTATACCTGACCTCTGGTAGAGCATTCTGAGCTAATATTATTCTAATCAGTCACAGTCTGACACAGTGTAACTTTACTCCAACTTAGTGATATCATTTTGGTCCTCTTTGAGAATGAAGGTCAACAACCAAACTTCTCCCCACAACACACACCTTCTTTTAAGTCTTCTTTCACATTACAGCCTCTGCCTGCCCCTTTCCCCCACCTCTCCTGGAGCTCTTTGATCCAGTGACACTAGACTCCTTGATGTTCCCAAAAGAAGACACTCAATCTTTCACCTCTGACCATTTTTACTCACTTTCCCCTGAAATTCTCTCCCTCATATCTGAATCCTGGCTTCCCAAGCTTCCTTCAAGACCCACCTGAAATCCTACCTTTTATAGAAAGACATTCTCATTTCCTCTTAATTCATGTGCCTTTCTACAGTTGATTGTTTTATCCTTTAAAGATCTTGTTTGAGCATAGATGTTGGCATGTTGTCTCCCCCACTAGATTGTGATCTCTCGGAGGACAGGGATTGTCTTTTGCCTTTCACTGTATTCCCAGAGCCTAACACAGTGCCTAGGACATAGTAGGTACTTCATAAATGCTTATTGACTGACTGGAGGTAGAGGGGTAAGATTTGCATCCTAGCTCCATTACTATAATGACTACAACAGGAGCTGCACTTACTTTTTGATTGTTTATAATCCAAGCTTCCTTTTTTTTTAACTAGCTCTTAAATTAACTGTTAGCTTTTCAGTCCATTACAGCTCTCTGAACAACCAGCTCTCTGAAAACATACACATATGTGTGCATATCTATCTATCTATACACACAAATATGTACTTGAGTTTCATAATTCACAAATAATAATAAAATATACAATATTTTTGATCATAAATTCCATATAGCTCATTTATTCTTGCAAAATTCTTTCCTTGATTTTCACAGAACTCTTCTATCTATGGATCTATAGCTGCAATTTCCCCATGAATTGACAATGGAATCACATCCCAATCCTCTAAGTAAATTCTCAATAAACTTATTGTCATTAAATCTGACAGAAATTATTTTTCTAAACAGAAACCTCTTTTACCTTTAGCTCGACAAAATGGCTCTCTTTTTAGCTTTTTGCAGGGATTGCAAAGGATTAGAATATTGTGTAATTTCACACTATTATCTACAAATTCCAGCAAATCATTTCAATCAATTTCATGTTTGAACATTTAATTTGAATGATACAAATTTTTCCCACCATCTATCTCAGGCAAAGTTAATAAGGCTAAATACATGGTTCTAGTGAATCAGAATAATTGAAAATATTTTCATTGTTTGTGACCAATAAAAGCCATAAATTCATGTGTTCTATTATATTTTCTGGTAATATAATCTCAGGAAGAACATTAAATCTATTATTTTAATTAAATGGACTATCTTTAAATTTATCTCTTTATACCAAATCATCAATGTGAGATTTATGCTTTCCAGAACTGGTCTTTACATTTTCCAAAGCACTTAGGATGCAGTTGATTAATTTTTGTGCTTTCTGATTGTTAGTTGATCTTGACTATGATGCAGTTGAAAGTGACAAAAATTCTTCCAAAATGTCAATCATTAAAGCAAGACTTTTAAAGAATTAATATTAGGGGGCAGCTAGGTGGTGCAGTGAATAGAGCACCAGCTCTGGAGTCAGGAGGACTTGAGTTCAAATCCAGCCTCAGACACATAAAACTCATTAGCTGTGTGACTCTGGGCAAGTCACTTAACCCCAATTGCCTCACCAAATAAATAAATAAATGAAATAAAGAAATCAATGTTAGATAATCACTCTGTCAAACTAGAATTAGGAGAATGGGCAAAATGCATATAGTCTCCAGGATAAGCATACCATATAGCAGTAGCAGCTTCTAAATAGCACATGCAGTTTTCTGTCCCTGGATTGGACCAATTCTGATAATTTCAAATTCTTTAGCAATAGTTTCTAATTCAGTTGGACTTTAATTAGATTGATGATAAACAGAATACTTTTATTCATAAATACTTTAAAATTATTAGCTTCTTTTATTTGAGATATCAAATTTTCAAGTAAGAATTGCAATCAATAATTTTAAAATTTCCAGTAAATGACTTTAGGAATATTTTCTTAGAACTCTGTGGCTATTCCAGACATTCTTCGCAGCTTGAGGGACCAGAACCGTCAGGACAAAATGCAATGAAGTTCACCTTCAAATGTTCATTATTAAAGCCACAATCACTTAAAGTCAATAACAATGTATGGAAAAAGTATACTTCTATGGTTAAAACCAATTCTTATAAAGCAACAGATAATATTACAGGTGCAAAAATACGTTGAACTGGGCACTGATATACTTAACATTAGACTGTGACCTCCTCAAGGGAAGGTACTTTCTTTGCCTCCCCAGTGCTTAGCATAGTGCCTGGCACATACCGGTGATTAATACATGCTGATTAACTGACTGACTTCACAACCAGCTTGCAAAATTCCTGAAAATTGAATCACCAACTCTTGGAAGACTGAATGAGCCAATTGGAGCAGGTTAAAGCCTGTGCATCATTTTCTCAGAGTTTGATATCTATTTCAAAAATATCCTTCAAAGCTGAGATCAGCCATTTCCTTCTAATTTTTTCCCTCACATTATACTGCTTTTGTGAAATGAGCAATATTAATACTTTGCCTAGAAACTAGGCACACTGTAGGGTGAAGCCTGATAATTGCTGTCCCCACTGCTCTTTAATCTTTCCCTGTATCTTATCACCTGTGGTAGGATTAAGAATGTAAGAGATCATCTTGATGGTGATGCTTCAGCCTGAATTCCTATTTAAACTGAAGGAATTCATTACTTATTTCCCTTCTTAAGTGGAGGACTTCACTTGGACAGCTTCAGCCTCCCTTAATTAACAAGTGAATTGTCCCATGTGCTAAAATCTAGTCAAAAGAGGCTTTGGGAGGAGTCTGAATGTAATACTACCATTTGGACAGGTAATGAGGACTGAAACTGTCATGTCTGAGTTGGTCCCAAGAAGACAAGAATGGGTCAAAATTTTCAGTGATCTGCAATATCCTCTCTGGACACAAGATATCGATAAAGACCATGCTATTTTCCTCAAAGCCAATTTTTTTGTTCAATAAGCTTTTTTTTTTTTTAAAGGCAATTGGGGTTAAGTGACTTGCCCAGGGTCACACAGCTAGTAAGTGTCAAGTGTTTGGTCTGATGCCAGATTTGAACTCAGTTCCTCCTGACTTCAGGGCCAATGCTCTATCCACTGTGCCACCTAGCTGCCCCACCAATGAGCTTTTCTAAAGCACAGGCCAGGCATTGCTCTGGGTGCTGGGGATACAAAGACAAAATGAAAAAGGCCTGTACTGAAGGAACTTCAATCATATTGGCAGAAAGAGCTGTGACTGACACCAATTCCTTCATAATAACAAATAACATTTATACAGGAACTAATTGAACTGTGCGGTGGCTCTGCTGAGTAACCAGATCTCAGAAATTCCTGAAAATTTAGCGATTAGCTTTTGGAAGCCTGTGCCAGCCTGTCCAAGGAGGCTTTTGTGTGCCACCATCTCAGGAATACTTTGATGTTTATTACATAAAGTATGCTCCAGGTGAAGATCAGCTTGTATAACCAGGCTGCTTTTTCCTCAGATTTGATTACTCTTAAAATTCTTCCAAGAACAATGAAAGTGAAAATCCATCTATACTTTCTTTTATTTTTTTATTTAGGCAATTGGGGTTAAGTGACTTGCCCAGGGTCACACAGCTAGTGTTAAGTGTTTGGTCTGAGGCCAGATTTGAACTCAGATCCTCCTGACTTCAGGGCCTGTGCTCTCTCCATTGTGCCACCTAGCTGCCCCTATACTTTCTTTTAAAAAGATAATAAATTGATATTCTTCTCTGAAAGTTCAGTCTGGCTTGAGAGATCTTAAATTTTATAACCTGTTCTCTTTGGAAATCAGATAACTGTGGATTGCTAAAATTGTACGCTCTGTTATTTAAACATCTCTTATTATTGGCTTCTCTGCTTGACGGTGCTTCTACAGTCTCAGTTACAGTTTCAGTCTGAGGGAGCATTCAAACTAATGGGTTCAGTGTTCATTTGTTTTGCGCTGGATGCCTTTGTCTATGGGTTTATTGCAATTTTCTCTTTCCTGAAGCATCCCTGAGAAGGAGCTCAGTGATATAACTTCCTGCCTTTTCAGAGGGCAGTAAAAAACCAAAGGCTCCTGGCTGCTGGGACCCTTCATCACAGCGTGTTCTTCACATACTGGAGGTGGGATAAAGTCACTATATGGAACCCTCTTGGCTCACAAGATAAGCAGTGGCACATGGCTTAGAGGCCTGAAAATGGAATCAGAAAAACCTGAATTCAAATTCAGCCACTGATAATAATCAAATGTGTGACCCTGAGCTATTCACTGAACCTCTCTTTACCTCAGTTTCCTCTTGTATAAAATGTGGATGATAGGAGCACCTAGCCCACAGGGTTGTTTTAATATTAAAATGTGATTCTATTTGTCAAGGATTTTGAAAAGTTGTTCAGTCATTTCAGTCATGTCTGATGCTTTATGAACCCATCCGGGTTTTTTTTTTTTGGCAAAGGTACTAGTGATCAGCTTATGAGCAAAGGCTGTTGGTCAGCGAGAAATACCTGGTGTACCTCCTTCTCTGGTCTCTGGCTGGAGAACTCTGGCAGCTGGCTGGACAGCAGGCAAGGCTGTTTGGATGGAAGGCTGATCTGGTTATAGGACTGACTTCTTTTTTCTCCCATCTCTACAGCACACTGGCAGCCCTGGGCTGGCTAGACCCCAGGACAGTCACTGCCTGGATATCTGTCTGGCTCCTGTCTTCTCAGGTCTTTGGCTAAAATACTGTGGGATAAAGAAGCAGTAGAGAATGTAAGAGATCAGTGGTCAAGACTCAGGCTGAAAGGGCAGGTTAGCTCCAGGCACCCTGACAAGCTAGTGCTTCCTTGGCTCTCCCCAGCAGCATGGTTGGGTTTGTAGGGGCACCTGGTAGAGACATGCTTCTTATGCAGCAAAGAAACTAAGTAGCCTACCCTAACAATCCAGTGCCTGCAACCAGCCTGGGAGAAAGGGCAGGAAAGATTTGGCCCCAAGTTATGGCTAATTCATTAATAGAATGTAATGGAAATGCCTGGATATGGATTTTAATGTCCAAAATCCTACCCCACCTCTGACTTTTCTTTCCCTACCTAAGCATCAATTACCCTATAATCTGCAAATTGGAAGGGGTTGTTAGCAATAATGTGAAAAATGCTGGAGGGGATGTGGAAAAATAGGTACACTCATGCATTGTTGGTGGAGTTGTAAACTGATCCATCCATTCTGGAGAACAACTAGGAACTATGAGCAAAGAGATACAAAACTGTGCGTACCCTTTGACCCAGCAATACCACTACTAGGTCTGTATCCCAAAGAGATTAAAGAAAAAGGAAAATGTACAAAAAGAGTAATAGAAACTCTTTTGTGGAGGTTAAAACATTAGAAATTGGGAGATACCCATCAAGGGAGAAATGGCTGAACAAGTTGTGGTATATGATTGTGATGGAATACTATTGTGCTATGAGAAATGACAAACAGGATGCTTTCAGAAAGCCCTATGAAGACATAAATGAACTGAGGTAAAGGGAGCATTGTACACAGTAGCAGCAATATTGTAACAATGATCAATTGTGAAAGACTTAGCTGCCCTTATGGATACAATGATCCAGAATAATTTCAAAGGACTCATGATGAAAAATTCTATCCACATTCAGAGAGAAAACTGATGAATTCTGAGTACAGATGGAAACATATTTTTTCACTTTATTTTTCTTGATTTTTTTTTTGCAACCTGCCTCATATGAAAATCTATTTTGTATCACTTCACATGTACAAATGGTATAATATTTCTTGCTTTCTCAGTGATTGGGGGAAAAGCCTGAGGGAGGGAAAGAATTTGAAACTAAAAGTTTTTTTTAAAAAAATGTTAAAAATCAATTTTTTTTATTCCTAGCTTCTCTAATTTGGTTATGCTCTGATCTTTTATACCTAGGTCGCATACTCATTTGGAGTTTATCATGGTATTTAGTGTGAGGCATTGGTCCAAACATAATTTTTGACAGACTAGTATTCAGTTTTCCCATTAGATTTTGTCAAACACTGAGTCTTTTTCCCAGTAACTAGGTGCAGGGGTGGGGAACCTGTAGTCTTGAGGCCACATATGGCCTTGTAGGTCCTCAAGTGCAGCCCTTTGAATCCAAACTTCACAGAACAAATCCACTTAATAAAAGATTTGTTCTATAAAACTTGGACTCAGTCAAAAGGCCGCAACCTTGAAGGCCACGTGCGGCCTAAAGGCCACAGGTTCCCCACCCCTGAACTAAGGTCTTTATCAATCACTTCACTAGGGATTGCTTTCTGCTGTATATTACATAGCTGATCTGTTTCACTGACCAACCTCTCAGTTGCTCAAACAGCACCAAGCCATTTTAATGATTACTACTTTGTAGTACTGTACTAATAGACCTCCTTCCTTGCTACATTATTTGTATTATTAGTCTTGAGATTTTTGAACTTTTGTTCCTTCATATGAAACTGGTTATTATTCTTTTTGCTCTAAACAACATATTTTTTTGTGTTTTGATTGGTATAGCACAGAATAAGAAAATTAATTTGGGTGGTACTGCTTTTTTTTATTATATTGGATCAACAATTAATGTTTCTCCCATTATTCAAGACTCTATTTCTGCAAAGAGGGATTCATACTTGGATTCATAGAGTTCCTGGTTGCATCTTGGAAGCTACATTTCCAAATATTTTATACCTGCTGGACTTATTTTAAATGCAATTTCTCTTTCTACTTCTTCCTACTGGGTTTTGTTGGTAACATACAGGGATACTGATGACTTAGGTGAATTTATTTTATATTTCACAACTCTGCTAAATTTGTTTATTGTTTCAATTTTTTTTTGTTTGACTGTTTAAAGTTCTCTAAGTAAATCATGGTCAGTTTTCCTAAAAGGACTATGAGATGCTGGGAAATAGGTATAATCTTTGTTGTTCCATTTAGAAAATATCATGTCTTTTAGTTCTAAATTCTCCACCGATTTGTTCAGTTCTATATTGTCCATTTTGTCTCGTTCTGTTAGACTTATCCATAACTGAGGATATTAAAGTCTGCTGTCACTATTGTGTTACCATGTGTGTGATCTCATAGCTCAGTTAAAGTTTGCTTTGTGAATTCATATACTAAGGTATCTAAAACAAATAATTTTATCACTGACATTAGTTTGTCTATGGCTCCTTTCAGCATAATATAGTATTCTTATTTATCCTTTTTAAATTTTGAATGTTTTAGGTTTGTAAGACAGCATGATTGCAACTTCTGCTTTTTTAAATTCATTTGATGCATATTGAATTTTTTCCCATCCTATCAGTTCATTTTGTGCATATCTTCGTTTTTTAAATGTGTTTCTTGTAAGCCACAGATTGTAGGTTTTTGTTTTCTCATCCAGTCTGTCCTTTGTTGTTGTTTTATTGGATTGTTTAATTCATTCACATTTAAAGCTATGAAAGTTAGGCATATATATATTTTACCATTTGCCTATGTTGGTTTTTTTTAAGCTGAGAATTTTTCCCCTCTTCTTCTGTAAACACAGTCCTGTTTCTTCAGTTACTTTAGCTTAATCTTTTTAAACGTGGCTCTGTTCTTATTGGCAATCTTCCTCTCACCCCATCTCCGATTTGTTATCCCTTTCCTTTTGTTTTTTGAATTATAAATTCAATTTTCCTTCCTGTTCTTATCTAATTATTTAATTCTTCCCTATTTTTCTCCTTTTGGTCAATTTAATTTCCTTTTCTTCTCTTCCCCTTCAACTAGTCCTTTTCATGAGTTTTTTTAAAATTCATTATTTTGAATGCCTTTCTAGAGAGGATTTCTCTCACTCTCTTATCTATTCTCTCTCTCTATGCTAATTCTCCATTCTCTGCTTCATGAACCCTATAATTATCTAGGCCAGGGTGGGGAAGCTGCAGCCTTGAGGCCACATGTGACCTTCTAGGGCCTTGGGTGTGGCCTCTTGACTGAGTCCAAGTTTTACAGAACAAATCCTTTTATTCAGGGAATTTGTTCTGTGAAGTTTGGATTCAGTCAAAGGGCTGCACTTGAGGACCTAGAGGGTCATATATGGCCTCAGGGCCACAGGTTCCCCACCCCTGATCTAATATCTCTCTATTATCTGTATTCCTCATGGAATGGAAATTTTTTGAGGTATCCAACCTGGGCTCTCCCCTCAGGGCAGTTTCTGCCCCTGTCTTGAGAGCTTGCCCTGGGGATTCTCCATTTCCAATTTTCCTCACTCTTAGAGCAATATCAATTCCTGTAAATGACAGAGAAGATAATGGCCTATTAAAAGGAAAATTCTTTCTTCAGGCTTTCACCCTAATTAATGAGGCAAAACTCAGGAAAAAGAGAATTAAAAGGAATTTATTAAAAGTGCATCTAGGAAGTAACATATTGATTAGCTGATCACTAAGACAACAGTCAAGGATCCAAGATAACTTTCATAATAAAAGAAAGACATTTCAGATAGCAAAAGGAGATGGGCCATTGCATCTCAGAGCCTCCCCAACTGCCAGGACATGCAAGGTAACAGGCAGTAGGTGACCTCCTATGGGAGGGATAGTAGGTAATGATATAAAAGCTGAAACTATTGGGATGATGCCTCCCTGAACAGTGATTGACAAGCAGGACTGGGAACAATGGGTCACTGAGTCAGCATAATTTTCTACAATTCCTCCATTTTGTGCTAACTATATATATGGTGCAGCAACACAACTGTTTTCATCTCACTCTTTTATCCTTAACTACATCATCCTATTCTCTGCTGCTCATGCCACATCAGTTTGAGCAAGTATCTGTGGCTATTTGCTAGAGGACTTACTTATAACAGGAAACAACTGTGGCCATGAGGATCAAAAATCACAATCCTATGTTTCCATCAATGTCATAAAGGCAAATAAACTTAGGTACAGAATCATAATCTCATGTATCCTCCAAAAAGACAAATCTTGTTAAATAAGCTGTATATGTAAACTAAGGCAGGTTACACATCAAGCCATTTAGAGGGCTCATCATGTACTGAGATTTACATGTAAGCAAAGTCACCAAGAAAACAGTAAATATAAATATCACGAAACCAAAAAACCCCAAAGTAATACAATAATGATCATCAGTGTTAAAAGAAAAAAGAAAACATCAATTCTCCTTAACCCACTCCCAACGTTCAGTTAATCAGCACATTTCATCTTGAGTCCCAGATGTCGCATGTAGTTGTCTAGTCCCTGGCAACATCTTCCCTTGGACACTGAGGAACAGGCCTCATTCCCAGGGCAGCTCTGAAGTGGCCTCTTTCTAGTGGATTTGCTTCTCTGATTCCAAGGCACTTGCAGAGATTCCTAGGGAATTCTACTCAAATCTGTCAGTAACCAGGCTCAATACAATTTAGTATAACCTCTTAAATGTGCTTTTTTCAATAACTAATTCATGTGGTGAAAAACCAGCTCAAGGCTTATGATTCGGGTCTTATTAAGAATAGGGCTATGAGAACATCAAATTAAAAACATATAATTCACCTGAAACTTCAGAAACTTTCAGTTATTACAGATCACTTGCTGTTTCTAGCTTTCTTCTTTACAATTATCAATGTAATTTTTTGTAAAGTCCTGAACCCAATTTTTAGAACTTATTATTACAACATGTTTAAAGTTTGTATATATAAATTATCTGATCTTGATGCTTTCTCAAAATTTCCCATGCCTGACAATTCTCCTGTAGGAGCAGGAGATAGTTTGAGGATCTTATCCTAAACATGAATACAAAGCTACCAACACTCACTTTAAGTAGATGCATTTTATCCCTAGGGTCAACAGTTACACAAATGAATTTGTTTAAAAGATACTTATTTGGTATTGCAAAGATAAATTTATATTATTTGACTACCTTGATAAGAGAAACTTTCTATGAGAGGAAGGAGGAAGGACATAAGCATAACAGTATCACAACTGGTCCTCCAAGTTGAAGCCTAAGAGCACAGAATGACTCAAAAAAGGCACACCAGGATAAAGCATCCTTACCTTTGTTTGATTTCAGGTAAGTCATAGTCAAGTTTTAAGAACAACCAGAACTGGAAAATTTCACCTTATT
The DNA here is from genome assembly GCF_900497805.2 of Vombatus ursinus. Taxonomy (NCBI): domain Eukaryota; kingdom Metazoa; phylum Chordata; class Mammalia; order Diprotodontia; family Vombatidae; genus Vombatus; species Vombatus ursinus. The sequence continues at coordinate 299,160 of NW_020955188.1, forward strand.
CACAGGGTATTATAACCATAATCATAACCATAACCATAATCATAACTATAACCATAACTTAGTGTTATGAAATTCTTCAGGCTCAGGATTAATCAGGTAGAAACACACATGTTCAAAAAGAAATAGCACCATGGGGAAACTGAGTTAAGAGAATTCTCCCATAGGCCACACCAAAGTCATTCCTTTAACCTTTCCCAGGCCCAGATATCCATATTTTTTTGCTTTTTGGTGAGGCAATTAGGGTTAAGTGATTTGCCCAGGGTAACACAGCTAGTACCCAGATATCCATTTGTAGCAGTTCTGAGACTGTACTCTATTTCGGCAGCACATCGCATCCCCCTTGAATGGTGAACTATTGGCCTCATGACAATGCAGACAATCATACCTGAAATACAAACTTAGGATAATATTAGATTACAGTCCAATGAGATTTTACTTCAAATATTAATTAATTAATTAATTGATCTCAGCTTAAGGCTAGATGCAGCTGTTCTTATTTCTCTCAAGGTGTTGCAATAATAAAACGTTTACCAGGCCTTTAAAAATTTACTCAAAATCCTTTCCTTTTTTTTCTGCTCCTTGAGTTTCAACCAATCCTGGTGTAAAAATCAATCCTTAAAAATCAAGAAAACAATTACATTCTGGAATTTCACAGAGACAGTGAATATGAGTTTACTCAAAAACCCAGGAAAACACTGGTCAATTACTGTGAATCTCCAGACTAACAAATATCCATCTCTTAAGGTATTCTACAGTCACCCCTTAAGGCAAAAATAAATCTTTAAGAGTGGAGTTTGTGGAGACTAAGTTGGTTGAAGATGTAACTTCAATATGTATTATTCCAGGTATAATTCCATAATCTTCACAAGTGATAGTCAAATAACTTTGGATAAAACTCACTATTATAGGCAGGCTTGAAAATTTCTCCCCTATTTTTGCAAGGAGTGGAAGAGGGGATCCCATTTTCTTTTTTTTACATTACGAAAGTTTTTACATTACGAAAATAAACCCTAGCGACTTAATAATTTCACAGTAACCAGAGCAAAAGAAACTTTCAGCATGTCCGTTACAATGGTTTCCCAGCATCCACAATACAAGGAAATTTAGAAAGATAGCAACAACATAAACAATATTATGGATTTTGTAAATAACAGAATTTGGAGATACATTTATATGGATGCCAAATAACATAATTTTACTTGAATGCATCTCTGAATTCTTTTACATAGAAATATCTTCATTTTATGGCTTTTAGTATTTTACACTGATCATATCTAAAACCTGGTATAAAGCTATCAAGTATGGAACAATTACATGTAATTAAAGAAATGATAATACCAACAATAGTTAATGTTTACACAATGATCGCCATATGCCAGGCATTGTGTTGAACACTTTATAATCACCTGATACTTACAACAACCCTAGGAAGTGGGTGCTATTATTTCATGTTCCCCTTTACACATGGGCTAACTGCGGTAAACAGGGGTGAAGCTACACAGTCAATAAATTTCTGAGACCGTATTTTTTGACTCCCGTTTTCCTGAGTCATGAATTTTCTTGCATTTTTTTCTGCCTTAATGCCAAATAACAAATGAATTTTTGCATCAAGTTCTCATTTACCACAATTATTCTGATGGGGAACACATTTCACTATAAATGAGACCATATTATGATTATCTGGATTTATAATCACTACTGATAATGTATAAGTCTCAATTTATCCAAGGGTCACTTACTGCTAACCTTCAAATTATAGGGCCAGCTACTTTCAGTTGGTCTACTGCCAAAGATTTAAAGCGAAAGTCTTATATTTTCACCCCTCTTTTAGGATCCATGAAACTTCTGTAACAGAACTTGCAAACATAGCCTCTATTATGCACTAATGAAATTATCAATGCATATTCCTCACATAAGGACTAATGATTTTCTATCTTCAATGAATTCAATGCTATAAATATATTTCTACATCATGAAGAATAACCAAATAAAGTCTCTCATATCCTTCTTCTCTGAATGAGATTAAACCCTTCCTCACTTCTCTTTCCAAATTTCCACAACCCTTTTCTTTCAAGTCTTCTATTCATACTATCAGTGCAAGAGAGACTACAACTTTTAGTAACTTCCTGCCTATTTCCTGTTATCCCTAACTTGATTAAACTTTACCTCCTCCTTTCCTTCACAATTGCACCTGTCTTGTTTCTTTGATATTGTGAACAGACACTTCCCTTATTAATCATATCCCAGACTATCTAGAGAAATAATCTTCACTTTACTGAATTTTTTCTTCTTCTCTTTCTCTTGTTTGCCCCTCAAACTTGGCCATTAGAAAGAGAGAGAGAGATTGTCTTGTTTTATGTTCATTTTTAAAAGTCTTGAAAGTTCTACTTCAGCCTTCCCAAAAGGTATTCCTACTACCTAGTCACTCCAATTGCTGTCTCGAGGCCTCTCTCAACAGCACTGAAAATCCCTGGTTTGCCTAGCCTAGAGATCTTCTAATCACATTTAGAATGCCCATCTGATTGAGTTCAATACCTAAGGTCTCATCCTTTATCTGGCCAAAATATTGTTTTTCCTTTTTCCCCTTGAAAATTTTCCCAGTTCCTTCCTCTCCTCATTGCTCAGTTGTGTAGTATCTGGCAGGATGCTCCCCAAGCTATTACAACTTGTCTACTCTGGAATCCCCTGAAGGCTCACTCTTTCTACTCCCTTTATGAATACTGGTATTCCCATGCAAATGCAGGCAAGGCCATTTACTCACCTGCCTCTTCCTAGTGAGCCTTTTGTCTTTCCTTCAGCTTTTCCTTCTTGGTGCACAAATAAAAAAAAAAATCAAAATTTGGATTTGCTATTTCTCCATTTTCCATCCAGAATTTTGGGGAGCTAAATTCTCTGCCACTTCACAGTTTAACTAACTGCTGGCATGGGCCAGCTATCAGGCAGTACCTGATTGTTGGTTCCAGGGTTGGAGTAGGTCCACCAACAGTAATAGCCAGAGGTGAAAACCCTCCAAAGCTCCTGGTGGTTCTTTATTTGTTAAAAGGCAAATTCTTTGGGGTTTTCCCTGGATATTTAAAGGAGTTTATTAAAAGTATTTTGAGGTAGTAATACATTTGACAGGCTGTTCCCTAGAGATGGAACCTGCTTTTATTGATAACTTTCATAATGAGATAAAGACAATTCAAATATGTCCACATCAGCAAAAGGGGATGGGATATTGCATCTCAGCTCCTCCCCAATTGCCAGTAGGTGCCAGCTAACAGGTGAACTAGTACTTGAGGGATAGTGGGAAATACAAAAGCTGCAGCCTGGGTGAAGTTTTCCTCAACAGAGCCTTCATTAAAAGAGCCTTCCTAAAAATGATTGACAAGCAAGACTATAGTCATATGAAAAAATGTTCTAAATCACTATTGATTAGGGAAATGGAAATTAAAACAACTCTGAGGTACCACTTCACACTTGTCTGATTGGCTAATGTGACAAAAGGAAAATGACAAATGTGGGAAGGGATGTGGGAAAATAGAGACACTAAAACACCATTGGTAGAGTTGTAAACTAATCCAACCATTCTGGAGAACAATTTGGAACTATGCCCAAAGGGCTATAAAACTGTGCATACCCTTTGACATAGGAATACCACTACTAGGTCTGTATCTCAAAGAGATTTTTTAAAAAAGGTAAAAGTAACTATCTGTACAAAAATATTTATAGCAGTTCTTTTTGTAGTGGGGAAGAATTGGAAATTGAGATGTCCATCAACCAGGGAAGGCTGAACAAGTTGTGATGTATGATTGTGATGAGGAATTCAACTGTGTCATAAGATATCTAAAAGAGGATGCTTTCAGAAAAACCTGGAAAGACTTCTATGAACTGATGCAAAGTGAAGTGAGTACTGATGCAAAGTGAAGAGAAGAATATTTTATGCAGTAAAAGCAATACTCCACGATGATCAACTGTGAATGACTTAGTTATTCTGCTCAATACAATGATACAAGAAAATTTCAAAAGATTTATGATGAAAAAATGCTCTCCACTTCCAGAGAAAGAACTGTTGGAGTCTGAATACAGATTGAATCATAATATTTTGACTTGCTTTATTTTTGCAGCATGACTAATACAGAAATATATTGTGCATGATTTCACATGTGCAATTGGTATCATATTTCTTTTGATCACAATGGATGGAGGGAAAGTGGGAAAGAGAATTCAGAACTCAAACTTTAAAAAATAAATCTAAATTAAATAAATAATAAATGTGAAAAAGAAAAGAAAAACACAAACAAAAATGAACCACAGAAGGAAAAGTGATGGTGGATAGCAAAAAGTCTTAGAGACTTGGACATGGAAGCAGGAAGGCCCAACCAAGAATCCCACCTAAGCCACCTGTAAGATGTGTCATCTTGGCAAAGTCCCATTTCATCTCTTAGCATCTCTTAGTTCTTCTGCCATTTGGACTACAAAGAGCATCAATCTGCTGCTGGGTCAAAGGAGATAACATACATACACTGTACTCGATAAATGATATTTGTTGTAGTTGTTTCTGTTTTTGTAGTTGAGGATATTATTGTGGTTTTGTGCTATTGTTAATGTGATTAATCCTGAACAGAAAGGAATAGTCCTGGCATGCTGGGAGCACAAGAATGGGATGTCTGTTATGTTATGGCAAAGCATTTAAGCAAAGCCAAACCACTCCCAATGGTTACCTTCATCCATTTCTCCCAAAAGAAAAAAGATTTAAAGAGACTTACCTTTCAAAAGGAAGAGGGATGTCTACATGAGGAAATCTGTAAACAAGAGGGTGATTCCTCGAATCTTCCAGGATATTACAATCCTAGGAATAAGAAGTGCTGAAGGATGTGATGCCACTGGGAGTTGGATGAAAAGATATGGCAAGATGGACTAGGACTAAGAGGAAAAGAGTTGGAAAGATTGACTGTGTGGGTAGCCCTGCAAATCATTCCAGGTGCCTGGCATCCAAACGACTTTTAATTTATTGTCCTGCTGAATGCATTCAATGGAGGCAGGAGAATGAGAACAAGAAGAAAAAATAAAATATGACCAAGGTAGAGGCACACTCAGAGCAGCATCCAGTGGCCAGCATCTGGAGTCAGCCAAGCATGTGACTTAATGCATATGTCAGGCACATTCTTTGGATTAGGCCTGGGAAAACCCAAGGGCTCACTTTTCTCAGTTGTTTGATAAGGGGCTTCCAAATAGAGGGCCTTTGAAAAGGTCTACAGTTCTAGCTGTGTGGACCATGAATTTTTAGGGAAGTCAAGCATGGCAAGAATGAATATATATATGTGGCAGAAGAAGGAAAACGACGCTTGACAGGCAGTGTTCCAAAACGCTATGGTCACAACCTGTAGGGTCAGGACTTTGCCTTCCAACTCATCCACTTACCAGACCTGTCAAGGTAACCAAATCACTTAACCTGTCTTATCCTCTGGTCTCTCCCTTGCAACACTGGGATAAGAAAATTACGATCTGTTTACTCAGAGGATCAAAAGTGACCCAAAATGTACAGCTTTCTTTATACAAGTGAGTTATTCTTTTTATTGGTACAGATACTTAGAAGCACTTGCAAAGAAAGATGCCTCAGGAGTGCAATGGAACCATTTCATTGGTCCATCAAAAAGCACTTGCCCAGGGTTTTTCTAACTGATACCCCAACCCCAAACTCTATAAATTTCTCAAGCAAATTCAATTCTGGAAACTCACCTTTCTGAAATAAGTTAGCTTTTCAAAATGAAATTTGTCCAGAAAATAGAGATTATGCAGCTCTTCACTGGAATAATCCTAGGACCCATGAATGGAAAAATCATGTTAATTGTAAGTGACTCACAGGCAAAAAGATGGAGAACCTGAAGGGAACTCACTTTTTAAAGGTAACAGTGGTGGTTGTGATAGGACATTTGTGCACAGGAGTTAGGCTGCTAAGCTCTTCCTGGGAGCACTCCTAAGGATGAAGAAGTGCAGGCATAACGTCAACCTTAAGGGATTCACAAAAAGATAAGAGAAATTGATTCCCTGATTGACCCTTGACTCCAACCTGGCCTAGAACATCCTTTGCCACTTGCAATGTCTATTTTTAACTCCTAACATTCAACACATGCAGGAATGAGGGAAATGAAAAGGCACAAAGAAAAAGAAAAACAAGTTGAAGGAAAATTAAATACACTGGTCATAATGTCCTTTGAGGGAAGGTGACAAGATACCAGGCATCTTCCATCTTCCCCAAAGGACTTTCCCTTCCATGAGGAGTCTACTGTTTTCTGCTACCCAAGGGGTCCCCTGAATTTGTCTTTTTGAGTTGCCATATTTTCCAGAAACATTGAACCCAGAGCATGAAGGAGAGCCTGAATGTTTCAAGGACCAAACCCACCCACCCCCAGCTGACATAATTTGTTATTTCCTTCCCAAACTGGAATCCCTGTGTTTCCTTGGGAGTGAAGACAGGCACCAGGCCAGTCTGTGCCAAGCTGGAAATTTGCTCGTGCAGCTGGGACCCTTGTAGTTATTCAGACCATCCTATCTTCATAGTCTAGCAGTTTCCAAGGGGAAAGAACGTGGCTTTTGACATAGCTTTGGTGGGTGGAAGAGGGGCACGTTGAAGTGGTGGTGGTCCTTTTCCCGCTTTCACTTCAACTTTCCCCCTCCTATGCCACACCAAAGTCTGGAGAATCTCTGGTGCAAAAAAGAGAAACCTACCCTTTCACTTCTGGCTTTCCATCTTCTGTTGTGCCTGTCTCTTGAAGGAAGAGGAAAATTGGTGGGGAATGGGACTTCTGATTCTTTATTATTGCACAGGTTTGACTTTCACCTTTTGCTGTATCCTTTTCCTGGCTAATCTCCACCCTTCAGAGGGAGGAGGACTAGGGAAGCAAGGTTTCCCATCTGACTATCTGAATTTATGCCTCCCTTCAGCCTTATCTCCAGCCTCCTTTGGGAAGAGGAATGGTGTCCTCCACTCTGTGATGAATATTCTCACACCTGGTCATACCCATCTCATCTCAGTGATTCTGAGACCCTGAAGATCATCATCCAAACTACATTCCACACCCCCTATCAGCCAATTACTTTTTCCCATCCCCCTCAATCCTCTCACCCCTAAGTAACTCTCACACCACCCAATCTTCCACCTGTTCATAGGATGATTCCCTTTATCCTAAATCATTTCTCCCACTCCTTCCATATATATCTATATATATATATATATAGATATATAGATATTGCTGAAACCTGGCTACCCCTAGATGATACTCTCCCTGGTCACCCTTTCCATTACTGGCTTTACCTTCTCTCATTCTCCTCAGTTCACTGGTTGAGGTAGCAGAGGTTTCCAAACTTATTTGGCCTACCAGCCCCTTTTTAAAAAAAATTACTCAGCACCCTCCTGGAAATCTACTTTCTTTAACCCTTTAAGGTTTTTTTTTTGAAATTTGCATCATTTCAAAGTACTACAGCACCCCTGAGGGTTGGTATTGCCCACTGCCACTTCCAGATTCTCCCCCTACTCTACCACACAGTAACTTCTCTTCCCTTGAGATTCATGCTCTTCATATCTACCACCCAAACAAAATCCTGGTAGCTATTGTCTACAGATTCCCAGGTCACTCTCCTTCCATCCTCAATCAGGTTGGTACATGGCTCACAATTATTTTTTCCTCTTCAACTCCTGCCCTCATACTAAGGGTCATCAACACACATGTTGACTCTCCCTCTATCACCCTAACCACTCAGTTCCTCAACCTACTCATTTCTCATTCTACCACACCTCAGCCACATACATAGTCATACCCTTGATCTTGTCATCACTCACAAATGTACCACTTCCAAATTTAAGAATTCCAAAAATCCCCTTGTCCAACAATAACCTATTGGCTTTTCCCCTCTCCCTCTGCCTTTGCTTACAGAAACCTAAATTTTGTCCACACCATTCTCTCCAATTCCTTGACCCCTCAGTTATTTTTCAGGCCATCACTCCTAAACACAACACTCTTTTTCCTTCCATCTTGATCCCCTGTTGAACCAATTCAACTCTACACTGTAAGAAACACATAAATCCCTATATATCTTCCATTGCCAAACATGTCCTAACCAAGATTCAGCCTTGGAATACTCACACAAAAGATTGCCTTACCTCCTCCACATGTGCTGCTAAATGAAGGTAGAGAAAAATATACAAGGGGCAGCTAGGTGGCACAGTGGATAGAGCACCAGCCTTGGATTCGGGAGGACCTGAGTTCAAATCCAGCCTCAGACACATAAAAACACTAGCTGTGTGACTCTGGGCAAGTCACTTTAACCCCATTGCCTAGCAAAAAAAACCCAAAAACAAACAAACAAACAAAAAAACAATAAAAGGAAAGAAAGAGAAAAAAGAGAAAAATATATAACTGTTCTGACTCAGACATTAAGTTAACACATCAACTGGGCCTTCTCTGCTGCCAGGCAATCCCATCATGGCTTTTATCAACTCACTATCCCACCCTCCATGGCAGGTCTTCCCAACCTTTTCCTCTCTCCTCATATCTCTCACAGCACCCCCTTCCACCACTCTCTTAGCTGAGATGCCTCATCTTCATCTGTGATCACTAAGATTCCTTCTGCCACTATCTCCTCCTTCACCCTTCTCACAGGATTAGGTGGCTTTACTCCTTACCAAGGTTGATGACCCTTTAACCTATTCTAGTAATGCCATTCCATCCCATGTCCTCCAACAGACTGCCCTATCATCCTTACTCTATTATTTATTTTCTATCTCCCCATGTTTACTGCCTACAAGTAGGCCTATGTCTCTCCCATCCTTAAAAAACTTTCACTTGACCTTTTCATCTGCACTAGGTATTCTCTGTATCTCTTTTGGATTTTGTAGCTAAACTTGAAAAGGCCCTCTACTATAAGTGCCTCTGCTTTCTCTCCTTTCTCCTTAACCTCTTACATTCTGGCTTCCAAATTTATCATTTCACTGAAACTGTTCTCTCCAAAGTTACCAATGATCTCTTAATTGCAAAATTCAATGTACTTTTTCTCAATTCTCATTCTCCTTCTCTTCTCTGTAGCCTTTGACACTGGTGATCTCCCTCTCCTCCTTGATATTCCTTTCTCCTTAGATTTCTCAGACACCATTCTCTTCTGATTCCCCTCCTACATATCTGACCACTCCTTTTTAGTATCCTTTCCTGGATCCTCCTCCAGATCACAACCTCTAACCATAGAGGTCACTCAGTGGTCCCTGAACTCTCTCCTCTTCCTCCTCTATACTATGATCTCATCAGCTCCCATGGATTTAATTACCATCTCTGTGCTAATGATTCTAAAATCTACCTTTCCTGCCCAAAACTTTACTGACTTCCAATCTTGCATCTCCAACTGACTTTCAGACATCTTGAACTGGACATCCTGTAGATATCTGAAATTTAACATGCCCAAAATAGAACTCATTATCTTTCCTCTTAAACTGTTCTGCTTCCTTCCTACTTTCCTTATTATGGTAGGAGGCAACACCATCCTCCCAGTACTTCAGGCTCCCAACCTAGGAGATCTCTTTGAACCCTATCTCTCACCCCTTATCCAATCTGTTGCCAAGACCTGTCAACTTCACCTCTGTAATATCTCTTAAATATGTCCCCTTCTCTTCTGACTGCTACCACTCTGGTGCAGGCCCTCATCACCCCCTGCCTGGACTACTGCAGTAGTCTCCTGGTGGGTCTGCCTATTTCAAGTTCCTGCCCACTCCAATCCATCCTCCATTCCTCCACTAAAGTGATTTTTCTAAAGAGTAGGTCCTATATTGTCACACCCTGAGTTCCAACTCCCCCAGTAACTCCCAGTGGCTCCCTATCACTTCCAGGAGCAAATAAAAAATGTTCTGTTTGGCATTCAAAGCCCTTCATATCTTAGCCTCCTTCTGCCTTTCCAGTCTTCTTACACCTTACTCCCCACCACGTACTCTTTGATCCAGTTGCACTGGTCTCCTAAATGTTCCACAAATAGGACAAGCCATCTGTGGCCATTTTCTTGGGCTTCTTGCTAGGAATTCCTCAGCTCCATCTACCGACTTCCCTGACTTCTTTTTGGTTTGAACTAAAATCCCATATTTTATAGGAATACTTTCCCAGAACCTCTTAATTCTAGTTCTTTCTGTCTTATTTACTATTTCTTCTGTATATAGTTTGTTTATATGTTTTTCATGTTATTTCTTCCATTAGATTGTAAGCTTCTTGAGGGTAAGGATTGGCTTTTGCCTCTTATTGTATCTCCAGTGCTTAGCACAGTGTCTGAAACATAGTAGATGCATAATATTGATTTAATGGTAGTAGACCAGCTATATGTATATATTCTCGATGATATTATTTTCCTCTTTTCAAACATTTTATTTTCTTTCAAGAATTGTCTCTATATAAGTGCATTCCAACCTGAAAATTTGGCTGACAGGGCAGGATTCTCAAGCACTGAAGGAGAGGTGAGTGAACTCCCTGTGGGTATTCATGACCACTTTCTAGCAGGTAAGTGACCCTGCCTTTCTAATAAGTCTCCTTTCCAGGAATCCACCAACCAGAGTCTTAGGAAGTAAAGAACTGTGAAGAAATTGGAAACTAGGTATTGAAAATTAGAGAATGGGTAGTGCATGCTCTGAAAAGATCCTGTCTGAATCTCAACTGGCTAAAATGGTGAAGCAATATGGGAAACTTTGTTTGTTGCTGGCATGTCTCTTTCTCAAGAGGTTAATATCTTGCTGTCATATGTGGAATGTTTTCTATTTAGGAAAAGTCAGACTGCTAGTGCCTAAAAGAAGGTTCATTTGAAGGAGGCAAATCAGCACACTCAATGGGATTTTGAGAAAGACTGTATCCAAACAAAGGGAGTACTGGTATCTTTGATGTGGGTATTGTGCTTCCAACAAACTTAAAAATGATTTGGATAGTCAGAAAGAAGAGAAATGGAAGAAAATGGAAGAAGAGGCAAGACAGTTAAAAGCTCTCTCACTCCCTCCAAAACCTCTGTTCAAATAGGACCTTTAACTAAAAATCATGATTTTTTGCTATCACTTGATTTGCCTGTTGATCTCTTGGGAAGAGACCATCTGTGTAAATTATGATATATATCCTGTATATTCTGTACCCAAGAGGAGGTGTTTTTGAAACTCCAGTAGGAAAAGGCTGATTTAGGTACTATGTGGCTTCAGGTGCAGGAAGAGGATGAAGGAAAGTGGAAGTTTCACCCCAGGCTGGAAAAACAATCCTAAATAAAGGAAACTTAGTCTGTATTGTGGGCCTGGTCTAAGAATGATTCTGGCTTGATAAAAGGAATTGAATCTGTTATAATCAATTATTTCAAGGATAAGCTATGGCCATGCATTAAGCAATATCCTCTGTCCAAATTTAAATTGAAGGAACATAGTCAATAACTGAAGACTAAGAGAAATAAGGACTTACCAAAAATAGGCAGTGCTCATGTAGTACCCAGTTTTACTGGTAAGAAAAGATGGTGAATTAGATTAAGTTAACCTGTGTATTGGATTTCTCCAAATTAAGCATTCCTGTGATTTACCTACTATCTTTTCAAGACATTTGCAGGAAATTTAAAGTTGTTTATTCTACCAAAGCATCTACCTTAATTCATTATGCCTTCATGGCCTTCTGCCTGTTCCTTGGTCCCCAATAATTTTGGCTCTTGCACTCTCCACACTTGAGATGCAATCATCCTCCTGGCTTACATGAGGGGATTGCTGATTTATACCTCATGAAAAGATAAGAGCATAGATGACTAAATCATCAGCAACTCTCTGTAAGTTTGCAATGCTTTTAATGGAACTCTGTAATATCTCTTGAATTGCCCTCTTACCTTCTGACTACCATCACTCTGGTATAAGCCCTCATTACCCCGAGACTGTCTTACTGTGCAATGCTTTTAAAGGAACTGAATAAATTGCTAGAGAAACTAGACCAGAAAGACTTCTGGGATCTTCTAAATGGGACTGGAAAAGAATATACACATTTCACAGTAGTACATGGAACTTCTACAAAAATTGACCATGTCCATTTAGGGCACAGAGATAATACAAACAAATATAAAAACACAGAAATAGTTAATAAATTTTTTTACACACCACAACTTTTTTTCTTGTCATTACACAATCTCAGCTTTATTAGAAGCATCTGACATAGCCATTAAATCATGTCTCCCCTAAGAAAAGCAAAGAGCCAGATCCAGATGATTTAACTATTTATAGAAGAACTAAATAAACAACACTTTGGCTACAATACTTAACCTTTTGCACTGGGGTAATACAGTGGTGTATTATCACCAGTAAGCTGTTTGTAACTGGGAAAGGAATCTCTCTGTATAATAGGTTCTCTTTCATTTTCCAAGCAGTGCTGCAGGATCCAGTATTTCAGTTCCTAATGAATATTTCTGCTTAGTTTTTGTAGCAAATATAAAAGGTGGACTGATTCAGAAAAGAATGGGCATTTCAACTGTTGCCCTACAAGTATATTTTTGAAATGGCACCTTGAATAATGGCAAATTGAATGGACAATTCTGTGGAGGTTAAAAGTCAGAAAATATTTGGGTATGAATATGGTCTCACTAAGACTAGACAGAGCAGTTGCCACAAGGTGCACCCCAAAAGGTGAGCTAAGAAGGCAGAGAACCAGGGCAGCACACAATCCAAGGCCAGCTGCTTATTAATTTGGGAACTCTGATTCCAAGGTCAATGAGCCTGCCCATGGTAAGCCAGTTAATCAACAAGTATTTAAGAGTCTACTATATTCTAGGTACTGTGCTAAGTGCTGGGGATACAAAAGAGAGCAAAGGACAGTCTCTGCTCTCAAGTAGCTCATAGTCTAATGAGGAAGACAATATGCAAACAACTATGTACAAACAAGTTACATATAGGACACAATGGAGATAATCCAAATAGGAAAACCATCAGTATTAATGGGTTTTGGAAAGGCTTCACATAGAAGGTAGGATTTTAGGTGGGACTTAGAAGAAGTCAGGGAAGCCAGTGGGTAGAAATGTGGAGGAAAAGAATTCCAGGCATGGTGGATTTCCAGTGAAAATGTGCAATCCAGAGAGATGGAGGCTCTTGTGCAAGGAACATCAAGGAGGCCAGTATCACTGAATCACATAGTACATAGTGGGGGAGTAAAGGGAGGGGTAAGGCTATGAAGGACTCTGAGGCTTTTCTATTTGTTCCTGAAAATGATTGGAAGTTATTGGAATTGAATGAAGACAGAATTATCTTTCCCCACTTGTCAATTTATATTACATTTGCCAGAGCCCCAAGGACAGATAGTTTCTTTCTGAAGTGAAGAACTCATGTAAGTATTTGAAGCTAACGTTCTTCAAGATGTCTTCCAGTCTTTTTAATGTTCCAGCTACCATTCCAGTTAGAAGGGAGCTAGCTCTGGTAAATTCTGAGGCTACCAATAGCTTTCCACAAATAATGTGAATGGACCTGAGGGTCAGTCATCACCTTGTGCAAGTGGTACAATGGAAAATTCCTTAACTCCAGCATCCCTGGTGACAGTAAAATGGAGACAGGCAGGAAAGCACTTAGAGATACACTCTGGGTTCTCACTAGAGCAACTTTTACTTTCCAACCAGGCTCTAAGTATGTCTAATAAAAAGTTAAACGCTCCAAAAAATTAGACAGGTTAGCAGATCACAGTTCATCTGATTCACCCCTAAACAAACTAAGGTCTTCTCAAATTCTTTTATTTTTCTCTAGATGGTGCCAACACACACATGTATTTTAATGATCACTTTGATTCCTTTCCACAGCTGCAGCTTTTATGAGTTCAGCTCTCCAGGAATCCTTGAAGTCAACACGTTTACTCAATTCCTTTTGCCTTCAGTTCCTGCTTGACTCGTTGCAGATAGCCAGGATCAGGGTAACCAAAGTTTTCTGGCCCACCGAATTGGAGAGTTTTGTGGTGAATATCATTCCAAGTGATCACATCATTGACTCCTGATGTCCGAGACTGTCCTACTGTGAAAATCAACCTTTGGTCAAAAGCTCTTCTGAGGAGAAGCAAAACCTGCCGTCCTTCTTCATTATTGGGCAAGTATGCCACCCGTCTTGTGCCTTCATAGTGTCTTCCTGGGTTGGGATGGTCTTCTGTCTGAATCCCTCCCCGCATGTCATAATGAATCACAATAGTGCCACATGAATTGTAACCAGGAAGTGAAGATGTCCTGTAAGAGGTTGTCATTGTTCCATCTGGCTGATTCCCCGTCAGGATATGGTAGGAAGTCTGGCATACAGGGCACGCTGGCCTATGCTTCATGGCCTCTCTGATACAAGAGCCACAGAACTGATGCTTACACTTTGAGAGGACTTCTTTGTGGTGAATGGTGTCTAGACAGATGGCACATTCGTCCTCCTGTTCCTCCTCCTCTTTTCCTAAGTCCCCACAGCCAGGCAATCCCTTGAAGGGAGGTGAAGCCATCTTTGAATCAGCACCATTTCTGTCCAAGGGGGATTTGGGGTCTCTATACCAAATTTCTCCAAGGGAGAGAGGTGGACCTTGTCTTTCCTGAGGAAGACCTTCAATACTAAAATGTCTCTTAACAAATTTCATTGCTTTTGCAAGGTACTTGGGCAAACCAGTCAATGTCAGTTCTTGTTCATACCACTCCAAGTTCACATGGGGGTGCTTTCTTTCAAAGTCTTCAAAAAATGTCTTTTCAGGCCAACGCTTCTTCTCTTGGCTTAATGGTTTCAATATAACTACCTCTCTGACAACCTCAGGTAAGAGCATCTGAAAGAGCTCAATGAAATCTTCATAAGCATGTGCAGAGAGGTCGATGTCTTTGCGTTTTGGCTTAAATACAATGAGAGTCTTCCGACTTAGCGGTTTGTTCACCAGTTCCATGACAGTGTCATATGTTTTCTCTATTTCTTTGATTTCATGGCGCAGAAGACGCAAGTGATCGGTATCAACCTCAATTTCATTCTCCATTGTGTTTTGGGAAAGCACCATTTCCAGAGGTTGTTTGCGAGAGAAGTTTGCTTCAATGAAATGTTGAGCTCCCAAGATATCCTGTGGATTTCCCCAGAGGATTAAGACTTTTCCTTCAGCTTTAATACGAAGGTTCTTAAACATGTCAGTCAGTGTTTTTTGGACTTCAAATGCCAGCTTATTATCTGCAAAATGAAGATCCCTATGGGTCACATTCTTTATTTCCTTCTGAAATGCTCTGGTAAAAGCTTCTTGAGCCGCTTTCCTGTTCACTGACTTACTTGTCTCAAAGTCTAAACACACATTGCCCGTAGGATAGGACACAGTACCTTTGATACGTACTTTATGCTCACTTTGTATTCTGTCCAGAGTTTGAGAAAAGAAATATTTAAAATATTCATACAAATGTGAAGGAACCGAGATAATGTCCAACTCCTCTTCTGCTTTGTGTTTAGGGTTTGAGCGAAGACTAGAACTGTCACCGTCATTTGGCACATTGTGCTCAATTTCTCTTGCTGAGGCTGAGGGGGGAAAATCATCTTTTTGCTCATCTTCCAGCATCCTCTCACGTAAGAATCGATAAATTTTTCTAATATCCTCAAAGTCACCAATCACTTTCTCAGGTCCATCATGGCCTCCTTCTATTTTGACATTTGGGCAGAGGTTAATAATTTCCTCCCTTCGCTCTTTGGAAAGCTTGAAGTTCAGCCGGGCCCTTACATGGAGAAATATCTTCCGAGTGAAGGAATCAGAGGAGCAAGCAGCACCTCCTTCATCTGGACATTCCTCTGGGAGTGACTGAGTTGGAGAGGAAAGCTGGCTTATCTCCACAGCACTGTTCTCTTCTTCTGGGTCTTCATTTGCTTCTAGGAAGATGGTCACATGTGATGTATCACTGACTGCCAAAGAGTGATCTCCCTTTGCTATCACACCTTCCTTGGCTTGTCGTTTATAAAACTCTACCCAGAAAGTGCCTTCACTGGGACCTGCTTTGACCCTGCACTTGCCTCCTCCAGACTTACATGGGTTCTGGAAATACTTCTGCAGCTTCTTCTCTATTCCAGAGCAGCTCTCAGACACCCGGACTAGGACCCGGTACAGCGGGCTGTGGGGGGTGGTGCCAGTGGCCATCAGGGCAGGGTAGGGACTCAGGAGTTGAAGATCCAGACTTGTGATGTTTGTTCGCTGGTCTCTGGAGGAGGAAACTGGGAAGCAGAAAGGGGAGATAAAAAATTGCTGTCAGCTCCCTACTCCCTACCTCTCTGCCCAGACCATAACTTAACAAAATAGCAATTGGTTCAGATAGCACAAACATAACACAGAGAAACAAATGGCAATGTAACAATGAAATCCTAAATAATGACAAGTTCAAAGAATACATTTTTAAAAATACAAGTAATTATTTGAAAAAATAATGAGAAAATTGAGAATGATGATGATGATGATGATGAAACAACATACAATTTCCAGGATACAGATAAAGCATCCTAAGGAGGAAAAAGGTATATATCCTTACAAATATACATTAACCATCTAGAAGATAAGAGGAATAATGAAATGAATATTCATTGAAAAAATTAGAAAGCCAACAAATAAACAAGCTTAAAATAAGAACAAAGATAGTAAAAATAGAGGAGAAAAAGATAAATTGACAACAAAAGTACTCCAAAGAAATGATTTCTAAAACTAAAGGGTGGTTCTTTGAAAAGAATAATGAACTTAATAAAGTTTTAGCTAATCTGATTAAAAAGAAGAGAGGAGAAAATCAAATCAATAAAATAGTAAGTGAGCAAAATGAAATACCAACATGACCAGAAGAAAAAATAAATAACCAGCATATTATATACAGTGTTAACCAAAATCAATATCACAAGTCCATGAGACATGTGTTGCAACTGGAGTTATTACAAGAGAAAGGCAAATGCATGTGGGGACTCCCTATACCAAGGAGCCCAGCAGTGCAGGGAAAGCTTTGGTATTTAATTCACAGGGAAAAGAGGAAGGCATAGGAGAGGGGAAAAGGACCCATCCCCTACCAAATGGGAAGGGAATGTATAAATAAGTAAAATGACAAAAGCAGCATTCCTTTCCCTTGGAAACTGCTAGGCCACAAAGATATGATGGTTTGCTTATCTTCAAACGTCCCAGTTGCAGAAACAGTTTCTCAGTCTGGTGCAGACTGACTGATGCCTGACTTGACTCCGAAGGATACACAGGGAGTCTAGCTTGAGGTGCAAACAACAAATTGTGTCAGCCAAGGGGGGCCTTCATCTTTGACACATTCAGGGCCTCTAAATACTCCAGGTCCAGTGTTCCTACAAAACATGGCAACTCAAAAAGAGAAGTTCAGGGGACCTTTTAACATCTGCATATCCTTGCACCGTTGGTCAAAGGCAATCTCTGGGTATGTCAATGACCACAGAAAACATTCTCAGGGATACTACCTGTGAAGGGTCTCTGAAAGCAAGAGAAAGAAACACTTCAGAAAGATAAAAGTCAACAGACAGAAAACTAACATGAGACTTTGGGCATTTTATGTCTCAAGACTGATACAGGATAGTTTCAATTACAAACTAAGATCAAAAAGAGGATTCTGGGAAGACGGTGGAGTAGGTCAGAAAATTCCAAGTTCTCCAGATTTCCTCTACAAATAAGACAAAATAGTGCACCTCAGGGTGAACATAGAGTGGTTAAAAAGTAACAAGAGTTGGGACAGAACAGTGGTCCTCCTGGGACAAGAGAAGATCTGAGATTTGGTCCTTGTGAAGTGTGAACATTTCCAGGCTAGTTCCACTCAAACAACAAGAAGCATTCCCTGGGGCTGAGTTGGGAGGTAGACTCCATCCCAGCCACAGGAATTTTCACCTCCCATGAAGTGTGGGGAGTCAGGGGTCAGGGCAGAGGAAGATTGATGAAGATTGAACCTCTGTTGATAAGGGAGGCCAGGCCCAGCTGTGGTGCAGAGACACAGTCCTAGGCAAGAAGAAACCAGCACACACCTGGTGAGTGCAGAAGCAGTGGGGTGAACACCACTGGCGGTGGGTACTTACAGGAGGGTGGAATTCTTGGTTTGGTTCCAGGCCAGAGGGGAGAACTGAAGGAGGATCTAAGGCCAGAGGTACCATCCCCCATAAATCAGGACTAGAGGTGATTACAATAATAAGCTTCTACAAATAAAAAAATTAGTAGGCTAAGGAGAAAGAACTCAACCATAGAAAATTACTATATAAATAGAGAAGACTGGGGTTCCCCTTCAGAGGAAGATATTGAAGCAAAAAAAAAAAGCCTCTCCTATCCCAAAGAGTAACATCAAATAGTCACCTGCCCAAAAAGAATTTATAGAAGAACTTAAAAAAAAGCCAAAAATCAAATGAGAGAGATTGAGGAAATTTCTTTTAAATAAGAACAATTCAAGAAAAACAAGACGATTGTGAAAAGAGAGTCAACCAACTAGAAAAGAAGATCCAGAAACTTAAAGAGAAAATAACTCCTTGAAAATTAGAATTGGGCAAGGAGAAGCCAGGGAAGATATAAGAGACCAAGAAATAATAAAATAAAATATAAAGAATGAAAAAATAGATGAGAAAGTGAAAAATCTCAGAAGAAAAACAACTGATCTGGAAAACAGAACAAGAAGAAAAAACATAAGAATAATTAGAATACCTGAAAACTATGATCACAAAAATAATCTTGATACAGTAATACAAGAAATAATTAAAGAACATTGTTCCAAAGTGTTAGAACAAGAGGGGAAAGTAGAAATGGAAAAAAATCCACTGATCACCACCTGAAAGAGGTCCTACAAGGAAAATCTACAGGAATATCACAGCTAGATTTCAAAAGCCCCTGCTCAAGGAGAAAATATTACAAGCAACAAGAAAAAAAATTAAAATATGGCAGAGCCAGAATTAGAATCACACAAGACCTAGCAGCAGCAACACTAAAAGACCTAAGGTCTTGTAACACTATATATGTAAGAGCAAAATAAGTGCAGCTGCAGATGAAAATATTATACTCAGTAAAGTCAAGCATAATCCTGAATAAAATAAAAGGACATTTAATGAATTGCCAGACTTTCAATATTTTGTTGCAAAAAACCCTGAAATCAATAGAAAATTTGACATACAAGATTCAAGAGAAATATAGGGTAAACATCAAAGACTAATTACAAGGGCCTCAATAAGGACAGACTGTTTACTTTTTATATGAGGAAATATAAACTGTATGTCTAAGATTTTAATCAGTAATTGTATAGTTTGAGAGAAATATTAGAGTAGAGATGATTATGATGTGATACTAAAAAGTAAATTATCTAGGAAAAAGGTAAAAAGAGTAATTATCTTATACAAATGAGGTGCGAGAGGAAAAACTGACACAGTAGGAATTAGATGGAAGAAAAGGACTGGTAGTTCTGGAACCCTACTCTCATCGGGAATGGGTTAAAGAGGGAACAATATGTATACATATCTAGAAGGGCATAAAGGTCTTCTAAATTCAGAAAGAAATAAAGGGCTAAGGAGATAGGGAAGGGGGAGAGGATAAGGGAGGGATTTGAGGATAAGGGAGGGATCTTTGGTGGGGAAGAAGGTTAAGTAATAGGAGGGCAAGGTATCAAGCAGATGTAAAGCAGAGGAGTCAGGAGCAATATGCAATAGGAGATACACAAAAACATAAAATAAAAATCATGAGTAGAACATATTAGGGAAAAAATGAAACGGTAGTAATCATGATCTCAGACAAAGTTAAAGCCAAAATAGATTTAATCAAAATAGAAAAAAAAAGGAAAATACACTATATGTCAGACATATCAATCGATATTGTTTTAGACTGTTTAAAATAACCATACAGTATAAGGTTGGAGTCCTGCTGTGGTGTAGGAAACAATGAATTGGTGAACTTAGAAAAAAAGGGAAAGACTTGGACCTATGAAGGAAGACGTTATCCACCCTCAGATAAACAGAGAACAAAAAAGTATAATATGGTCTTATACAGATACACATAAATATATATGTCTATATATGAGTATGATTATAGATATCTAAGTATATGTATGTGTATGTAAGTATATGTACGCATATTATGTATGTATGTATATATGTTTGTGTTTATATGTGTATGTGTATATGTTATGTATGTATATTTGTGTGTGTGCGTGTGTGCGTGTGTGTGTGTGTATGTGTGTGTGTGTCTATCCAAGCTTAATTGTAGCCTTCTTGGGGGAGAGGGGGGAGGAAGAGGGAAAAAAAAGTAAACAGTACACAGCAGAGAACAAAAGAAAATTTACAAGGAAGCAAAGAAAAGATGGACAGCTCAGAACACAATGTGTAGTGTTTATTACATAGGCTTTCTTGAAATAGAAATTTATAGGTGTATATTTCGGATCCTCACATTCATTCTGAGCACATGGCAATGCTTTTTATTTTCTTTTTTTATCTTGTATTTAAGTTTTAGTACTTAAGTTTATGTTTCTTTTTCTTTTCTTATTGTGTATTTAAGTTTAAAATAAATTAATAAAATGGGAGATCAGAACCAGAACCATAAATAAAGCACAGTACAAACCATAGTAAGAATATTCAAAATCAGGGACTAATCCAGAGGGGAAATCATACAACATCAAGAAAGCCAAGACAACTTTAGTATACAAATACACAAAACAAAAGACAAGGGGGTACAATAATGGACATCAATATTAACAAACATTAAGTCTCCCTGCAATAACCCTTCCCAATATCCATTTAATCAACACATTTCATCTTGGATCTCAGGTGTCCCATGTAGTCATCCTGTCCCTGGCATTCCTCTTCTTGGGGCAGTATGGAAAATATCATGTCCTCAGGGTCACCACTTCAGTGGACTTCCTTTCTGGTTCTAAGTTACTTGTAAAGATTCCTTAGAAGTTTCCGCTAAAATTTTCTACAAAACAGATCTCAATACAAGATTTCCACACTAGTTATAAAGTTTACTTCTCTAACAACTAGTACATGTGGTAGAAACCAGCTGGACCCTAGTGATTCTTATCTAATAAATAACAGAGCAATAAGGGGAACATCAAATTAGGAGCCCATAGTCCACTTGAAACTTCAGGAATTTATGTTATAAATACCCCATGCTGTTTCTATCTTTATCTAAATTCTATACCTGACATAAACATTGTTAACAACAAGCTAAAGGGTTACTGTTACATTGACATATGTAAGACATTCAAACATAAACTAAATATTTTAAATACCACAGAAAGTAGAACTCTTAAGACTTTCTAAATTATGTACATAGTCATTTTATCTTGTTTTCTCAACATTTTACTTAATTTTTTTTACTTTACAATTTTTAACTCTTAAGTATTTTAGAACTCTAAATTTAAATACCACTTAATTTAATTTCATTCCAATTCAATTCAATTATTCAATTCTCCTCCTAAAAGGAGCTGAGACAGATAAGGATCTAATCCTCACATTTTAAAAATGTATATTATACAATACTTTTTATAAGATGACCAATGAAACACAAATTAATTTACATAAAAGTTACCAAGTAAACTTCAATTGTAGCAAAAGACTTGGGATGGGTTGCATAGATGTACTTAACTAATCAATTTCAAAACAACACATATCAAATAAGTTGGTGATGATAAAATACTGTTGATGATAAAAACATGTTTGTACCACAAGAAACAACAGGTGTTATTTCCACATTAAGTAAGAATCTTAAAAAAAAAGAATCTGAAATAAAACTGACATTTCCATTGACACAAACACAAATTATTCTGTAAGTTATTCTCCTCTAAGAGAACTGATTGCACTAAAATTCATTTCTTCAAACTAAACTGAAGATGTTTCTGATTTCATTTTAATTATTTATAGAGAAACAGCTTGGTCCCATAAAGTGTTGCATCAACATCCAATTATTCTTACATCATCTGGAAATATATATCTAGTAACAGGCAGATGACTAGGTCAAATACTCATTTAATAAGTTGTTTAGGATATAGAAAGGACAATAATTTTAGGCTGAAAAGCTTAGATCTTACACAAATGCATTTTATTATAGTAGCTCAGATGTGTTCCAGCCTTAGTCTATTGGATAATGATTTAACATTGTGTTTGTATCTGTTTCACAAGCTTCTTTTACCTTTGTCTAATTATTCCCAAAGCATTCAGAAAGAATGAGTTGTTCCAGGGACTTACTCTTACACATAACAATGTAAGTATTAGCAGGCAGATGACAAGCCCAAGTACTAAGTTACTTACTTATTTGGGATATGGAATGACTACACATTTAGATTGAAAAGTTAAAATCTTACACACTTGCATTGTGCTCATGCCTTTTACTGACCACCTGCTCTGATTCTAGAAATTTGCTATAAAAGGAAAAAGCAGGCACATGATTCTAACAGCATTGCTAGTGGTCCTTAATGATTCAACACATATATGGCAGGCTAAAGCATCCTTAGCTCTGTTTGACTTCAGGTAAGAGTCCGAGTTGATAACAATTACACAGTAACAATTCCACCTCATCGCCAGAATTGGGAATAGCCAGGTGGGAAACATTCCTATTCAAAAGGAATTAACACAATGGGGAAACTGAGCCAGAAGGATCCTACCTTAGGCCACAATCTCGACTTTTTCCCAAATACAAGCATCTACTTGTAACAGTTTAGTATCACATTCCCTCTGAATAGCTTTTGGCATTTCTCTCAAATGGTGGATTACTGACTTAATAATCCATCAGACAATTATACTTGAATTCAAAACTCAAAACAATATAAATTAAAGTCCCAAGAGCTTTTATCTCAAATGAAAAGTTTCACTTATCACAGCTTAGGGTTAGATACAGTTATTTTTACTCTCATGAAGTTGCCATAAGCAATAAAAGTTTACCAGAACTCACACATTCATGACAGATTTCACTTAACAATCTTCACTTGTTTTTCTTTTCTTCTTCTCCTTGAGCTGAAACTCATCCTGGTATAAGGATCAATCATTAGAAATCACTTCCATATTTAACACAGACTTGTAAATTCTCAGTAAGCCAATTTGATTCTCTAGGAACTCCATAACCCAGGACTGATGACCTTGCCCATACAGATTGTTTCAAGGAGGTGGGTGCTATTATTATTCCCATACAGATTAGTAAATTGAGGTCAAAAGATATGGGGTAACTTGCTTAAGGTCACCCAGTTAACAAAATTTCAGATTTGTGCATTTTCCCAATTTGTCTTAATGCCAAACAGTATAATAAATTCTGATGCATCATAACATCATATTAGGAAAGACACATTTCACTTAAAATAAGATCAGAATAAATTCAATTACACCTGGATCTATTATTTTCCAAATGGTAATGAATCTGAATTCATAATTTTAATTTAGTAGTATTATATTTTACACAAGGGCTTTTTATTCTAAGCATTTCATATTTGGGGTCCTCTATTTCCAGCCAATTCACTGTCAAAGACTGTAAAAGTGGTAGTTTATTATTGGGTTTTAATCTATCCCAAATATCACACTTAAGAGTACATTTTAATTTAGTTCAAATATGCGTTCTACAATCTCAGAAAGAACTGCTTGCTTATCACTTTGCTCCTAACCTTCTATTACTTTTTTCACTATATACTTCCAAAACAAATAGCAGCCATTTATTACTATAGTTCCCAATAAGATAAACACATGAAGTTTCACACAACCATCTCAGTTAAACAAAACAAAACTTTTTCAACCCCTTTTTCCCAATTTACTAATCAAAACCCAGTAGAAATTTTTAAAAAATGCTTATTTTAACTTTGAGGTATTCAGTATATCAGCCAACCCCAGAGATCTCAATGTGACTTAATTTTGATAGAAAGCTTTCATTTATAGTTTTTATTTTTGTAGTCTATAATCATTTTTCCATAATACCAAATTTTAAGGGTTGTTTTTCATCAAGGTCTATTTACTTAAAAAGGGTCAAACATCACAATTGCCCAAAGAGAAAAACACATCTTCACTTTAAATAAGACTGTATTATATTCTGTTCAGGACTAATACAATATAATCAAACCTGGAGTTATTGTTATAAATGGGATCATGCAGAATTCTCAAATTTTGCAAGGGTCATACATTGCCAGAACTTTAAATTACAGACACCATTACGTTCAGTAAGTGTATTGTCAAAGACTGACTTGGCAGTCTTGCTTTTTAACTCTGTCATTTGGGGGTAGAGGCTAAGTTCTTCTGAAATATGGAAATTTTAAAAAGTGACCTCTATTACATAGTAATAGTAATGAAATTGTTAATGTATATTCCCCACATAAAGATTAGGATATATGTCTCTATTATAGAAATTTAGTAAGTTATTCTCAAATGATTCCAACATGCTGGCAAGAAAAGGAAAGTTGGAAACACTGAGTTCTCTATAAAATGAGGAAATGGAAGGAGGTTTTTCAACTTTCAGGTCAAAAAGGTGCAAGCCTTCAATCAAAAAGAGAGGTAACAGAGTCAGAAAGAGTGAGGGGGGAATTGAGTATGAAAGCTGAATCAAAATTCAAGATGGTAAGATTTCTGATGGCTAATATAACTCAGAGGAAAAATGATGGAGATTCTTGGAGAATAAACCAAAAAGTAGAAGTTATAGGAAATGAGCTGGTGGGAATTCTGAGTCTTCCCTAGAGGGACACTTTGGCAGGAGCTGTTTTTCTCAACCCTGCAGCCTTCTAGTTCTGATTAGCACCCAGGAAAAAAAAAGAGGCAACCTAGGGCACTTAGGAATTGTTGAAGACCAAATCTCCACAATGATGAGATTTCTGATGATGAATCTATCTAAAACAAAGAATGATATTCCCCTTTCAGACTAGATGAATCTAACCAAAAAAATAAGAAAGAAATTAAGAAAATGAATAGAATTTTAGAAAAATTAAATATGATAGACCTCTAGTGAAAACTGAATGAGAATAGGAAGGAATATGCCTTTTTTCTCTGTAATACATGGCACCTACAAAAAACTGACCATGTATTAGGGCATTTAGACATAAAGGGCAACACCATAAGCAAATTAAGGGAACATGAAATAGTTTACCTCTCAGATCTATAGATAAAAGAAGAATTTATTACTAAATAAGAAACAGAAAGTATTACAGGATATAAAATGTGTATTTTTATTACATTAAATTTAAAAGGTCTGGCACAAGCAAAACCAATGCTGCCCAGATTAGAAGGAAAGCAGGAAACTGCGGGAAAATTTTACATCATATTTCTCTAATAAAAGCCTCATCTCTCAAACATAGAGAGAACTGAGTCAAATTAATAATAATATGAGTCATTCATTCCCCAACTGATAAATGGTCAAAGGATATGAACAGGCAGTTTTTAGATGAAGAAATCAAAGCTATCACTAGTCACATGAAAAAATGCTCTAAAGTCACTATTGACTAAAGAAATGCAAATTAAAACAACACTGAGGTACCACTTCATACCTATCAGATTGGCTAATATGACAGAAAAGGAAAATGATCAATGTTGAAGGGGATGTGGGAAAATTGGAACACTTGAATGCACTGTTGGTGGAATCTGGAACTGATCCAAACATTCTGTAAAGCAATCTGGAACTATGCCCAAAGGGCTATAAAAAGGTCCATACTCTTTGACCTAGCAATACCATTACTAGGTCTGTATTCCAAAGAGATCAAAAAAAATTTTTAAAAAGGAAAAGGATCTACATGTACAATAATATTTATACCAACTCTTTCTGTCATGGCAAAGAACTGGAAATTGAGGGGATGCTCATCAATTGGGGAACGCCTGAACAAAATGTGGTCTTTGATTGTGATGAAATTCTATTGTGCTATAAGAAATAACAAGCAGAATGCTTTTTGAAAAACCTGGAAAGACTGACATGAGCTGATGCAAAGTGAAGTGAGCAAAATCAGAAGAGTGTACACAGTAAGAGCAATATTGTGCAGGAATCAACTGTTAATCTACTTAGCTATTCCCAGCAACAGAAAAATCCAAGATAGTTCTGAAGGACCTATGATGAAAAATGCCATCCACCTGCAGAGAAAGAACTGATGGAATCTGAATGTAGATCGAAGCTTACTATTTTTTACTACCTTAATTTTCTTGAGATTTTTTTTGGTCCGTGATGTCTTTCATAACATGACTAAAATGGAAATGTTTTGCATGACTGCATATATATAACCTTTATCAAATTGCTTGCGTTCTCAATGATGTGGCAGGGGAAGGAAGGTGGAAAAGAATTTGGAACTCAAAATTATAAAAGTGTGAAGGTTAAAATTGTTTTATTGTAATTGAGAAAAAAATCATTACAATTAAAAAAAACTTACATTGCCCCTTTAATTACAACTAAACACCTTATTGAAGGGGAAAAATGCAATCAGATGATTTAAATTCATGTAAAGGATTAAGTAATTCATTCTACAAATACCAATTGTCTGTTTTTGTTTTTATCTGCTAAGACTATTTTAAATCTCTCAGCTTATGCTAATCCAAAGCTTCAAACTGAAGCCAGAGTAATTCACCAGCTAAAATTTTCCCAGATATTACAAAACCTCATTGTTTCTTTTTTTGTCATTCCTGCCTCAGTTAGGAGTTCTTCCTTATCTCATGCTTCAAGGAGCTTCCCCCCAAAGGAGTTTCCTTTGGCATATTATTTGTGCTTTTTCTAGTGTTTTCTCCCTCTCTTTCCCTCTCTCTCTCTCTCTATATATAAATGTAAGTGTACATGTGTATATATATATATGTATATAAAATTCTAAATATGACCAGGTAAAATCTGTCTCTCTCTCTTTCTCTCACACACACAATGAATGTGAGGTCTTCCCAGTAGCTGTTAGCTTGAGCCTTCAGTAGTAGCCTCCGGATTTTATTTCTCCTTATCAGGTAAAGTGTCTCTTCTAGTTGGAGAAGTTAAAAAGATTTTTAGTGGCCCAATTTAAAATCTAGGGGGTATATTTGTGGAGAAGGTCTTCACAAGGTTTTAATCATTTAATTTAATCATTTAATCATTTCTGGAAACCCTCCTGAGGGACCATGCAGCTTGGGTAAACAGCCTTGCTGGTGTTCGGTTCATGAACCTAATCAGGATTCAGGAGTCCCTAGCAGGAATCCCTTTCTGACTGTTCAAGATGTCAAAAAACTGAATGCCAGGTTTTTAGCACCAGAACTGGGGTCACTTAATGGCTTAGGAAAAACCCATGGGTTATGTCAGTGCTTTCAGTACAAAATGAAACCTCCTGGGAGGACAAAGAATTCCTCCACTGAGGCTTGCTTTCAACAACTGCGTTAACAATGCCATACTCACCCAGTGTAGGTGTGGCTACCAATGGGTTCAGTACTCTATCCAGGGACCTGGTTTATAACCTAATAGAGGGCAGTACCAGGGCTAAAACCTGGAGATCATCTCTCTGTCTCTCTCTCTCTCCCCACCTCCCTTTATTCCTCCATGTCTTATTCCCTTTCCTCTGTCCTTTCTTTCTCAGTCTTTCCCTCTCCATCTTCATCCTTCTCTCTCCTCCATCATTTTATCCATCTCTTTCTTCTCTCTCTCACTCTCTGTCTCTCTTTCTCTGTTTCTCCCTCCCTCCTTCCCTCCCTCCCTCTTCTCTCTACCTTACTCTCCATCCTTCCCTATCTATTTTTCTGCCTCTCTCTTCCTCTTTCTCCATTTTTCTCTATCTCTGTCGTTGTCTCCCTTTCCCTCTCCATCCTTGTGTCTCTGTCTTTCTCTCTTCAGCTCCATCCTTCTCTCTCTCCCTTTTGTCCCTCCTTTCTGTCCACACCCCCTTCCTCTCCATCCTTCTGCATTTCCCTCTCCCTTTTTTTCTCTGTCTTTCCCCTATCTCTCTTTTTTCTCTTCCTTTCCTTCTCTCTTCCTCTCCCTCCCTCCTTCCCTCCCTAGTAGTTGGCACCCTCGTAAGTGATATATACATGTTAGCTATTATGAAGGAAAAAGCTAAATCCAACTCAACAGAATTAGAAACCTATGCTTTAAATGAACATTAACTGAATGTTGCACACAAGTGCTTGTCCAAAGCCTTAATGTTATCCAGCATCTGAAATATACTGAGAATTAAGTGAAAGGTTTATTTTAAGAGACATTTCCTGAAAGCAAATATTATTCAAAGTTTCTGATTCATTCTGTCATAATATTATTAATTTTGTTAGTTTTACTGCTGATCTGCACAAATTAGTTATGTAAAGACCTGAGAATGTACAATCATACATCAGCATGATTCTTGAAATGATCTGAATTATCTAAGTGGGTGATACTAGAAAACAGTATCAAAAAAGGGAATGTAAGGATAAGTGAGGGTTAAATTCTAACTTGGCACTGTCCTAAGGAGGTTAAATTGTAAACAGTACAGTTTTAGGGAGCAGTCTTGTATAATTCCTTCCCTCCTCTAATGACCAGGTGCTCGTAATGGAACCAGACTTAAATAGATCATTCTGCCAATGTTACACCAACATCATTGAGGTGCATACATCATGATAAACATGCCAATGAAAAAATACCTGGATGAAAATTTTGAAAAATAGTTGTATTGAAATAAGTTCTGAGACATATCTGTACTGCACATGAGTTATTTTTAGATATCTAGAGAAGTTCCTACTCTATTGTCTGCATTAAAAAAGACTGCTCTTGTGGATTTCTCTCAGTCTCTCACAGGCTACCTATATTCATATACTCTGGGATGCTCCTATTTTCATCTTTTCAATAAACTCTCTATTATTTCAAGGATGGTTCCACATAGGTCCATTTCAACCTAAAACAAACCACAAAATAAACCCTCAAAAATCAACTACTTCTATGTATTAATAAGAAAATAAAACAGGCAATAAGAGAAAACAAAATCTCATTCCAAATAACTAGGAAAGACTTACAATATCTGTGGATCAACCTACAAATGCACACAAAACACTTATAGAGATTCAATTACAAAGTGTCCCTTCAAGAAATAAAGGACAATTTAAATACCAGTGCTCATAGCTGGGCTGCGCGAATAGAATAAAAATGACAAGACTATCAAAGTTAATTTAGCCTTTTAATGCCATGCCAGTCAAATTATCTGAGGGATACTTTACAGAAATTTATAAAATAATAACAAAATTCATGTGGAAAAACCAAAGATCTAAAATATCAAGTGAAATGATCAAATACGGCAGGATTGAAGAATGAATACTCAAAACTTCAAACTATATTATAAAACATCGTTTACCAAAATCATCTCAGATTGGTTATAGGTAGATAACAGTGGAGTAAAGGAAAGGCCTAGACAAGGGAGAATCAACAACAATGGAACTTAATAACCCAGTGTTCAATAAGGTAGAAACTACATATTACTCTTTGGAAAAGAACTTCCAATTTGATAAAAACTTCTGGGAAACTGGAAAGCAGTCTTGTAGAAATTAGGCTAAGATTGTACCATATTCCAGAATTCATTTTAAATGGATATTTGACCTTACTATTAAAGATCATACAATAAAACTTTTGAAGAGAAGCAGATCATATACTTCTCACAGTTATGGGTAGGAGATGTATTCTTAACCAAGCAAGGGACAGAGGCAATTATAAAAAATAAGATAAATACCTTAGATTACACAAAACAAAAAAGGTTCTCTATAGACAAAATGAATGTACCCTGGATAAGCAAGAAAGTGGTCCAATGGGAAAAAAACTTCACTCAATGCAGCCTCTGAAGCTGAGATGCCACAAAGCATGGATTGATTCTCTGCTGCCTGTACTAATTTTGGCCTAACAATTAATGCCAAGAAAACACAGGTGCTCCATCAGCCATCACCACACCATCCATATGTGGAATCATCAGTTACAGCAAATGGAGTTTTGAATATTGTTGATAGGTTCACTTACTTTGGCAGTATATTTTACAGGGATGTACACATTGATAATGAGGTTGACTCATGCATTGCCAGAGTTAGCTCAGTGATTGAGAGACTCCAAAGGAAAGTGTGGGAGAGAAGAATAAGTATTAGACTATTAAACTGAAGATATATAAAGCCATTGTGCTGACCTCATTGTTGTATGCCTGTGAAACCTGGACAGTCTACCAGAGTCAAGCCAGGAAATTGAATTACTTCTATCTGAATTGTCTTAGAAAGATTCTAAAGATCACCTGGCAGGATAAGGTACCAGACACTGAGGTCCTTTCTTGAACTAAACTGCCAAGGATTCAAACTCTAATGCAGAAAGCACAACTCTGATGGGCAGGCCACATTGTTTAAATGCCAAATGTACGCTTCCCACAAAAATTATTTTATGGAGAACTCACACAGGGTAAATGCTCACATGTGGTCAGATAAAGCAATACAAGGACACTCTCAAGATCTTTCTTATGAACTTTGGAATTGATTGCATGACATGGGAGACACTGGCACAGCACAGCCCAGCATAGCATGCCCTCATCAAAGAAGGTCATGGGCACTCTGAGCAAAGCAGAATTGAAGTAGATCAAAAGAAACATGAGATGCACAAATTTGGAGAATCCACCTCAAATGTTCGCATGGACTATTTGCATCTGACTGGTGGTAGAGCATTCCAAGCTCATACTGGTCTAATCAGACACAGTGGGACACATTATAACTTGACTCTAATATAGTGATGTCATTTTGGTCTTCTTCAAGAATGAAGGACAACAACCAACCAATCCAAGATGCATAAATAATTAACAGATATATAAGAGAACAAAAGAGATTCACCCTCAGATAAGTAGTAAAAGAATATGAACAAAAATTCTCAAAAGAACTTCAAAGTATTTACAACCATATGAAAAAAATGCTCCTAATCACCACTAAGAGAAATCCAAATCAAAACAACCCTGAGATTCCTCCTCACACCCTAAAAATTGGAAAAATAACAAGATGGAAATAATCAATCTTGGAGGGGTTTTGGGAAATTAGGCATACTGATGAATCGCTGGTAGAGCTGGGAATTGGTACAACCATTTTGTAAAGGAATTTGGAAATATGCAAAGAAAATGACTAAAATCACCATACCCGTTGACCAATAAAGTCCATTATTGCATTTATTCCTCAAAGAGGCCAGTGATGAGTAGAAAAATCCATATAGAAAAAAAATATTTATTTGTGGAGTCAGCAAAACTTTAGAAACAAAGTAGAATCCCATCAATTGGGGAATTGCTAAACAAATTGTGGTGCATGAATGTAATGGAATACTACTGTGCTATAAGAAAGGATTAATACGAATACAGAGAACTATGGAAAGATCCATATGAACTGATGCAGTCAAGGAAAGAGAGCCAAGAAAGTAATATACACAAAGATTTCAACAATGTAAATGGAAAAAGCAACCAGACATGCAACAACAACAACAACAACAACAACACACACACACGTAGATGTTGCAAAATTAAAAAGAAGAAACATGCTGAAAGAAGAGGTATTAGAATATGCTCATAACGCACTCCTTAGCAGAGGTGGGACGTCCAGAGGTGCTGCATACTACAAATATTTTCAAACTTTTTCAATGTATTGCTCATTATTCTCTTTTTTTCCTTTATTTTGCATCAATCTCACCATTGTTGAAGAAAAACATAAGAGGGTGGCAGCCAAAAAGTGTAAAGAGTAAAGGTTTACAGATTACAACATGCTTTCTCTAACCCAATAAATACTTTAAAAATTGGAAAGGAAGAAGGGGGGAAGATAATGACAACAATAAGAAAACACTCCAAAATTTGTTAGATAAAGCCAAAGCAGTGTGTAGGGGTAATTTTATGTCTCTAAACACTTACATCAATGAACAAGAGAAAGAGCAGATCAGTGAATTGGGCATGCAATTAAAAAACAAAAACAAATGAACAATCTCCAATTAAACACCAGAATAAAAATTCCAAAAATCAAAGGAGATATTAATAAAATTAAATTTTTTTAAAAAACCAATGAACTAATAAACTAGAACCTAAAAAACCCTATAAAATAAAAAAAATATTGATAAATTTGATTAAAAATAAAAGAAGAAAACCAAATTACCAGTATCAAAAATGAAAAAAGGTGAATGCACCACCAATGAAGATGAAATTAAAACTATTAGAAGAAGCTATTTTGCCCAATTACATACCAATAAAACTGATAATCTAAGTGAAATGGATGAAACTTTACAAAAATGCAAATTGCCCAGATTAACAGAAGAGGAGCTAGATTCTCTGAATAGCCCTGTTTTAGAAAAAGAAATTGAACAAGCAATAGATTAACTCCCTAAGAAAAATCTTGAGGACCGGATGAGTTTGCAAGTGAATTCTACCAAACATTCAGAGTCCTATCAAATTCCTTCTATGACACACGTACGGTCAGGGAGAACAAAAGCAGAGAAAGAAAACTATAATTTCCCTAATGATGCAAAAAATTTAAACAGAATATTAAAAAGGAGATTACAGCAATATATCACAAAGATCAAACACTAACATCAGGTGTTATTTATACCAGGAATGTAGGGCTGATTCAAAATTGGGAAAACTAGAAGTGTAACTGACCATATCAATAACAAAAATAGCAAAAATCATATGATTATATCAACAGGTATAGAAAAAGCTTCTGACAAAATACAACACTCATTCTTATTAAAACACTAGAAAGCAAAGAAATAAGTGAAACCTTTCTTAAAATGAATTATTCATCTAAAACTTAGAGCAAACATTATCTCTAATGGAGAAAAAGTAGAATCCTTCCCAATAAGATTGGGGTGAAGCAAAGATATCCATTATCACCACTATCATTCAATATTGTACTAGAAATGCTAGCTATAGCATTAAGACAAGAAAAAGAAATTGAATAGGAGTAGGCAATGAAAAAAACAAAACTATCATTCTTTGTAGAAGATATTAAAGAGGTTAGGGGTGCTGGGACCCCAAGAATGCCAACGCAGTGTCACCTGGAATGAATTCCCACACTTAAGCCTTCTCTTAGTCAAGTGGCAAAAAGCTTATTGTAATGCCAATACTAGTGGGCAAAGTTCCTTTGGAGAACTTGCAACTTAATGAGGGTAAATCTAAAGCTTATATAGAAAAGGGGCAGGGAAAGGAATGGTAAGGATGCTAATTGGGTAATGGAAGAGGTCCAGGTGACTTTGGGAGAAGGTGTCAGTGATCTATGAATGGAAAAATACAGGGAGCCTACAGAGATAACTTTGTTGATACCAGACATTTGAGGGAGAAAAGAGTTTTTTGTTTAGTTGCCAGAGGCATGCACCTTGGGGAGCTGGTGCCAGGAAGAGTCCTTGGGCCAGCCAGGGACAAAAATCCTTGGGCCAGGCACCCATGTGTCTGTTCTGATAAGAGAATGTGTTCTGCAACAACAGAATATTTTCTCACAGGGCAGGGGCCTACTGAGAAATTGGGAGGCTTCCAGGGACATGATCTTAGGGCTGGAGCACAAGCACCCCATCAATATGACATACTTAGAGAACCCTAGAGAATCAACTCAAAAACTAGTTGAAACAATGAACAATTTTAGCAAGGTTTCAGAATATAAAATAAACCCACATAAATCATTAGCATTTCTATATCTTATCCCCCCCCCCAAAAAAAATCAGCAGGAAGAGATCAAGAGAGAAGTTCTATTTAAAATAACAACTCAATATAAAATACTTGGGAGAATACCTGTAAGACAAATCTAGGAACTATATGAGCACAATTACAAAACATTTTTCACATAAGGACAGATGTAAACAATTGGAGAAATATTAATTGCTCATGCATAAGCCAAGCCAATAAAAATGACAATTCTCCCTAAAATAATTTACTTATTCAGTGTCATACCAATCAAACCACTAAAGAATTATTTTATAGAGGTAGAAAAATATTAACAAAATTCATCTGGAAAAAAACAAGAGGTCAAGAATATAAAAGAAAACAATAAAAAAATATGAAGGAAAGCTGCCTAGCAGTGCCAGATTTCAAACTGTTTTACAAAGCAGTAAACATCAAAACAATCTGGTACTGGCTAAGAAATAGACTGGTGGATCAGCAGAATAGATGAGGTACGCAGCCCACAGTAGTAAATCATCATGGTAATCTAGTGTTTGAGAAACCCAAAGATCTAAGCTTTGGGGGCCAGAACTCAGTATATGACAAAAATTGCTGGGAAACTGGAAAGCAATTTGGCAGAAACTAGGCTGAGACCAGCATCTCACACTCCATATCAAGATAATATCAAAATGGGTAAAAAATTTAGACAAATTAGGGGAGCATGGAAAAATTTACCTATCAGAGCTAAGGATAAAGAAACTGAGCCAAACTGATAAAAATACAAACCATTTCCCAACTAATATTAGTAGTGTTCAGAAGAAGAAATCAAAGCTATCAATAAGTATATGAAAAAATGCTCTAAATCACTCTTGATCACTTCCAGAGAGAACTGATCAACTCTGAGTGAAGATTGAAACACATTTTTCATTTTCTTTATTTTTCTTGCTTCTTATTTTGTGACAGGCTAATACAGAAATATGTTATGTATCATGGATATCATATTGCTTGCCTTCTCAATGAGTAGGGAGGGAAGAAGAGTATTTGGAACTCAAAATAAAAGATGAATATTAAAATTGTTAAAATATTGTTTTTAATGTTAAAAATGTTAATTCAGCAAAAAATCCTGAATTCTCCCAAACATTTAAACAATTAATTCCAATACTACATAAACTGTTTGAAAAAAAGAGGTAAAGATGAGATCCTACAAAATCCCTTCTGCACACAAAAATGGTCTTGGTAACAAAATACAGGGAGTCAAAGAGAAAAAGAAAACTATAGACCAATTTTGATCATGATTATTGATGTGAAAACTTTCAATAAAATATTAGCAAGTACGCTACGGTAATATAGGCTACGATGAGGCTGCATTTATTCCAGGAATCTTGGTCTAGTTCAATATAAGGAAAACCATAAATATAATTGACCATATTAATAACAAAACTCACAAAATCATGATTATTTCAATAGATACAGAAAAAGTGTTTGATAAAATACAATACCAATTCTTCCTTTAAAAAAACCATAAATGCATAGGAATAATTGGAGATTTTCTTAAAATGATAAGAAGTATATCTAAAACTAAGAGCAAGCAAATCTTTAATAAGGATTAGCTAGAAGATTTTCCAATACATTCGGAGATGAAACAAGGATGTCCATTATCACCACTGCTATTTGATGTTTTACAACAAATTCAAGGTATGGAAATACGACAATAAAAACATTTTAAAGAAATAAGCACTGGCAAACAAAAAGCCAAACTATCACTTTATGTGGATGCTATGATGGTTTATTTAAGAAATCAACTAAAAAACTAATCAAAATAATGAACAACTTCAGTAGTGTAGCATAATATAAAATAAAGTCAGACAAATATTCAGTGTTTCTGTATATTACCAACAATCCACCAGAAAGGCTGGTTTTTTGAGAAAGGTACAATTATCTCTTACCATTCTTTTCAGCTGTTCTATCTAAGAGGCAGAGGGTATTCTTAGGGACTACATTATTCTCCCCCCCCCTCCCAAAACAATCAAGCATTTATTATGCTCCTACTATGTGCCAGGCAGTGGGAATACAAATATACAGAATTAAACTATTTAAAATCTCAAAAGACTTTTGCTGGACTGTACCTGTTATAAGAGAGACCATTTTCTTTGGCATGGAGGGGATTTATGGGGCAGTTTGGGATAATGAGTGATTCAAAAACAAAAAAAAGAAAATATTGTCAATGAATTTTTTTAAATATATAGAAGAGAACAGAAGTTCAGAAGGGGATACAGACAAGAAGGGTAATGTTAGTATTACCATGATAAATTGGATATACACCTTTAAATAAAAACAATGTATATAAGAGTTACAATTTCATATGCAACATCTTTTCTTTTTCTTTTTGAATGCAGAAAGGATTATATCATTCTTAAAACAAAAAGAGACAGGGTACAAAAGAGGTATTCACTTCATCTTATTTCATCCAGGATGCTAGATTCACCCTGTCCACTAGGCACAAATATGATGCTATGATGAATATAGACTCATGGGATGAATTTACAATGTGGAACCCTGCAGGGATTCTGAGGTCAAAATAAGTGTCCTCCTCTGTCATTACAGAAATCTTAAGATTTTTAATCCTGGAACTGAATGGACAGTACCTTTTTTTTTGGCCATCAATAATTATATGCATTTTTCCCATTAAAATACAGCCCTGTCCATGTGGCAACATTGTCCACATTGTTTAACATTTTAAAAAGAGAGTCTAAGGTGTCATCCACTATGGCCAAGAGCACACATTATAGGCTATGGAGAAATTACAGGAGCAAGGGAAAAAATTACCTTTCACATCTACAGATAAGGGAAGAGGTCATGAGCAAATAAGTTATAGATGATCACAGAAAATAAAATGAACAATTTCAATTGTATAAAATCGAAAATGCTTTTGCTCAAACGAATCTAATGCAATTAAAATTAGAAGGGAAACAGGTTAATGCGGAAAAATTTGTAGCAAATTTCTCTATTAAAAGCTTTATATTGTGTGTATCTTCGTATATATACATATGGAATTGATTCAAATTTATCAGACTAACAGCCATTCACCAATAGATAAATGGTCAAAGGCTAGGTAGAGGTAGACTTCAAAGGAAGAAATCCCAGCATTTAACAACCATATGATAAAATGTTCCAAGTTACTAATAATTAGAGAAATGCAAATTAAAGCAACTTTGAGGTTCCATCTCCCACCCATCAGACTGGGTGGAAAGGATGAAAAATGAATCAACACACGCACACGCACACACACACACACACACACACAACTTTCCAGCTTTTGTGTGTGTTATCTTCCTCCATTACACTGTAAACTTTTTGACACAGGGACTCTCTTCTTGATGTTTGTATTCTCAGTGTTTAGCACAGTGGATGACACATAGTAGGTATGTAATAAATGTTTATTGACTATTAATGAGCAAAATTACAAATGTTGCTGAGGCTGCAGGAAAATAGGCACACAGAAATCATTGCTAGTAGAGATGCAAATTGGTCCACATAGTGAGAAGCAAGTTATAACTGTGCCTCAAAAGTTACCAAATTGTGGCCTAACTGTACCATCACTGGTAAAGTTTTTAGAGCCCTAATTAATGCAGTCCAAAGGACTGTAGGTGAATCATGCTATTCACCTCCAGTCAGCGAGGTGTTGCACTGAAAATCCAGAATGACACCTGCCCATTTGGAATTGGTCAAGATGAAAATTGGTTTTGCTAGAATATACATATTTATTGTGAGGGTTTTGTAGTTGTCATTGTTGTTGTGGGGAAGGGGGTGCCACTGGGACAAAGTGATAATAAATGCTTGTAAAAATAAATTTTTAAAAAATAAATAAAAGAATTACTCTTCAAAGTCCAATTAAATTGATTAGATATCCTATATAGGAACCATCCTTTTGTGCATTTTTAAGTATTTAAGTTGGAGAGTTGTCCATACCTGCTGGCCTCATAAAGCTATATTAGCTCTGCATGAAGTTCAGTGAGCCTAAAAGAGGTGGACTGTGTCCTTATGAAAGGCTTCAGAACTCTGATCAATACAATGATCAATTAAGATCCTAAGACTGATGACAAAGCACTGGACCCACAGCTTGACAAGTAAGGGAATATAGATGCAGAATAGGACACATTTTCAGACACAGCCAAAGTGGGGATTTGTTTTGCTTGATTATAACATATTTGTTCTTTTTTTCCGTCTCTTTTTTTTATGAGGTGGGATGTGGGATGTAGAGAAGACAGAAAAGGGTGAAAAGGAAAAACAAAAACAAGAAAAAAAAACGGTCACTAAGGCACCTTTCAAAAAACACAACTGAACGGACGAGAACAGAAGGAAGGCCAGAAAGAAGCAATGGCAGCTTTGAAAAATACAGATCGAATTTATTATATATTAAAGAAAACAAAACAAAAAACCAATCCCCCCCCCAAAAAAACTGAGCTATGGATGACAGATCAACAGGTGCACGGACCTTTTTTCGGTTGTAAGATGTGTACATGGAAATGTTTATTTAAATCGGCCGCTGGATAAGTCTAGAATAATAATGAATGAATAAAATGAAAAGATGCAAAAAAAAAAAAGAGGTGCTTCGCAGACCGGCGCTTCTTTCCCCACCACCACCCACCAGTCTCACCTTCTAGGCCGCGCTACACTGAGGGGCTGCGCGGGGGGCGC
Organism: Vombatus ursinus; assembly: GCF_900497805.2. Taxonomy (NCBI): domain Eukaryota; kingdom Metazoa; phylum Chordata; class Mammalia; order Diprotodontia; family Vombatidae; genus Vombatus; species Vombatus ursinus. The sequence goes on from NW_020955188.1 coordinate 337,320, forward strand.
GGGGCTCTGGGGGGCCGGTGCAGTGGAGCTTCGGTGAGGAGGGGGCACCGAATAGGGGTGAGGACGGGCGTAGCCGGAGGCCCTCCATCCCTCCATCCCTCCATCCTTCCCTCCCTCCCTCCCGACAGAGGCCTGGGCACATCCCGCTGCGAATCCATCCGTGGATGAAATCCAGAAGGCCCTGCATTGAGGTTTGGGGGTGAGGGTGGAGTGAGGGGCGCCCACACCTACACGCCCCCCCCGGGGATCTGGGGAGGGAAGAGAGGGAGTAAAAGGGGCTCCCCGCGGGCCCTTACTTACCTCCCACACACAGGGGACACCCACGGAGGATCAGGCAGGCGCGGGAAGGGGGGAGGGGCGGGCGGGAGGCGGCCGGAGCTGGAGCTGCTTCGCTGGCAGCCCCTTTTTCAAAGAATGCTGGGCGCCCCAGCCTGGGTGAAAACCGCAGAAAGGAGGAAGCCTGTGACGTCAGTCTGGAGGCGTGGTTTGATCCAGCCAATGGGAAGCTGGACATGAAGCGAAGGGAGCTGCTGCCCGGGCAGAACAAATCAGTCAAGCAGTCGATCAATATTTGTTGAGTTCCTACTACGTGTTGGCTACTGGGCAAGAGCTGGAAATTACCAGGGACATAGGACAAATCAGAAAAAGAAGAGATCATCTCTTAAACTGATAAAATGACCCAACATACTGAAACTTTCAGGATTCAGGCAAAGCAATCCTTAAATATAATGTATCTTTCCAATACACTCATGAATAAAAGAGAAAACTAAAAGACTAAAAGAAAAAAAACCTGTGAAAGAAACACAGAAAAAACAACTTCACATAAAGAAAAGTTCTGCAAATGAAAGAAGAAATGAATAAAATTTGGGCAAAACAAATAGCTAATTGATTGATTTTTAAAGGACAACCAAATTGTCAGGACCTTTTTTTTTTTTAATGGAAAAAAGGGATCAAGATCAGTCAATTAACATTTAATAACTGCCTACTATGAGTCAGGTACTGTGCTAAGCACTGCGGATAAAAAAAAAATAAAAGAGGCAAAAGACAGTCCCTGACCTCAAGGAGCTAGTAATCTAAAGGGAGAGATAATAAGCAAACAAATATGTACAAAGGAGCTGCCTACGGAATAAATAGGAAATAATTAACAGACAAAAGGTATTAGAATTCAGAAAATTTGGGAAAAGCTTCCTGTAAAAGATGGGATTTTAGCTGTGACTTGAAGGAAGCCAGGGAAGCCAAGAAGCAAAGATGAGGGGAAAGAGCATATTCCAGGCATGGAGGAGAGTCAGAGAAACTGCCGGAAGCCAGAGATGGAGTGTCCTGGTGTTGAAAAAGCCAGGAGGCCAGTGTCAGTGGATTGAAAAACATATGGAAGGGAGCAAGGTGTAAGAAGACTGGGAAGGTGGGAGGGGACAAGTTTAAGAAGAGCTTTGAATGCCAAACAGAGGATTCAGTGTTTAATCCTGGAGGCAATAGGGAACCTATTTTATGAGTTTATGAGTATGTGTGTGCGTATTTATGTGTGTGGAGTGGGTAGGGTAATAATCAAATCTGTGCTTTAGGATAATCACTTTGAGTGGAGGATGGAATGGAGTGGGGAGAGATCTGAGGCAGATGAAATAGGAAAGTATTAGCAGAAACTCTTTTGCCCAATTTTATGCCAACAAAACTGATAAATGGATGAATATTTACAAAAACATAAAGTACCCAGATTAACAGAACAAAAAGAAATTAAACAAACCATAAATGAACTTACAAAGGTTGGGGGAGGGAGAGAAGGAACCCAAGGAGCAAATGGATTTACAAGGGAATTCTAGCAAATCTTTAAAGAAAAAACTAACTTCAGTTTTACATAAATTGTCTCTTAAAATAGGGAAACTCTTGAGAAAAAAATGTGATTTTTCAATACCAAAAACCAGGGCAAGAAAAGTCAAAGAAAGAATATGATATGCCATTCTCTCTGATGAATATCTGTACAGAAATACTAAATAAAATATTGACAAAGATGCTACCAGAATATATTACAAAGATGTTACTCTGGCCAGATTGCATTTATAATAGGAATGTCAGTCAGATTCAATATTAAGAAAAGATACAAATATAATAAGTTACATTAATAACAAAAACAAGAAAGATACATAATTATATCAACAAGTACTATATCCATCTTGATTTTAGATAAATAGTTTGATTAGTATTTTATTTTTTCCAATTACATGTAAAGAAAATTTTTCAGTCATTTTTATAAAATCATGAGTTCCAAATTTTTCCCTCCTTCCCCACCCCCTCTCTAAAATAGTAAACAACTTGATATAGGTTATATATGTGCAATCCTGTAAAACATATTTCCATGTTAGACATATTGGGAAATTAGAAATAGACCAAAAGGAAAAAAAAAACGTGAAAAAAAGTGAAAATACTATACTTTAATCTACATTCAGACTTTATCACTCTTTCTATGGAGGTGGAGAGAATTTTCCAACCTAAGCCTTTTGGAATTGTCTTGAATTACTGTATTGGTGAGTAGAGTCAAGTCAATCACAATTAATCATCAAAAAGTGTTGCTGTTATTGTGTACAATGTTCTCCTAGTTCTGCTCACTTCACTTTGCATCAATTCATGTAAGTCTTTCCAGCATTTTCTGAAATCCACCTGTCCATCATTTCTAACTGCTTCCGGCAGTTTCTCTGACTCTCCTCCATGCCTGGAATATGCTCTTTCCCCTCATCTTTGCTTCTTGGCTTCCCTGGCTTCCTTCAAGTCACAGCTAAAATCCCATCTTTTACAGGAAGCTTTTCCCAAATTTTCAGTAAAATTTCCCAAAATTTCAGTAATATTTCATTACATTCGTATACCACAACGTGTTCAGCCATTCCCCAACTGATGGGCATCCCCTCAATGTCCAATTCTTTGCCACCACAAAAAGAGTTGCTATAAATATTTTTGTACATATAATTCCTTTTCCCTTTTATTATGATCTCTTAGTGAAACAGACCTAGTAATGGTGTTGCTAGATCAAAGGCTATGGACAGTTTGATTGCCCTTTAGGCATAGTTACAAATTTTTCTCCAGAATGGTTGGATCTGTTCACCACTCCACCAACAGTGTATTACTGTCCCAGTTTTCCTACATCTATCTTTTTTCTTCTATCATATTAACCAATCTGATAGGTGTGAGGTAGTGACTCAGCATTGTTTTAATTTGCTTTTCTCTAAGCAACAGTTATTTAGAGCAATTTTCATAAAAAAAGAAATAGTTTTGATTTCATCATTGTGAAAATAGCCTGTTCATATCCTTTGACCATTTATAAGTTGGGGAATGACTTGTATTCTTATAAATTTGACTCAGTTCTCCATATATTTCAGAAATGAGGCCTTTATCAGAGATACTTGCTATAAAACTTGTTTTGCAGCTTTCTGCTTTCCTTCTAATAGTCGTTGTATTGGTTTTGCTCATGCCAAAACTTTTAAATTTAATATAATCAAAATTATCCATTTTATATCTCATAATTTTCTCTATCTCTTATTTGATTGCAAATTCTTCCCTTCTCCATAGATGTGACAGGTAAACAATTTGTTGCTCTACTAATTTGCTTATGCTATCACTTTATGTCTAAATCATGTTCCCATTTTGACCTTATCTTAGTGCACAATGTAATATGTTGGTCTATACCTAGTTTCCCCAATATTGTTTTCCATATTTCACATTAAGTTTTGCCAAATAGTGAGTTCTTGCCTGAGAAGCTGGGCTCTTGAGTATATCAAACACTACATACTATGTTCATTTGCTACTGAGTCTTGTGTACCTAATCTATTCACTGATCCATCACTCCATTTCTTAGCCAGTAGCAGATAGTTTTGATGATTGCCTCTTTATAGTATAGCATTAGATCTGAAATGGCTAAGCCACCTTCCTTTGCATTTTTTTCATTAATTCCCTTGATATTCTTGACCTTTTGTTCCTTCAGATGAATTTTGTTATTATGCTTTCAAGCTCTATAAAATGGTTTTATGGTAGTTTGATTGGTATGGCACTCAATAAATAAATTAATTTAGGTAAACTTGTCATTTTTATCATACCCTTCAGCAATTATTATTTCTCCATTTTTTTAGATCTGACTTTACTTGTGTGAAAAGTTGTTTGTAATTATGTTTATATGGTTCCTGGGTTTGTCTAGGCAGGCAGACAAGTATTTTATACTGTCTAGAGTTATTTTTAATAGAATTTCTTTTTCTATCCCTTACTGTTGGACTTTGTTGGTAATATACAGAAATGCAGATGACTGATGTGGGTTTATTTTGTATCCTGCAACTTTGCTAAAGTTGGTAATTATTTCAAGTATTTGTTTTTAGTTGATTCTCTAGGATTCTCTAAGTATACTATCATATCATCTGCAAAGAGCAATAGTTTTCTTTCCTTATTGCTTATTCCATAGGTGCGGAACCTGTGACCCCAAGGCCACATGTGGCCCTCTAGGGCTTCAAGTGTGGCCTTTTGACTAATTCGTTCTGTAAAACTTATACCAAATCAAAAGATCACACTCAAGGATCTAGAAAGCCACATGTAGCCTCAAGGCCGCAGCTTCCCTGCCCTGGAGTACTCTAATAACTTCAATTTAATTTTCTTCTCTTATTGTTCCACCTAATATTTCTAGTACAATATTGAGTAATTGTGGTGATAATGGGCATCCTTGCTTCACCCCTGGTCTTATTGGGAAGGCTTCTAGCTTCTCCCCATTACAGATAATGCTTGCTGATGGTTTTAGATAAATATTACTTATCATTTTAAAGTAAGCTCTATTTATTCCTATGGTCTCTAGTGTTTTAATAGAATGGTGCTGTATTTTGTCAAAAGGTTTTCTGTATCTATTAAGATAATTTGGGGGGGTAAGGCAACTGGGTGGCATAGTGGATAGATCGCCAGCCCTGAAGTCAAGAGGATCTGAATTCAAATATGGCCTCAGACCAAACGCTTAACACTTACTAGCTGTGTGACCCTGGGCAAGTCACTTAACCCCAATTGCCTTAAAAAAAAAAAAAGATAATGGGGGGTGGGGCCAAGATGACAGGAAAAGCAGTGACTAGCTTGAGCTCTCCCCCAAAACCCCTCCAAATACCTGTAAAAAATGGCTCTAAGCATATTCTAAAGCAGCAGAACCCTCAAAAGGACAGAGTGAAACAAATTTCCAGCCCAAGACAACCTGGATGGTTAATCAGAAAGGTATATTGCACCACGTGGGGAGAGGAATGCAGTTTGGCATGGGCACGCAGGCAAAACAGGCCTCAGTGAACCTGGAGCAGCTCTCAGAGGACTGAATCACAGGCAGCTGTGGCAGTTTCCAGACTTCTCAACCCATGACTGCCAAAGACAACTTAGAAGATCAGTAGGAAAAGTCTGTGACTGTGGTGAGAGAGAAGCTCAGTCCTAGCCCCAGTCCCCATGTATGGCCCTGGCGCAGTGGCTACTTCTGGCCCACAGACTGAGGGGAAACAAGTGGCTGATCAGAGGGGGATTGCAGGGATCTCTTTGCTGGTACAGGATTCTCTTGCTTTGCCCGTGCTTGGATCTGGGTCACAGTTCTGGGTGGCGATCCTGGGGTGAGGAGGAGTGCTGGTGTGGTGGAACTTGTAGTGGTGGTGGAGAGGGAATCCTGCTCACAGTTCCAAGGCAGAAAAGAGTGCTTGTGGTCACTCATAGACCAGAGCACAGGCCAGGAAAGGAGTAAACACCTCACCCTTGATCATAGTACCTTGGAAGAACTGAAAATTTACAAGTCCTTAGAAGTATCTCTGAAAACAGCTGCACAAAAGCCCTGAAGCTTGGGACAGCACATTCTTCACACTGGAAGCAGACCCCTACCTTAACAAAGAGTTTATAACTCAAGTAATTGGCCGAGATCATGAGCAAACATCTCAAAAAAAAAAGTCAGACCAAAGAATCTTTCTTTGGTGACAAAGAAGATCAAAACATACAACCAGAAGAAGACAACAAAGTCAAAGCTCCTACATCCAAAGCCTCCAAGAAAAATATGAATTGGTCCCAGACCATGGGAGAGCTCAAAAAGGATTGTGAGAAGCAAGTAAGAGAAGTAGAGGAAAAACTGGGATGAGAAATGAGAGTGATGCAAGAAAATCATGAAAAACAAGTCAACAGCTTGCTAAAGGAGACTCTAAAAAAATACTGAAGAAAATAGCATCTTAAAAACTAGCCTAACCCAAATGGCAAAAGAGGACCAAAAAGCCAATGAGGAGAAGAATGCCTTCAAAAGCAAAATTGGCCAAATGGAAAAGGAAGTGCAAAAGCTTACTGAAGAAAATACTTCCTTAAAAATTAGGATGGAGCAATTGGAAGTTAGTGACTTTATGAAAAATCAAGACACTGTAAAACAAAACCAAAAGAATGATAAAATAGAAAACAATGTGAACTATCTCATTGGAAAAACAACTGACCTGGAAAATAGATCCAGGAGAGAGAATTTAAAAATTATTGGACTATCTGAAAGCCATGATCAAAAAAAGAGCCTAGACATCATCTTTCAAGAAATTATCAAGGAAAACTGCCCTGATATTTTAGAACCAGAGGGCAAAATAGAAATGGAAAGAATCCACTGATCACCTCCTGAAAGACATCCCCAAAGGAAAACTCCTAAGAATATTGTAGCCAAATTCCAGAGTTCCCAGGTCAAGGAGAAGATATTGCAAGCAGCCAGAAAGAAACAATTCAAGTACTGTGGAAACACAATCAGGATAATCCAAGATTTAGCAGCTTCTACATGATGAGACTGGAGGGCTTGGAATATAATATTCTGGAGGGCAAAGGAGATAGGATTACAACCAAGAATCACCTACCCAGCAAAACTGAGTATAATCTTTCAGGGGAAAAATGGATATTCAGTGAAATAGAAGACTTTCAAGCATTCTGGATGAAAAGACCAGAGCTGAATAGAAATTTTGACTTTCAAATACAAGACTCAAGTGAAACATGAAGAGGTAAATAGGAAAAAGAAATCATAAGGGACTTATTAAGGTTGAACTGTTTACATTCCTGCATGGAAAGATGATGTTTGTAACTTGAGAGACCTTTGTCAGTATTAGGGTAGTTGGAGGGAAAAATTATATGTATGTATAGATAGATAGATAAATAGAGGGCACAGGGTGAGTTGAAGATGAAGGGGTGATATCTGGAGAATAAAATTAAAGAATGAGAGAGGATTATACTGGAGAAGGAGAAAGGGAGAGGTAGAATGGCATAAATTATAGCACATAAAACAGACAAGAAAAGGCTTTTATAGTGCAGGGGAAATAGGGGAAGGTGAGAGGAAATGAGTGAATCTTATTCTCATCAGATTTGGCTTAAGGAGGGAATACCATACACATTCAGTTGAGTATGGAAATCTATCTTACCCTACAGGAAAATAGAGGGGGGGTAAGGGGACAATCAAGCAGCAAGGTGGGAGATGGGCAGATCGGGGGAGGGGGTAATCAGAAGCAAATCAGAAGCAAACACTTCTAAGGAGGGACAAAGTCAAAAGAGAGATTAGAATAAATGGGAGGAAGGATAGGATTAAGGGAAATATACTTAGTTTCCACAATATGACTACTATGGAAGTGTTTCGCATGACTACACATGTATAACTTGTATTGAGTTGCTTGCCTTCTCAATAAGAGTGGGTGGGGAGGGAGGAAAGGAGAAAATTTGGAACCCAAAGTTTTAAAAATGAATGTTAAAAAATTATTTTCAAATGCAACTGGGAAATAAGATTTACAGGAAGTGGGGTATAGAAATCTATCCTGCTCTACAGGAAAGTTGAAGGGGAAAGAGATAACAGAAGGGGGTAGAGATAGAAGGGAGGGCAGATTTAGAGGAAGGGGTATTCAAAATGCATGCCATCTTGAAGTGGGGGGAGGGACGAGATGGGGAGAAAATTTGGAACTCAAAATCTTGGGGAAGTACATGTTGAAAACCAAAAATAAATAAATTAATTTTAAAAAGATAATAATATGATTTCTGTTGCTTTTGTTATTGATATGGTCAATTATGCTGATAGTTTTCTAAATATTGAACAGGCCCTGCATTTCTGGTCTAAATCTCATCTGGTCATAGTTTATGATCCTGGTGATATATTGCTGTAATCTTTTTGCTCATATTTTATTTAAATTTTTGCATTAATATTCATTAGAGAATTTAGTTTATAGATTTCTTTCTCTGTTTTGGTTCTTCAGGGTTTAGGTATAAGCACCATATTTGTGTCATAAAAGGAATTTGGTAGGACTCCTTCACCTGTTTTTCCAAATAATTTATATAGTATTAGAATGAATTGTTCTTTAAAAGTCTGGTAGAATTCACTTGTGAATCACTGTGGCCCTGGGGATTTTTTCTTAGGGAGTTCATTGATAAGTTAGTCAATTTCTTTTCCTAAAACAGGGTTATTTAAGTATTCTATATCTTCTTCTGTTAATCTGGGTAATCAATATTTTTGTAAATATTCATCCATTTCACTTAACTTATCAGATTTATTGGCATACAATTGGGCAATATAGCTCTTAATTATTGCTTTAATTTCCTCTTCGTTGGTGGTGAATTCACCCTTTTCATTTTTGATACCTTTAATTTGGTTTTCTTTCTTTTTTGTCTAGAGTACCTTTGAGAAGGATGTAGTTTCCTTCCTTATCTTTTTTGATAAGATCTATTTTTGCTTTTGCTTTGTTTGAGATCAGGATTGCTACCCTTGCTTTCTTTACTTCAGCTGAGGCATAATATATTCTGCTCCAGTGTTTTACCTTTATTCTGTGTGTATCTCTCTGCTTCAAATGTGTTTCTCATAAACAACATACTGTAGGATTATGATTTTTAATCCACTTGGCTATCTGCTTCTACTTTATGGGAGAGTTCATCCCATTCACATTTGCAGTTATGATTACTAACTGTGTCTTTCTCTCCATCATACTTTCAGCCCAATTATACTTTTCTCTCTCCTTTCACCCTTTCCCTCCTCACCAGTGTTTTGCTTCTGACCACTGCCTCCCTCAATCTGCCCTCCCTTCTATCAGCCCCCTCCCTTTTCTTTGCCCTTTCCCCTCCTACTTCCTATAGGGTAAGATAGATTTCTATAACTAACTGAATGTGTATATTATTCCCTCTTTGAGCCAAATCTGATGAGAGTAAGGTTCAAACAATACCCAGCCCTCTCCCTTCTTTCCCTCTACAGGTTTTTTATGCCTCTTCATTAGATATAATTTACCTCATTTTGCATCTCTTCCCTGTTTTCCCAGTGCAATCCTCTTTCTCACCCCTTAATTATTTTTCTATCTTCCAATCAAAGTCAACTTGTACCTCCACCCTCTCTCTATGTATACTCCTTCTAAGTGACCTAATAGAGATACAGTTCTTAAGAGCTACAAGTATACTCTTCTAGTGTAAGGATATAAACAGTTTAAATTTATTGAATAGCTTATGTTTTATTTTCTTTCTTGTTTACCTTTTTATGCTTCTATTGCTTTTTGTATTAGAAAAATGAATTTTCTGTTCAGCTCTGATCTTTTTATCAGGAATGTTTGAAAGTCCCCTATTTCAATCAATTCTATATTTTCCCCTTAAAGATTATGTTCAGTTTTGCTGAGTAGTTGATTCTTGGTTATAATCCAAGTTTCTTTGCCTTTTAGAATATCATATTCCAAGCCCTCCAATCCTTTAATGTAGACGCTGCTAAATCCTGTGTAATCCTGACTCTGACTCCTTGATATTTGAATTGTTTCTTTCTAGCTGCTTGTGATGTTTTCTCCTTGACTTGAGAGTTCTAAAATTTGGCTATAATATTCCTGGGAGTTTTCATTTGGGGATGTCTTTCAGGAGATGATTGGTGGATTCTTTCAATTTCTATTTTATCCTCTGGTTCTAGGATATCAGGGCATTTTTAATTGATAATTTCTTGAAAGATGCTGCCCAGGCTTTTTTTCTAATGGCTTTTAGGAAGTCTAGTAATTCTTAAATTATCTCTCCTGTATCTATTTTCCAGGTTAGTTGTTTTTCAATGAGGTATTTTATGTCTTCTTCTATTTTTTTCAGTCTTTTGATTTAGTTTGATTGATTCTTGGTGTCTCATAAAGTCATTAGCTTCCACTTGCCCAATTTTAATTTTTAAGGAATAATTTTCCTCAGTTAGCTTTTGTGCCTCCTTTTCCATTTGGCTAATGCAACTTTTTAAGAAGTTTTTTCCCCAGTGGATTTTTATACCTCCTTTTCCATGTGGACAATTCTACTTTTTAAGGAGGTATTTTCTTAAGTTAATTTTTGTACATCATTTTCCATTTTTGTGCTTCCTTTACCAAGCTATTTACTCTTTTTTCATGATTCTCTTGCATAACTCTCATTTTTTCCCCCAATTTTTCTTCTACATTCTCTTATTTGATTTTAAAAAATCCCTTTTCAGCTCTTCCAGGAGGACATTTTGGGCCTGAGACAAATTCATATTTCTCTTTGAGCTTTCACATGTAGGCATTTTGACATTTTTGTCCTCTCAGTTTGCTTTTTGACCTTCCCTGTTGCCATAGTAGTTTTCTATGGTCAGGGCTTTTTTGTTGCTTGTTTGCTCATTTTCCAGCCTATTTTGTGACTTTTAGAGTCAAGCTCTGCTCCTTGAATAACAGAGGCAGTGTTTTAATCTTCTTGTAGCAGGGGCCTGGTGCTAGGTCATTGGCTTGCTGTGCTGAGGCATCTGGGGCTGGCAACTTATCTGTTGCATGGTGAGGATCCAAATCTGGTGGCTCCCCTGTTGCATAGGGGGATTTAGGGCTAACAGATCACCTTCTGTTCTGGGCCTGGGGGCCTCTCACTGGCTTACCCAAACACCTCCCATGCTGGGCTGCACTCCCTTTTCACCCAAGTTAGATAGATTTTTCTTACAATCCTTTTAAGTTATCTTGGGCTGGAAAATTGTTTCACTCCATCCTTTTCTGGGTTCTGTCACTCCAGAATTCATTTTGAGGCATGATGTAAAGTTGTTTTGAGAGAAATTGGAGAGAGTTCAGGCAATTTCCTTCTTTTTCGTCACCCTCTTGGCTTCACCTCTTGATAATACTGTTGACTCTATTAATGAAAGAGATGCAGCCTTTATTCCTATACTTTTAATTTTTTTACATAAAAAATGGTATATTTTTTCAAAAGTTTTATCTATCATGAAGAAGCACAAGAGGCCTTTTCAATAAAACTAGGGGTAAAGCAAGGATATTTATTGGTAATACTATTATTTAATACACTAATAGAAATCCTAGGTGTAGCAAATAGACAAGAGCAAAAATAGAGAGAATGACCATAGTTAAAGAAGATACAAAATTATCACTTTTTACAATTGTTGCAGTTGATGTGATATTTTAGGGACCTTAGAGTTAGCTAAAATAGGAAAAGAAATAAGTAAAATCTTCAGTAAAGTATCAGGTTATATAAAACAAACCCACAAAAATAGTCAACCTTTCTCTGTATTACTAACAAATCCCAGCAGAGATGGAACGAGCAATTCCATTCAAAACAACCACAGAATTTATAAAAGATGAAAGAGTCTGCCTACAAAATCATATTTTGGAATTACATGAATACAAGTACAAAACCTGCTTTAAAAAAATAAAGTATGGGGGCAGCTAGATGACACAGTGGATAGAACACTGCCCTGGAGTCAGGAGCACCTGAGTTCAAATCTGACCTCAGACACATGATACTCACTAGCTATGTGACCCTGGGCAAGTCACTTAACCCCAATTGTCTCACACACCCCCCAAATATAAAGTATGATTCAAATAATTTTAGACAAATCAGTTGTTCAAGGTTGTGACGTGCTAGGGACTGGACCTGTGATTTCATTGTTATAGGAAAATCCCCAAGGAGGAATCTCCTAGGTTTGGCACCTTCTATGCAACCTAGACTCTTAGGGAGTTGCTTAGGTCAATGACAGTTTAAGTGACCTACTCAGGGTCACACAGCCACTGTGTGTCAGAGGAAGGACTTGAACTTGGCTAGGTCTTCAGAGCTTTAAAGCTGACTCCTTATTCACTAAACCATATGGCTTTTCATGAGCCAAGCTCATTGAATACTACATTAAATAAGTTGCAGATTTAGCACCATACCAAACTATCAAAAGTCTAGTAAAATTCATCCAGAGGTACAAATGATCTAAAAGTTCTAGGGAAAACATGGAAAAAATAGGAAGGAAGTGGGGTAGCCATATCAGATCTCAAATTATACTACAAAGCAATAATTAACAAAAGAATTTGGTAGTACTTTTTAAAAATTAAAAAGTTAATCAGTGTGATAGATTAAGTATACAAAATCCAAAATTCACTGAATGTAATAGTTTGAAAAACTCAAGAACACCAAGTACTGAGATAAGGACTAGATATCTAACAGCATATCATGGTGCTTGAGAAATTAGAAAACAATATAGGAGAAATTATGCTTGAACTAATAGTTCACATCATATAAAACAACAATCTTCAAATGGTTGTCCCAGATTGAAAGGTCAGATCATTAAGAAATTAGAGTAGCAAAAGAGATGCCTTTCCTGCAGTTGCTGGGGAAAAATGTATTTAACAAACAGGTGACAGGCTTACAGGATATAGACAGCTTTGATTACATAAAATTAAAAAAAATTTGTACAAACAAGATCAAAGACAGCAGAATTAGAAGTAAGATAGTAAACTGGAGGTGGGAGGGAATCTCTGCAGTAAATTTCTTAATAAAAGTCTAGTAACCAACTATATAGGCATTTGATACAAATATATAAGGACAAGTACCTTTCCCCAATAGATAAATGATCAAAGGAAATGAATAGGCAGTTCTCAAAAAGAAAAAATGTAAACTATCAATAACCATGAAAACATTATCCAAATCACTAAAAATGAAAGAATTTCAAATTAAAACATCTGAGTATTGGCCTCATAACCAGAAGATTGGTAAAGAGGACAAATAAAGAAAAATAACAATTGTTTAATTTGCTATGGGAAGGACAGGAACCCTTGGTGAAAATAAGAATTGATCCAACCCCAAAAGTCACCGAATTGTGCATACTCTGACCAAGCAATACAACTACTAGGTGAATACTCCAAAGAAAGGAAAGACAGAAGAAAAAGACCCATCTGTACCTTTTGTAATAGTGAGGTCCTGAAAACAAAGTGGGTACGCATCATTTTGGGAATGCCTAAATACATAATGGATATGAAGGTAATGAGATGTTACGATGCTATAAGAAATGAAAGATATACATGAATTCAGTCAGAGAAAAGTGAGCAGGACCAGGAGAACAAATAATCTAGTGAAAACATTTGAAAGAAAAATCACTTGGGCTTTTTAAATAACCAATCAATACAAGGACTAACAAGAATTCCAGAGAACACTGTGCCTTGTGATAGCTTGACCACCTAATGGTCAGACCAACACAATCTATCCTTCATGGACACCACACCCCAAAATGACTGGTCATCAGGACCCTCTGAAAAAAGAAAATTGAGGACATTCTGGAATTTTGAGTTGTTATCATCACATATGTTCCCTATACATATATGCCTCACTACCAATGTACTTTAAATTTGTGCTCAAATTTCCTCTTCCCAAATTCTGTGTGTATTTGTGGAAGATTTTCCTCAGGGTATTAGAAGAAATCCTTTGAAACTACTCTTCTTTCTGTGTCATTCAAAGAAATATCTTTGCTATAGAATTGTGTCTACTGACTGATTGTTAAAGGGAAGCACAGTGATTGGGGCCCGAGAGATAGTGTTAGGAGGATAGCTACTCCTGAACATAGTAGCAGCCAGCCTGGGGACCCAAACTGCCAGTGCCACTGTGAGGTGGGCAAATGAGACCCATAAATTTTGTGGTGTTACAAGTTCTGCACTGTAATAGGGAAACAAGTGAGCCATGAGCTTACAGGTGCCTCTGCAGGCTCATAATTGACAGCTGCCTTCTCCCTTACTCCCCTGCCTTCCCTATCCTAACTACAACCTTAGGCACAAAGCCTCTGATACTCCATCCTTTTTTTTAAACCTCCTACCAAGACATGAAGACAACAAATCCTTCTTAGATTCAACATCTGAATGATGACAGAAAACCGTACAGTTGGTGAGGATACGTGGGAACATGGACTAAACAGTGAAAGGCCCAGAGTTCAGAAAGATTAAAGACTGACTGAGGCTATGGGGGTAGACCCTGTTTCCTCCAACCCCTCTATGAAGTAAGAGATGGTCTTCATGGGAAACTGTGGCTAAATAAATACAAGAGAGGGAATAGACAGAGTGGATAGAAAGCTGGCCTGAGAGCTAGGAAGACTGGGTTTTAAGTCCCACTTCTGATACTTGCTGGCTGTGTGACCCTGGGCAAGTCACTTAAGGGCTCAGCACCCTAGGCAAAATGGATCTGCATTGGTATAAGAAGTTTCTCACCTGTAAAGGTTCCTCAGCACCATCCTGATGGCCTTTGAAGCAAAGGAGCTGAGAAAGGCTGATAGTGGTGTTGCCATTATGGTGGTTCATGTTTGCTGATGATGGTTAAGTTCAGAGAAAAAAATAACATATAAAAGAAGAAATCAGAGCTCCTGGGACCATGACAAATTCCTGTTATTTAATCATCACTGTGTCCTCACTGTTTCATGGCAAAACATTTTTTTCTTCCTCAGTTAATTCTCCATCTCATATTCCTAAGTGTATGTTCTAACTCTTGACCATTTTCTTTTCTCTTTCCTCCCTAAACTGTCTCCATTTCTCCCATAGCTCATCTCTCCCCAATCTCTCAACTGAGGGCTTTACCTCATACTTGATGAAGTAAATTGGGGACATTCACCGTGAGTTTCCTCTTCTTCCATTCAACATTCAACTCAAATTCTCTCTGAAATCTCTAAGGATAAATGAAGTCAAATTTACAAGAACAAGATCAATTCCCCAATTAATAAATGGCCAAAGGGTATGAATAAGACAGTTTTCAGGGGAAGAAATCCAAGTGATCAATAACTATATGAAAGCATGTTCTAAATCCCTAAGAATTAGAGAAATGCAAATTAAAACAAAGCAAAACCTATTAAGCAACCCTAAAACACTTCATCCCTTTCAGCCTGGATAAGATGACAAAAATGGAACATAGCAAGTGCCAAAGAGGATGTGGAAAAATCAGCCCATCAATTGGGGAATGGCCAAACAAGTTAAGGTAAATGTATCTGATTGTGTACTATTATGCTATAAGAAAAGATGAAGGGGTGTCAGAAAAATCTGGGAAGACTTGTATGAACTGATGCAAATTGAAGTGTGCAGAACCAGGAGAAAAAAACTACACAGCAAGAGCAATATTGTTAAGATAATCAACTTTGATCATTTTTTAAAAGTTTCCTTTGCTGAAACTTCATTTAAGTCATACTCAATAATCCTGGATGACCTCTGAGTGTCTACACTTGACCTTTTTTTCTTCTTCATGTATAAAATCTCACTTGGTGAATTTTTCAGCTCCCAAGGGTTCAATAATCATCTCTATGCAGATGATTCTCAAATCTATGTATCCAACCCTAAATTCTCTCCTGACTTCCAGTCTCAAATCATAGGACTAAATAACAGAGAACCAGTAATTCATAGAAGACTGATACCTACAAAGAAAGATAGGTAGCAATCCAACCCAGTCACCATTTGTCAACCCAGAAATATTCAAAATGAGGGTAATAGAATAACCTAATGCAAGGAAGCCAATTTGGACTCATACGGTAGATGTCAGTGACACTTGGTGGGATAGGGATATTGTGCCAGGATGGTATTATACCTTCTTCAAGAGGTATAGAAAGCCTTCTGGGCCATTCAGTCAGCAAAATTTAAAATTAAATATTTTCTCGAGACCCTACTAACTCCCCAAACCTCCAGTAAAGGGGAGTTTTGCACCAAATGTAGAGCAATTACGCTCAAATCCACAGCATAAAGAGAGAATCCTAACAAGGCAAAATTTGACTGAAATAACAGTGGAAGAGTACAGGAATCCTTAAAGCACTTACTCAGCACACCCTCATTTAACAACCTCCTCTTTTCCTGCAGAGAGTCATCTACTGATAGGTGTGCCTGGTATTCCCTTGGGATTCCCTTCCTGCTTCAGAAATTTTGCCAACACAATCTTTGCCAATGCATTGTCCTCACTCTACTCTCCTACCCCTCTGCAGCAAGCAACAGACTCTGATTTCTGCTCAATTATTCAGAAAGGGGGTGGCACTGAAAATATGCTAATTTCTCCCTAGGGTTGGCCCTAGGTTAGGGACCCTCAAAGTTGTAGAGACTGCCTGGGAGATCCTCCTCCCACCCTGTAGTAGAAGCTGATTCAGCTCAGATACGAATGGAAAGGAGAGCCAAGGAAACAGGTTAGGTATACTTGCTGACTCCAAATCCAAAATGAAATACCTTTCTACTGCATGGGTAGACTTGAATGAGTAGAATTTACAGGTCATTCAGGATGGGAAGAGGACATTTTCTGTGTCTCTGAAATCACACTTTGTAGGCAGATGCCTACATCTCTAAGGGGATGGGATGGACTCTATTTACCCCAAGTTCTTTTTCCTTGGTGAGTGGGGAACCTCAGCCCTTGGAAAGCAGAGAAAGGGAAGAAGAGCTGTCTTGACTATTTATGGGCCCAGTTAATCAATCAGGCATTTCTTAAGTGCCCATTCTGTGCCAGGCACCATGCTCAAGCACAAATCCTTTAAATTTTACATTCTCCATCAGGTGAAATGAAGCCTGTCTTACATTTGCTGTGCTACTAAACTGACTGGGAACTAGAAGTCTGTTATACTTTTTTTTGTGGAGATCTAGACAGATGCCAAATTCTGATATTCCTTGGGGAAACCATAGGTATGGGGCAAATGGCTCCTTGGGAGGCAGGTTCAGAATAAAACAAAATAAAATGTAAACATTTCTAAAGCCAGGAAACTACTTAAATGTTTTATCTGGGCCAGTTTTCTTTTGGAAACCTCGGCTAGTGTCATTGAAATCAGTGCAGGGATGTGCTGGAATCAGCTCATGCCAGCTGGAGAAAGCCAATTGTGAAATTTTCAGTGCGAGCATTTACAGCACAGAAATTGGCAATCAAGGCTTGATTTGTTATTTTGTTGGTTGTCTAGACTTAAGAAAGGGGTGGAAAATGTTCATAGTTCAGGTTAAACATAAAAGTGTGTCGTGCATACTTTTTATTGGAGAGCTAGCTATAAAACATTTATTATTGTGGGTTAATCTGATTCCTGGAATGTCAGAGCTAGAAAGGTCCTTGGACATTAAAGACCTCCATCAACCTCTTCACCTGACAGATGAGGACAGGAAGACCTAGACAGGGGAAGGGACCTGACAAAAGTCACACAGCTAGTGGGGGCAGAGGGTGCACCAGACCCCAGATCTCCTGGTTCTTCATCTAACGCTCTTTCTGGAACCCACAAGCAGCTTCTTCTTTAAAAGCTTTGAAAGGTCTTGTATCACCAGATGAAAATTCTTATTATAAGGAAAGACATCAATGGTCCTAGGAGGGCATTTTGTATTCCTGAGCTGTGCCAATATGCCCAGGATCTGTATTTTATCTGGGGAAGTATTTCACCTCCACTTCTTCAGATCAAAACCTTCCATAGATTAGTCAGTGGTGTTCAAGAGTTGTTCTGACCATAAAAGTCATTCCCCTGCAGACCCTGAAGGGGGATTATGATCTTGAAGGTTGTGGTGATGATCTTCTAGGAGACTAGGTAGACCAGCGCTCAGACTTCAGACACTCAGTTCATCACTGGGACTTCCCTGGAAACCTTTTGGGCTTGCTAGATCCTGCCAGAAGCTATGCCCATCCGAGGATCAGAGAACTTTCTGCCTCTTCTGCCCCCTCCCCACCAGGCACCAGGAAAACACTGTAAATGAAGAAGTTTACAGACATATTACCAAACATAGACTGCCCTTCTACGGGATGTGGCAATGCTTTGTACAGGGAAACCATTCTGAGATCCTCTAATCAAACTTCAGTCAATCAATACTCCTTAACTATGTACCTGAAGGAAAGCTCACTAACCCAAGGGACACAGAAAAGTCAAAGCAGACTTTCCTAAAAGTGCCTTAATATTTTCTACTCTGGAATGGACTTCTGCTTTTCTTTTTCTAATCTTTGTAATGAAAGAAGTCATAGCTATTCCTGTTCATACCCTGGTGCCTCAAGCAGCTCTGTAAGACTGCAGATTTCAGAGCAGGAGTCAAACTGCCTTAGTAGAAATCATAGGTCTGGTTCAACCACATTCATAACCACAATACTTCCCATTGTTATAGCACTCACATTCCTAAAGCTCTGGCTTCAAAATAATTCTGCAAAGTCATTAGTGCAAATGCCATTTTCCTATCTTCAAATATAAACAAACAGGCCCGTGAAAAGTGTGATTTGCCCAAGTATATGAAAAGAAATGATTTGTCCAAGTATATGTTCAAGGGCAAAGAGACAGAGAAAGCAGTGACTTCATGGGACAATAAGTAGTAAAACAAAGTGAAAAGATTTCAAAAAGCAAAAGAAAATGTAAAGTCCATTCTATCAAAAACAACTGACTTGGAGAGGTGGAGCCAAAATGGTGGAGTAAAGGCAGGGACTTGCCTGAGCTCTCCCCCAAACCCCTCCAAATACCTTTAGATAAACAACTCTGAAATTCTAGAGTGGCAGAACACAGAAAAAGATGGAGTAAAACAATTTTCCAGCCCAAGACAAGTTAGAAGGTTGTCAGGAAAGGTCTGTTGCACCAGGGTGAGAGAGGAGCACAGTTCAGCATAGGCCCCACCAGCACAGACCCAGCCCCAGCAAACCAGGAGCAGACCTTGGAGCGACTGAATAAGTGGCTGCAGTGGCAGTTTCTAGACCTCTCAGCCCACAGAAGCCAAAGACAAATTAGAAGGTCAGCAGGAATGGTCTGTCACACCTGGGTGAGAATGGAGCACAGTCCAATGCAAACCATGCCAGCACAGAGCCAGTCCCAGCAAACCAGGAGCAGACCTTGGGAGCCACTGAATCAACAGTGTCAGCTGCTGCTTCTGGAGCTCTCAGCTCACAGATGGTAAGGGAGTTGAACACAACTGTCCAGAAGATTACTGGGGTCTCTTTGCTAGCATTGAGGCAGGACTCTTTTGCTTTGTTCATACTCAGATCCGAGTTGCAGTCATGGGTGACAGTCCCAGGGTGAGGAGGAGCACTACTATACCACAGCTTATGGCCACAGTGGAGTGGGGACCCTTGTCACAGTTCTAGGGCAGAAAAGAATGCTTGTGGTAGCTCACAGACCAGAGCATGGGCTAGGAGAGTAGTAAACATCTCTCTTTAGATCATACCACCTTGGAAGAACTAAAAACAGTCTCTCTTAGAAGTATCTCTGAAAACCCCTGCAGTGTTGGTGGAGTTGTGAACTGATTCAACCATTCTGTAAATCAATTGGAACTATGCCAAAAGTGCTATAAAATCATGCAAACCTCTTGATTTAACAGTGCCACTACTAGGTCTGTATCCCAAAAGAGATTTAAAAAAAACAGGAAAAGGACCCACATGTACAAAAATATTTATACCAGCTCTTTTCTGGTGGCAAAGAATTAGAAATTGAGGGGATGCTCATCAATTGGGGAATGGCTGAACAATTTGTGTTATGTAATTATGATGGAATACTATTGTGCTATAAGAAATGATGAGCAGGATGAACTGATGCAAAGTGAAATGGATTGTGTACAAAGTAACAGCAGTATTATAAGATGATCAGCTGTGAATGACTTAGCTATTCTCAGCAATATAATGATCCAAGACAACTCTGAAGGACTTATGATGAAAAATGCTAACCAACCCCAGAGAAAGAACTGTTGGTGTTTGAATACAGATTGAAGCACACTTTTTTTTTTTTACTTTATTTTTCTTGAGGTTTTTTGGTCTATGTTTTCTTTCACAACATGATTATCATGGAAATATTTTGCATGACTACACTTGTATAACCTATATAGAATTGCTTGTCTTCTCAATGAGGTGGGAGGAGGAGGATGGTAGAGAATTTGGAACTCTAAGTTTTAAAAATGAATGTTAAAAATTGTTTTTACATATAACTGGGGAAAAATAAAATACTAAAGAATTTTTTTAAAAAAGAAAAAATATTACTTTGCTATAAGAAAGGATAAATTTAATGTATTTAGAGAGGCACGGCAAGCCTTATTTGAACTGACATAAAGTAAATTAAACAGAACCAGCAAAATGATATGCACATTAAATAACAACAACAACAATAACTGACCTGGAATTGCAAAGAAAGGGAAAGTGAGTGGTTTAAAGCTGGTGACTAGAGAATAGGGTGAAGTCTTGGTTCCAAGAAATAAGCTGTATTGTTATTAGAGGATGACTGTGTGGTTTCAGCCCTGGCTGGCTAGAAGTGTTATATTGTCCCTGACAACAATAGAGAAGTTCAGAAGAGGCATGTGTTTGAGGGGAAAGATAATGACTTCTCTTGTGAACATGTAGAGTTTGAGATCCCTACAGGAAATCCGTCTGAAATTGGCAGGCATCTATGACTTTCTTCCTTTTGTAAGGGAGTGGAGGGATAAGTCTCCATATGTAGCTTGCTTGTATTGAGCAAAGAATGGTGTGCCCCTCTACATGGACTATGAGAACAAGACCCATTTCCAGAGAGTAGGAGCACCTCAAGGGAGGTTGGTCTTCTCCAGATTAACTTTGCATTTGCCTGAAGGGCTTATTTCAATTATCAAAATAAAAACAACTTTAAAGTACCACCTCACATCTATCAGATTGGCTAATGTGATAAAAGAGGAAAATGACAATTGCTGGTAGGGGCGGGGAATTTGGAAAAACAGAGACACTAATGCACTGTTTGTGGAGCTGAATGGTTGGAGAACAATGGCCAGTTCCAGTTGGGCAGCAGCTCCTTCCTTCCTGCTTTCCTGCTTTCCTTCCTTTCTTCCTCCCTCCCTCTCTTCCTCTTTCTTTCCTTCCCTCCCTTCTTTCTTTCCTTCCCTCCCTCCCTCCTTCCTTAATTTCTTCCTTCCTTCCTCCCTCCCTCCCTTCCTTCCTTCTCTCTCTCCTTCCCCTCCTCTCCCTCCCTCTTCTACCTCTGTCCACATAGGGGATCATACCCTTACCTGTGGGTACTCTGCCCAAAGGAATATAAATTTTGATTGCTGGAACCTCCAAAGATATCTTGGGCTTTACAGGCTGGATTTGTTTTTTGAGGACCATGTCTTAAACCTAAATCACTCTGACTCTCACTGATTGGCCAACAATGGGTCCCAGCCCAAGCCTACCTTGGTCATTGTTTGGGTACTGATGGCTCAGACTGAATGTAAATAGCCTCATTTCTTATCTATTCTTCATCACTAAATGGGCATTGCCAAATACCTTAGCTTAAAAAGGCCAAGGTCTCCCACTGCATCCAGGGTCATCTTCAGTCATCCTCATCTTGCCACTGGACCCAGATGGTTCAGGAGGAGAGAGTGAGGCTGGTGTCTTTGCACAGCTCTGCCTCACTTAAATTCAATTCACTTGCAAGTCATGACATCACCTTCCCAATGTCATGGTCTTCTTCCAGAATGAAGGACAAACAACATCAGCCTCAGTCCAGGCTGTTCTCTAGGCTCTGGGGATATAGATACAGTGTTTAAAACAATCCCTCATCACAAGATCCAATAGATATATTTCTTAAGAGCTCTCAGAATTTCCATCCCTGAGAAGCCATTACAGAAATGCATACCATTGGTCTGAGCCAGGAAGCTGGAATGACAAGTGGAGATGGCCCAGTGCAGTCCATCCTCACAAGTCTAGGCTCAGGCAGAGCCCAGGGCTTCCTCCTGCACTGAAATATTCCCATATCCATTCACACATGTTGGTAGAAATCAGAATCAGTGGGTGACTTAATAATTTCCTGAAAAACTAAATGCCTTGATGCTAGAGGGGTCTGATGAGGTCTAGAGGTTTAGGGGGGCGGGGACCCCAAGGTCATGACACGCGGGCCCTGTCTGAATGAATTCAGCCCAAATCTTCTTTCAGTCAGAGAAAAAGTTTATTAGAGATAAACCATATAGGCCAGACTCTTAAGGAATCTGAACATTAGTAACATCCATAAGGACGAGCGGGCATGAGAAAGTCTCTGCGTTAAAATGGGGGCCAGGGTGGATCTTATATACACTAAAGTAACTTTGGGTGGCCAGAGGAGGGGTTGAGAAAAGGATCTAGGTGACTTAGGGAGAATTCCAATTGGAAAGTCTGAGAGATTGAATGGACAATGGGAATAGATAATGAAGGGAACTGGAAGGAAGAAGTTTGAAAGGCATCTGAATAAGATCAAAAGGTGGGGCTAGAGCTTCCAAAGGGACATAAGGGGAGTCCATAAGGAACTGTTTGAGACCAGAGTAAGAAAAGTTTAAGGGTTTTCTGGGGCCCATAGACAAATGGGAGCCAAATTCTTTTTGGAGCAAGGGGCAAAGGTCTCGGCTTGGGCCCATACCCCATCAGGGTCCTGATTTAGGAAACAGTGAAGTTGGTCCACAAGGTTGACTGTTGATATAGACACAATAGGTGTCTGCCTGGGAAGTGTGACTTGAGGGGCACAGAAATTGTATTTACTCTCATCACCAGATCTCTCTGCCTGCAAATTCTACTCATTCACTTTGATAAGGGGAAAGACCTCTGCTTTTGGACATCACTTAATCAATATACCTCTATTTAGGACCTACTATGTTCCTAACACTATCCTTAGTGTTAAACTGGAAGGCAGCAAGCATGGCCTTCTGCCCAATTCTTCCCTAAGTCCTGCTTTCCTTCTGTGTCCTGCCCGAATTAGCACCTACCATATTTTCTGGTCATTGTCAGCTCAAAGGATTGAGGTTCTAGAGTGTAACCTGAGTAGTCTCTGCAATCCTAGGGCTCTCTCACCTAGGGCTGGTTCCAGACAAAAGGTAGCATATTTTCAATGCCCACCTCCCACCCTCTTTCTTCTGAAGTGACTGTGCAGAAGCTATGTCTACTGCTGATTGAAGGGAGATGTGACAACGTCCCTATAGCAGGGAGAAAGTTTCAACATAGGCCTCAGTCTAGAAGCCACAGGTCATATGGTACATCCCTCCCTCCTGGGAATGTGGAGGCTGCTGGGTGAGGAATGCTGAGGGAGTGCTTTAAGGGTTAATGTCCTTCCCCTGTGTCAAATCTTCACAATTTGACCATATCTGAATTCTCTTTTCTTTGTCAGAAAGGGGGAGAGGATGCTGGCAAAGTCTTTGTAAGAGGATAGGATCTCAATATGGGCTCTAGGCAACAGCCCCACCCTTCAGGCTGTGAGGCCTTGCTAAGGAAGAACTAAGTGCCCACGAAAGCATTATTAGTTGGAGCTCACCACTGGTTGCCATGGCAACTTGTCTGTTACCAAGGAAATCTGATATCTTGAGTTGCTGGCCCTCATGTTAGCTTTTCATTGGGCCTGTGTTATGACGATCTCTCAGAAAAGAGGAGAAGGGGGTGGGGTTCTTCCCCTCTTTGCTCTGAGTAGCCAAATGGGCACAGACTTAAATCCCTAGTGAGCACAATGTAACAGGAGATAATGAACATATCCAAAAACTCATACATTCATACACACATACATATGTATATGTGTGTAGATGGAGAGAGAGAGACAGAGACACAGAGAGACACAGAGAGAAAAAGACACAAAGACACACAGAGAGAGATAGAGACAAAGACACAGAGAGACAGACAGGGAGATTGAGGGTAGGAAAGAAGCTGAGCCAGAGATAGATTCCTATAGAAGCTAGCTGCAAAATAATATGTATCAGAAGATATATAATCCAGTGGTGGCTACAAGAAGTGAGCCAGGAGGAAGAGGAATCATGCCACCCATCATTCCATTGCAGGACTCAGTGATCACCTCCTAACCAGGGGCCCATAAGTCTGTCCAGGGTCCTGAAATATTGCCTGAAATCTAGAATTTTCCAAGAGAATCTCTGAATGTTAAGGAATATTCTGCAGATCACAAGAGTGTTTAGGATTACAATTCACCTTTCACATGCCACATTCAATCTTCACAAGCCACTGGGAGGGTTCTCATCCTAATTTCCAAGTAGAGAGTACAAGTATTAAGATATTCATTGCCAAGATGAAGGAATAGAGGCCCAGAAAAGGGAAATGTCCTGCCTGGAAAGAATGTTGTTTTCAGGATAACCATGGGGCTAAGGTTAAGTCACACAGCTAGCAGTTGCTTCATTACACGCTTGTCTCAGATCTTGCCCCCCTGACCTCCACAAACCTTGCTGTTGGGGACTTAATCCTTGCAGTTTTAGAATCCTTCCCTCCATCCATCACTTCCAGCTGCCTTCCTTGGTGAGTGAGCACAAATTCACTTAAACCACTCTATGTAGCCAGCCCCATACCAGGACGTGCTTGTCCTCCTCTCTACCTGCAAATCCCACTGGTTCACTGTGACACAAAAGAAAGACCTCTAGGTTTGGACTTCAATTAGTCAATCAATAAACATTTATTAAACATCTAGTATATACCAAGTATTGTCCAAAGCTCTGGGATAGAGAGGCAACAAGCATGGCCTCCTCCCCAGGTGCACCCTTTGCACCATTTTCCTTCTGTGTCTTGGTTGAATTAATATCGACTGTATTGTATGTTCACTGAAGGCTCAGAGTCTGAAAGGTCTAGAGTATAACCTGCGTAGAGTCTCTACAGTCCTGGGGCTCTGGAACCTAGGACTGGACCCAGACAGAAAATGGCATGTTTTCAATGCCCACCTCTGACCCTCTTCCTTCTGAAGTGACTGTGTAGAAGCTGCGTCTACTGCTTGTTGAAGGGAGATGTGACAAAGTCTCTACAGCAGGGAGAAAGTCAACATAGACTTCAGTCAGGAAGCCATAGGTCAGATGGTACATCCCTCCCTCCTGGGAATGTGGAGGCTGGTGAGGTGGGGAAGGAGTGCTAAGAGAGTGCTTTAAGGATTAATGTGCTCTCCTAATGTCACTTCATGCTGATTTCACCATATCCTTATTCTTTTTTCTTTGTCCTGGGGGAATGGGGGACATGCGAATGCTGGTAAAGTCTTTGGATGAGGCCAGGATCCCAATATGAGCTCTAGCCTGCAGCCCCACCCTTCAGGCTGTGAGGCCCTGCTGAGGAAGAATTGTGTTGTTGAAAGCTATATCAGTGGGGCCCTACCTCTGGTTGTCATGGCAACTCCTCTGTTACCAAGGAAATCTTATATCCTGAGTAGCGGGCTTTGATAATAGCCTCTTATTAGGCTGACATTATGAAGATCTCTCAGCCAAGAGGAGGAGGGGACTTCTTTCCCCCTTTGCTCTGAGCAGCCAACTGGGCACAGACCTAAATCCTTAGGTACTGCAGTCTAATGGGAGATAAACACATCGCAAATCTCATAAATGCAAATGTATATATGTATGCACCTATGTATGTGTGTATATATATACATATATCTAGATGCGAGAGAGAGAGAGAGAAAGAAAGAAAGAGAGAGACAGAAGCTAACTGCAGAATAGTATGTAAAAGAAGATATGCAAACAAGCTGTGGCTACAAGAATTGAGTCAGGAGAAGGAACAAACATGGAATCCATCATTTCATGCAAGGACAAAATGATCCCCTTCTATCCAGGTGCCCATAAGTCTGTCTCTGAGTCAAATATATATATTGCAGTAATAATGAAAACAAAGTAGCCAAGAAGGGGGTCTATCAGTACCAAATATCAAGTACTACAAAGTGGTAATCAGTAAAATGACTTAGTGCTGGTGAAGAAATTGAGAGGTCAGTCAGACAAACAGATCAGACATACAAAATCCCGCACAAAACAATCACAATGTTGACCACAGTTACAGGGGAAAGACTATTTGACAAAAAGTGCTAAGAAAACTAGAGAAAATTTTATCGGAAATTAGATGTAGATATACCTCACATGATATACCAACATAAGGTCCAAATGCATAAATGACCCTGATATAAAAGGTCACATCATAACCAAAAAGCAGGAGTTAGAAATAAATTATTTTTCAGATCTATGGAGAGGGAAAGAGTTCATGACCAATGAAACAATAAATAGGATCACATAGCATAAAATGGAAAATCATGGTTATATAAAATGTTAAAAGATTTGGAACATTGTACCTAATATAGGTGAAATTAGAAGGAAACAGTTAACCAAGAAAAAAAAAAACAACTTTGCAGGAAGTTTCTCTGATCTTTGATCTCGGAAGTCTCACATAAATGAGGAACTGATTCCAGTTTGTAAGACCAAAACCATTTCCCAATAAATAAGTATTCAAAGAGATAAGCAGGAAGCTTTGAAAGGAAAAAACCCAAACTATCAACAACCATATATGAAAAGATGAAAACAGGGGGCATCTAGGTGGTGCAGTGGATGGAGCACTGGCCCTGAAGTCAAGAGGACCTGAGTTCAAATCTGGCTTCAGACCAAAGACTTAACACTTATTAGCTGTGTGACCCTGGGCAAGTCACTTAATCCCAATTGCCAAAAAATTTAAAAAAAAAATAATTGAAGCAGAGAATGGCCTCTTTACCTAGTCTAAAATAATTAATTTAAAAAAAATTGATCTGGAAGGGGAAGGCCCTCAGGGTTTCTGGCCAAAACAGAAACAATTGTTATTTACATTCACTCTGAGCCAATCAGAGTCCAAACAATGACCAAGTAGGTCCTGGCCTGGAACCTATTGTTGGCCAATCAACGAGAGCCAGAGTGATTTGGGGTTAACTGTGAACATGTGATGGATGGCCCTGGGAAATAGGAGGAGCTAAATCCCTCAGTGAATACCTGGTGCTGGTCCAAGCAATACACTTTGCCAGAAGGTGACATCATCCTGATTGCAAAGGATTATTGTTGTGCCAAGCTTAGGACACAGCCCACTTGTTAGGCCTTAGCTCTGGAAAACAGGATATCTCCAAAATATTTTGACAACACCCTATTAAACCTAGCCATGTTGTTGTTGTTGTTGTTGTTGTTGTGTTGTTTAGTCCTGACCAACTCTCCATGACCCCATGAACCAATAGCAGGCCAGGCCCTTCTATCCCCCACTATCTCTGGAAGTCTGTCCAAGTTCATATTATGACTTGGGGCCCAATCTTCCCTGCTTGCAGGCCCGGGCCGTTAAGCGGGGTCCTTTGTTTCATTATTATGTAAGAGGTATATCTCTTGTCACAGACCTGCCCCTGTCCAAGGAGGGGAGCCTGTGCTGACCTTCCATATGCCTAAGGGCCCATGTGTCCAGGTGATGGTGTGCTCAGTACAAACAAGTCAAATCTGAGGTACGTTGTTACTCAAAAGGGAGCAAGAACAGTGCTGACCTGATGGGTGCTATGGCCAACACCAGTGCACCTCCCCAGACTCGCCCCTCTTCCATCCCTGGGCCTGAACTTGCCCCAAGTGGCCCATTGGCCAAGCCCAGCAGCACCAGGCACAGCCTCAGCATCCTTGGCAACTCCAAACACAGCTACAGATGCCTCAATAACCACAATAACCACAACAGCTTCAGTCTCCCCAGCTGATATTCTCCACCACCTCTTCTGCTGATTATGTACAAACAGATGCCTCTATAGCCCCAGAAGCAGCTCCAGGCTCCCCAAGAAACCCAGGCTCCCCCTAAGTCTCCTCTATAGCCCCAGACATCTCTTCCCCCAACCCAGCAGCAACCTCAGTTCAACGTGCCCCCAGAACAGAGACCCTTTCCCAAGTATTTATTTCATTCAAAACATTAAAGGGTTAATTGTAGAGGATTTGAAAGGGCCTCCATTTCTCTTTGCAAACCACTGATTTGCTAACACATATAAATAGTTAATTCTCAAGATATAAAATAAACCCACATAAATCATCAGCATTTCTATATAATGCCAACAAAGCCCAGCAGCAAGAGATAGAAAGAGAAATTCCATTAAAATAACTCTAGACAATATAAAATATTTGGGAGTCTTCCTGCCAAGAAAACCTAGGAACTATGTGAACACAATTACAAGACACTTTTCACACAAATAAAATCAGATCTGAACAATTGGAAAAATATTAATTGCTCATGGGTAGGCTAAGCTAATATAATAAAAACTATTATTCTGTCTAAATTAATTTACTTATTCAGTGCCATATCAATCAAACTACCAAAATATTTTATAGAGATAGAAAAAAATAATAATAAAATTCATCTGGAAGAACAAAAGGTCAAGAATATCAAGGGAATTAATGAAAAAAATGCAAAGGAAAAGGTGGCCTAGCTATACCAAATCTAAAACTATATCATAAAGCAGCAATCATCAAAACTATTTGGCTAAGAAATAGAGTGGTGGATCAGTAGACTAGGGTTAGGTACCCAAGACATATTAGCAAATGGCTATAGTAATCTACTTTTTTTTGATAAACCCAAAGACTCCAGCTTCTAGGATAAGAATTCACTATTTGACAAAAATTGCTGAGAAAACTGGAAAATAGTACAGCAGAAACTAGGAATAAACCAACATCTCATACCCTATGCCAAGATAAGGTTGAAATGGGTACATGATTTAGATGTAAGGGATGATACCATAAGCAAATTAGGAGAACAAGGAATAGTTTGTCAGATTGATGGGGAAGGGAAGGATTTATGACTGAACAAAAGATATAGAACATTATAAAATGCAAAACGGATAACTTTGATTACATTAAATTGAAAAGTTTTTGCACAAACAAACCAATGCAATCAAGATTAGAAAGAAAGCAGAAAGCTGGGAAACAATTTTTACAGCAAGTGTCTCTGATAAAGGCCTTATTTCTCAAATATATAGAGAACTGAGTCAAATTTACAAGAATGCAAGTTATTTCCCAATTGATAAATGGTCAAAGGATATGAAAAGCAGTTTTCAGATGTAGAACTTAAAGCTTCTGTAGTCATATTAAAAATGCTCTAAATCACTATCAATTAGGGAAATGCAAATTAAAACAACTCTTAGGTACCATTTCACATCTAATGGCTAATATGACAGAAAAGGAAAATGATAAACCTTGGAGATAATATGGGAAAATTGGAAAGCGAATGTATTGTTTGTTGGTGAAGTTGTGAACTGATCCGACCATTCTGGAGAGCAATTTAGAACTGTGCCTGAAGGGCTATAAAACTGTGTGTACCTTTTGATCCATCAGTAACACTACTAGGTCTGTATCCCAAAGGGATCATAAAAAGGGAAAAGGACCCACATGTACAAAAATATTTATAGTATCTCTTTTTGTGGTGGCAAAGAACTGGAAATTGAGGGAATGCCCATCAATTGGGGAATGGCTGAACAAGTTGCGGTGTATGAATGTGATGGAATACTACTGTGCTATAAGAAATGATGAGCAAGCAGATTTCAGAAAAACCTGGACTTAACATGAACTGATGCTGAGTGAAATGAGCAGAACCAGGAGGACATTGTACAAAGTAACAGCAACATTGTGCGATATCAACTATGATTGACTTAGCTCTTCCCAGCAATACAATGATCCAAGACAATTCCAAAAGACTCATGATAGAAAATACTATCCACATCCAGAGAAAGAACTATGTAGTCTGAATGCAGATTGAAGTCTACTATTTTCACTTTTTTTTCTTTCTTGTGGTTTTTCCCTTTTGTTCTGATTCTTCTTTCACAACATGACTAATGTGCAAATATGTTTAACATGATTGTACATGTAAAACCTATATCAGATTGCTTGCCTGTCTTGGGGAGGGGGGAGGGAGGGAGAAAAATCTGGAACTCAAAATCTTACAAAAATGAATGTTGAAAACTACCTTTACGTGTAATTAGGGAAAAAAATACTGTTAAGTGCAAAAACAAAAATAGATCTACTCAAAAGACACCAAAGCTTAGCATGTCACAAGAGGGTGAGGCCTTAGAACATGGAATGTCTCGGCTTGTAGAGACCTGAGACCACACAGAGAATATCTGGGCTAGAAGTTGCCATAGAGAAGAGAATGTCAGAGAGGGGAGAGCACCTCACTGGAGGGCTATCAGAGATAGAAAAGCCCTTACTAGAGGGGAAATCAGAGTGAACTCAAAAAGCTCTTTCCAATACTAGCTCTTATTATCCTCATCAGAAAGCAGTCAGCTGCCAAGATCACTCCTCATTTTAGAGGAGAGGGCAGTGAGAGTCATAAAGCTCCAGGGATGGCCCAGGGTCACAATCCTAGTCTGTGTCTGAGGGTGGATGTAAATGCAGCCCTTTCTGACCCTAGGGGCAGGGCTTGAAGTCTGAGCCACTGACTTCTCTGTCCTGAGTGCTGGGAGGAAAGGGGAGGGGAAGTGTCCTCAAAAATAATAAAATACTCAGGGAATTCTGATATTTTCACAAATTTATTTTTTTCTGTTAATTACTCCAATGTGTAGTCAGGGATAGAATAATTTGTAAAAAAAAAAAAAAACCTTAACTATCAATAGGGTATGATAAGCAGACTGTATTTCAGAGAAAATTTATTAACATGGAATTGATGTTGTCAAACCAGGAAAGGAAAGAGGAAACCCCAAAGAAAAGGTGAAAGAAAGATCTATCAATCTTCCAGGAGCAAAATTGGGGATTATAAAGACTTCCATATAGTGACTTGAAATCAGGTAAGTCCAGTATTATTATTTCTTTTCTGGGCAGGAAATTCAGAGTATTTATTTTGTTACAGAATGCTTCATTTGACAAGATTGGAAAAGGGCATACCTCTGTACTTTAAATCACAGTATTGCTAAGAACCATAAGCAGTGAATTGATGAGAAAATACAGACTTCAAAGTCCCCAAATGGTAGCCTGTCACAAGAGGGTGGGACTTTAGACCAGGCCTGAGAACAGATTTTATCTAAGATTTTAAGTGTCCAGGAGAAGAGACTGTCAGAGTCTACAGGTATTGAAATAGAGGGATGTCACAGCTGTGTAAGATTGGAGTTAATAGTGGCCTTGTAGTCCAAAGAATTTTAGGGAAGGAACAAGCCTCATGACACACCTAATAAAGTGTGACACTCCAAAGAATTTTAGGGATGGAACAAGCCTCATGACACACCTGTAAAGTGCTTTAAGGTGGCAAAGCATTTTGCATTGTGAGCTCATTTGATCCTCACTACAACCAGCTGAGCTAGTTGCTGTTAGCATTCTTCCTGTTCTTGTTGTTGTTTGTCCTTCATTCTTGAAGGGGACCATGACATCAGCAAGGTAATCCCACCACTTGCAAGTGAAGTGGGTGTAAGTGGTGGAGGGCTGTGCAAAATCACCAGCCTCACTTTCTCCTCCAGAGCCATCTGGGTCCAGTGCCTAGATATAGATCAGGACAACTGGAGATGGTCCCAGATGTGGTGGGAGACCTTCGCCTTTTTAAGCTAAGGTCTTTCCCGGGTCTCAGTTTGACTGAGGCAACACCTATTCAGTGATTAAGACTAGGTAAGAAATGAGACAAAGAATGGCCTCTTTTACCTAGTCAAAAAAAAAAATCAATCTGGGAGGAGATGACCCTCAGAGTTTCTGGCCAAGACAGAAACAATTGCTCTTTACATTCACTCTGAGCCATCAGAACCCAAAGAATGACCAAGGTAGGCTTGGACTGGGACCTATTGTTGGCCAATCAATGAGAGCCAGAGTGATTTGAGTTTAAGGCATGGTCCTTAAGAAAGAAATCTAGCACATAAACCCCAAGATATCTTGCGAGGTTTCAGCAATCAAAATGTATATTCCTTTGGGCAGAGCACCTACAGGTAAAAGTATGATACCTTATGCAGGCAGAGGGAGAGGAGAGAGGCAGAAAAGGAGGCTGGGAGGGAAGGAAAGAAGGAAGGAAGGAAGGAAGGCAGGAAGGCACTGCACTGCCCAACTGGAACTGTCCAGCTGGATTCTCAGTGGGGTGGCTATTACTACTCAAAGGTTGTAAGAGGACCATGACATCAGAAAGGTGATGTCATGGCTTGCAAGTGCTATAAATATTTTTGTGCATATAAGTCCTTTCCCTTTTTCCTTGACTTCTTTGGGATAGAGACCTATAAGTAGCATTGCTGAGTCAAAGGGTATGCAGTTTTATACTTCTTCAGCCATAGTTCTAAATTATTCCCCTGGATGGTTGGACCTGTTCACAGCTCCACAAACAATGCTTTAGTGTCTCTGTTTTTCTAAATCTCCCCAGCAATTGTCATTTTCCTCTTTTATCATGTTAGCCAATCTGATAGGTGTGAGGTGGTACTTCAGAGTTGTTTTTATTTTGATAATTGAAATAAGCCCTTCAGACAAATGCAAGGTTAATCTGGAGAAGACCAGTCTCCCTTGAGGTGCTCCTACTCTCTGGAAATGGGCCTTGTTCTCATAGTCCATGTAGAGGGGCACACCACTCTTTGCTCAATACAGGCAAGCTACATATGGAGACTTATCCCCCCACTCCCTTCCAAAAGGAAGAAAGACATGGACGCCTGGCAATTTCGGAAGGATTTCCTGTAGGGATCTCAAACTCTACATGTTCACAAGAGAAGTCATTATCTTTCCCCTCAAACACATGCCTCTCCTGAACTTCTCTATTTTTGTCAGGGACTGCATAAGCCTTCAAGTCAGTCAGGGCTGAAACTGCACAGTCATCCTCTAATAGGTGACCTTATAGCTTATCTTTCTTGGGAGACTTAAGACTTCACCTCATTATCTAGTCAACCATTCACTTTTCCTCTCTTTCCAATTCCAGGTACATTGTTTGTGATAATGTGTACCTTACATTTTCTTTTGCTTTTTAAAATCTTTTCCCTTTAACACTTAGTGTCCCATGAAGGCACTGCTTTCTCTGTCTCCTTCCCCTTGAACATATACCTGGGCAAATCACACTTTTCACAGGCCTGTTTGTATATATTTGAAGATACGAAAACAGTATTTTCACTAATGACTTACAGAACTGTTTTGAAGCCAGTACTTTAGAAATGTGAAAGTGCTACTCCAACGGGAATTATCATAGGTATGGATGTGGTTGAACAAAGTTGATGATTTCTACTAAGGCAGTTTGACTCTTGCTCTGAAATCTGCAGTCTTACAGAGATGTTTGAGGCACTGGGATATGGGCAGGAATAGCTATGACTTCTTCCATTACAATGATTAGAAAAAGAAAAGCAGAGGTCCATTACAGAGTAGAAAATGTTAAGGCAATTTGAGGAAGGTCTTCTTTAGGTTTTCTGTGTCCCTGGGGTTGGTGAGCTTTCCTTCAGGTACACAGTACAGGAGTGTTGACTGGCTGATTTGAGGGATATCAGAATGGTTTCCATGTGCAAAGCATTGCCACATCCCATAGAAGGTCATTCTATGTTTGGTGATATGTCTGTAAAGTTTTTCATTTACCTCCTGGTGCCTGGTGGGAAGGGGGCAGAAGAGACAGAAGGTTCTCTGGGTCTCAGATGGGCACACTTTCTGGCAGGATCTAGCAAGCCCAGAAGGTTTCCAGGGAAGTCCCAGTGATGGACTGGGTTCCTGAAGTCTGAGCACTAGTCTAGCCAATCTCTAAGAAGATCATCAGTTGGATAGAGCACTGACCCTAGAGTCAGGAGGACCTGAGTTCAAATCTGGCCTCACACACAAAACACTCACTAGCTGTGTGACCCTGGGCAAGTCACGTAACCCCATGGCCTAGACAAAAAAAAGAAAAAAAAAGATCATCACTATGATCTTCACTACCTTTAGGGTATGTAGGGGAATGGCTTTTATGTTCAGAGCAACTCTTGAACACCACTGATTAATCTGTGGAAGGTTTTGATCTGAAGAGTTGGAGGTGAATATACCTCCCCAGATAAAATACAGATCCTGGGCATATTGGCACAGCTCAGGATTAGGTGGATTGGGTGGTTAGTTAGGTGTCTAAGCTAAGGCTGGAATGTAGCTCTTTCTGACTCAAAGCCCAGAGGCACAATAGGTCCCACTAGGAAGATTCGTGAGGGGTCCTAGAAAACCACCAAACACTCAAGGGATGCACATTATTTCAGGTTTTATTTTTTGGGTCAATTGCACAAATATATAAAGAGTGTGAGGATTTTAAAAACAACAACAAATCATACTTATAATACATAGCATTTATTTCAATAAAATGTACATTTATACTGTGAAGACCTTCTGAATTAAAATTCCAGTTTGGAAAAACAAAAAAAAAGACCTTGAGATACAGCTGGGACCCATAAATTCACACAAACATCCCTTAGAGACAGAGAGAGGTGGTCTTCATCCCAAGAGTATGTAAAACCACTTTTTTTTTTAATGTAACCAGTCATGATCTCTTGACCCCATGGGGTTGCCAGTTCACTAACCAATGATATGATTTCTGTTCTGTTCTTTGTTCTATGCTTATAAAAATGAGTTGCATCTTCATTTTGGCATAAACTGAGGCAAGCCATTAACACATTTATTGACAGCTATACATGTCACTATTAATAAATGTTATCTTGCTCAGAGAGAACACACCTCAGTCTATCTTTTTGTTAAATTTTGCTTGTGACATTGTTATCCCAACAGTTTTTATCAAATACATTTCATTCATAAATAATTTATGTTTTCAGATTTATCAAACATGGAATATGAAAATCTATTGTTGCTGGTTCTCCCTTGTCTGCTCTGCTCTACTGATCTACTGCTCTATCTTTTAAACTAATGCTAAATAGGTGATGACTGCTGCTTTATCATAGAATTTGAGTTCTGAACATGTAATTCTCCCTTCCTAACCTTTCTCATTATTTCCCTTGATATTCTAGATCTTTTGTGACTCTAAATTTTTTTTTATTTTCTTTTGAAGAGACTTGTAAAGTAGCCCATTGATTATATCATTGCTAATAGCTTTGAATTTATTAATTAACTTTGGGAGTATCATGTTTTTCATTGTGTTGGTATGGCCTAGCTATGAGCACTGACTAACCTTTCAGTTATTATAGTCATTTTTAATTTCTTTAAGGGCAATATTGTAATTAAATCTATCCAGTTATATTATGGTCTTTGACAGACTGATCCCAATATATTTTAGGTACCTTTTCATTATTCTGAATGGGGCAAGGGTTATCAGTTCTAAACCATATCTTCATCACCTCTTCGAGCTCCCATTTATGTGATCTCTTCCCTGACTAGAATGTAAGCTCATTTGAAGGCAAGAACTATCTTGCTGGCTTGCAGCTCCTGAATCCTAATAAGCAATCTCTCTCTCTCTCTGTCTCTCTCCTTCTGTCTCTGTCTCTCTGTCTGTCTCTGTCTCTGTCTCTCTTTGTCTCTGTCTCTGTCTCTCTGTCTCTGTCTCTGTCTCTGTCTCCCATTTCCTCTCCCACCCTCCCCCTCCCCACTTGGACTCTTTGATCCAGTAAAACTGGCCTCCTTGATGTCCTTGGACTAAGGTCTAGTCACTACACACTTCATCTTCCAACTCCAGGCATTTTTGCTTGCTGTCCTTATGCCTACAACTCTTTCCCTCTTCATCTCCACCTCCTAGCTTGCCTGGCTTCCTTGAAGTTTAGTTAAAATTCAATTTTCTACAAGGAACCATTCCTGATCTACCTACATGTTATTGCCTTTTACTTTCTTAGTTATCACCAAATTTTCTTATCAATATCTTGTTTGCATACAGTTTTTTGCATGTTGTCTCTGAAATTAGACTGCAAGATACTTCAGAACAGGGACTGTCTTTTACATTTCTTTGTATCCCAAGTACTTAACCAGTGCATGGAACATAGTTGGTGATTTAAGGAATTCTTCTTGATTGTCGACTATCTAACCCTCCTCACTGCCTCTCTTCCCCCATATATAATCAGTTGCCCCATCTTCTCTTCACTCTGGACTTCCTCTGCAATGCTTCAATTCTTCATCCTGAAGTTTCACTGCAGCCCTGGAATGCCTCCCTGGGAAGTAGCCTTCCTCTCTTCAGTCTCTCCCTCTGATTGAATGGATCCTCCCAGAACCTACATCGAAGGAGGGGCTCAGGCCAGCCATGGATCTTTCCTCTCCAGTTTCCTCTCCTATGACAACCTGACCTTACATTGCAACTCAGCCCAACCTCAATAGCTTTTCAACTTCCTTTTTTTTTGTTCTGTCTTCTCCCATTAGAAGGTAAACATTTGGAGGCTAGGGACTGTCTTTCTATTTGTATTTATATTCTCCATGCTCAGCAAAGTGCTTGCCACATAAGAAGCGCTTGTTGACTGACTTGACTCATGCAACCTCATCTTTTCTTACATGGACAATTGCAATAGATTCTCAGCTGGTCTCCCTGTCTCATGTAGATGTCTCCTCTATGCAATCCCTCCTGCACTCAGCTTTACAAACCATCCTAGATTCCATGTCTGCTCATGTTGGTCCCATGTCTAATAAACAACTCCAGCCCCACCTCCTCTGTCTTCTCCAGCACCTCTGGGATCAAACACTCCTCTCTTTGCATTGAATGCCATTCACAACCTGGCTATAATCCACCTTTCTAGCCTTATTTTTATGATTCCCTTTCATGCATGTTTTGATCCAGACCAATTAATCTTCTTGTAACTCTTCTCCCATGACACTTTATTTCCCACTTCCGTGCCTTTGCAAAGGCTGTTTCCTATGCCTGGAATGAATTACCTCCTCAGATCTGTAGTTTGGAAGCCCTCCTCTTCTTCAAAGCTGAGATAACATGCCGCCTCTTCCTATATATGAGGCCCCTCCAGATCCCTCCCTGCTTATTAGAAACCCTCCCCCATTATCTTGTGTTTTTATTTATGTTTTGTATATTCAAGTATAGATCATGTAATGTAGCATAATATCATGTTTAAATGTGTGTTATATATTAGAAATCAAGATCAAATTCTATCAGGGCAGGGGTCTTTAATTTTTGTCTTTGTATCCCTAGCACCTAGGACAAATCCTGGAACATAGTAGGTATTTTTAAAAAATGCCTCTTGAACAGTAAATTATCTTTGAAGATAATAGCACAGTCATTCACTTTCAACTGGTATCCAAGATGGATATTACCGGTCATTGAAAACTTAAAAACAAATTCGCCATCTTGCAATCCAATTATTACAGTTTTGATCTGTCATCATGCTTCTAAATCTTTCTATTCCATTCTGGCCCTTTCCAAAACATATCTGTATTAGATTTGGGGCACATATATGATAACTCATTTTCTGTTAAGGGCAATAGAACTGTCTGAAAGCAAATCCCCCATTTGTAAAGTGAAGCAAGAAATGAAATCCTTCAGTGTAAATAGGAATTCAGACTAAATCATCATGATTAAAATTATATCTTACATTCTTAATCCTAAAACAGGAGATATGATACAGGTTAAGACTTAATAGTAGTGGAGGTATCGCCAAGTGGGCTTCACCCTACAGTGTACCTGGTCCCTAGGTACAAATATGTATATTTTTTATTCTTTAAAAGAATTGGTGTTAACTTTGGCTCTTCCTACCAATATGGTGAAAGTTCCTTCAGGGCAGGGGCTTTTTCATTTTATCTTTACATCCCCTATACCTACAGCAATGCCTGGCCCTTTATAGATGCTTAAGAAAAACTTATTGAGGGGCAGCTAGATGGTGCAGTGGATAGAGCACCAACCCTGGATTCAGGAGGACCTGAGTTCAAATCTGGCCTCAGACACATAACACTTGCTATCTGTGTGACCCTGGGCAAGTCACTTAACTCTATTGCCTAGCCAAGAAAAAAGAGAAAGAGAAAAACTTATTGAACAGGTGGCTTTGAGGAAAATAACATGATCTTGTTGACATCTGCTGTCTAGAAAGGTGCAGATCACTGAAAATTTTGTGCTTTGTGGTCAACTCAGACATTGCTGTTTTAGTCACCGTTGCCTGGCCAAATGGTAGTATTCCATTCAGCCTCCTTCCAAAGCCTCTTTTGACTAGATTTTAGCACATGGGACAACTCACTCATTGTTAATTAAGGGAGACAGAACAGATCTAAATGAAGTTCTCCTCTTGTGAAGGGAAACAAGTAATGAATTTCTTCGGTATACATAGGAATTCAGACTAAAGCATCACCATCAAAATGATCTCTTACACTCTTAACCCTACCAAAGAAGACATGATACAGGTAAAGATTAAATGTTGGTGGAGACAGCAATGAGGAAGCTTCACCTTACAATGTGCCTAGTTCCTAGGTAAAGTATTAATATTGCTCATTTCACAAGAGCACAATAATAAGAAGGAAATAAATATAAGAAAATGGTTGATCTCAACTTTGAAAGATGTTTTTGAAATAAATCTCAAAATTTGTCTGAGGCAGTAGTGCACAGGCATTAACTTGCTCATATAGGCTCATTCTGCCTTCTAAGAGCTAGTGATTAAATTTGCAGGAATTTGGCAAGCTGGTTGTGAAAGTCAGTCAGTGAATGTAGCCCTATAGAGTACTTTTTAAAAAAAAATTTATTTTTAGGCAATTGGGGTTAAGTGACTTGCCTAGGGTCACACAGCAAGTAAGTGTCAAGTGTTTGGTCTGAGGCTGGATTTGAACTCAGGTCCTCCTGATTTCAGGGCCCATGCTCTATCCACTGTGCCACCTAGCTGCCCCCCAACAGAGTACTTTTGAACCTAACGTGGTAACTACCCTCATGAGGACCTCGCTCAATAGTGTAAGTGCCAGTTCAATGGTAGGCCTAGAATGAGTGATTCATAAAGAAATAGCACTGTGCTAAGAGTGGGAATACATAGAAAGGCAAACAACAGTTCCTTCCCTTGAGGAGCTCACCATCTAATGTTAAGAAGAGCCAATGTGCAGTTCAATCAGCTTATACCTGTAGCCTTATCTGTTGCTTTACAAGAATTACTTTCAACCACAGAAGAGCAATTTTCAATGTATTATTATTGACATTAAATGATTGTGGCTTTAATAATGGATATCTTAAGGTGAATTTTTTTTGCATTTTGTTCTGATGGTGCTGGTCCCCCGTATTGGGAAAAATGTCTGCAGTAGGCACAGAGCTGTTAGAAAATATTCCTAAAATTGTTATTTGTCACTGTTTAAATCAACGAGTGCAATTTTTACCTGACAATTTGATATCTGATAAAAGAAGTTGATCTTTTAAAAACATGTCTGAATAAAAGATGTTCTATATCCTCAATTTAAAAGAAATCAAACCAAACTACAAATTTTTGTTAAAGTACTTCAAATTGAAGTGATTTGAATTGGTCCAGTCATGGGATGTAGAAGGGCAGCATGAAGATTAGTAACTGCTCCATGTTTACCCTGGATTATATACATGCATTTTTCTCATTCTTCTCCTAATTCTGGTTTGGCAAAGAAATTAGCTAACATTAATTTTCTTGAAAGATTTACTTTGATGATTGACATTCTTGAAGAACTGTAAGGGACCACAGGCCCAGTATGACCTCTGGAAAATTACTAGGTTGCAGTTGTCAAGGCCTCCTTGTGATAAGAACAAATTACTACCTCTTCCTGGAATACCCCTATACCTTTGGTGGTCCTTGTGATAAGAACAAATTACGGACAAAGCTGTACCTCTTCCTGGAATACCCCGCCCCTATACCGGTGGTGGAACTCCCCCCCTCCATCTTACGGTGTGTATAACTACCCTGAGCTAGCCTTCAATAAACGAGACTTGATCAGAAAGCCTGTCTTGTCTCCATTTCCTGTGTCCCCTGCTCCCCTCCTTCTTTTACAGGTCCGGACCTCCATTGACGTCCCGCGGGACGGGACATTTGGCGCCCAACGTGGGGCCCGAGACCCCCTTAAAAGGAGTAAAGGTTTTTGGTGTGTGCTCCTGTGAAAAAGACGACTGCAGTCACGATACATGAGAATTGGTCGCCGTGGATTTGCCTGATCTGCGGAATAGAGACCTGAGGTAAGGAGACACTCAAAATGGGGCAGGATGCTAGTAGTCATGAAAAATTTGTAGAAGGGCTTAAGGCCTCATTAAAGACACGGGGAGTAAAGGTTAAGAAAAAGGATCTTATACAATTTTTTGTTTTTTTTAAAGGACGTTTGTCCTTGGTTCCCCCAGGAAGGAACTATAGATGAGAAAAGATGGAAACGGGTGGGAGATTGTCTTAATGATTATTTTAGAACTTTCGGGCCCCAGAAGGTCCCTGTTACTGCGTTCAATTACTGGAATTGTATTTACGATATTTTGAAAATACGTCCTTTTGAGACTGAGGTTTGTAAGATTGTCAGTGAAAAAGACGGAGGCCCCCCGGAGCCTCCTTGTCCATTATCAGCCCCACCCGCAACAGAGGATGAGTCTAGGAAGGATTGTGATTCTGTGTCCATCGACATGCCCTTAGATGATTTTTCCTCCCAAAGTAGGAGAGTTGAGCGCATTTATCCTGTTCTACAAGAGGCTTTGGTCAAGAGGTCAAATGATACCTTAGATCCTACTGACGCAGCTGACCTTGAGCAGGAGGCTGCTTCTTATAATGACCCCTGTAATTTCAGTGCCGCTCCTGCATGTCTTCCTACTATACAGCACTCTGCTTCCGCGCCCGCTGCTCCTGCTTCTCCACTCCCAACCCCTCATCTTCCTGCTTCTCTGCCCCCTTCTGCTCCCCCTTCTTATCATACTCTTCCCCCTTTTCCGCCTGTTGACACTCCCTTGACCTTGCTCCCCTCTCAGATTCAGTCCCTCCGACAGACGTTGATGTTTAAGAAAGAGAAAGCACAGCTGCTTAAGGAACTACGGCTCCTTGATTTGGAACTCGCTGATTGCATCCCTGGCCCGGCTGTTGCTCTCACTGCCCCTACAGTAACCTCCAAACCCAAATCCGAATCCCCTGTTTTGGCCCCCCTCCCTTCCCCTAAAGATGCAGGGTCTTTACTCCCTAAGAAAAGGAGTCTTTTCTCTTCCTCCCCCGCTTTTCTTTTTCCCATTATTGAGGACAAAACTGCATCAAGTGACACTGAAGAGGAGGGAGAGGAGGCTGCCCCCCGGCAATATAGACGCCTCGGGTATAAGACACTAAAAGCACTAAAAGAGGCAGTTTCTCAGTATGGCCCTGTTGCCCCATTCACCCTCTCCATCCTTGATGCCCTTGATCATTTATGGCTCACTTCTCATGATTGGCTTCACCTTGCCCGCGCCACCCTGAGTGGAGGAAATTTTGTGCTTTGGAAATCTGAATTTAAAGAATTATGTAAGGAAGCGGCCCGCCGTAATCGTGAGGCCGGAGGGGAAAGTGCAGAATGGACTTATGAAATGCTTGTTGGCCTTCCTCCTTTTAATACTAATGAGGCCCAATCTAAGTTTGCTTCCGGAATTTTTGCTCAAATTCAGGCTGCTGCACGAAAGGCGTGGCGGCTGTTACCTCCTAAAGGACCCGCCACGACCTCTATCGCCTCCATCCGCCAGAAGCCTGAGGAGCCTTACGCTGATTTTGTTAGTCGTCTAACTGAAGCCGCGGAAAGACTGTTGGGGCCATCTGAGGGCGACAGTGATTTTGTCAAGCAGCTTGCTTTTGAAAATGCCAATTCTGCCTGTCAGGCCGCCATTCGCCCGCAAAAACGTCAGGGGTCTCTTTCTGATTATATCCGTCTCTGTCAGGATATTGGCTCCAGTCACCAAATTGGCGCCGCTATAGGTGCCGCGTTACAGGATGCCTTTGCCGGGGCTGTTGCTGCTGCCCCCCCCCCAACGCCTCTCCTAAATGTTTTAATTGCGGCACTCCTGGTCATTTTGCTAGAAATTGCCCAAACGCCAAGCAAGGCCGTGTTGGTCACCCTGGCCTCTGTCCCCGATGTAAGAAGGGTCGTCACTGGGCCTCTCAGTGCCGCTCTAAAACTTCCCCTTGCCGCCGAGCAATAATGAGCAGAACTCATTATTCAAGCCCGAGATACCAGTGTTAAGATCTTTGGTCAGGAGCCTCACTCTATCATTCTACCTTATGCAAAGGCAGAGGTTGATTGGCTTTTTCGTACCTCTGACCTTTGGCCTATAGCGCTTTCCTCATTTCCCGGAAATATAGATAATCATTATCCTGCTCATAAAATGTTACATTTTATTCGCACACACCCCTTTGTCTTCCCTAAATTAACTTCTACGGAGCCTTTAGTAGGGGCCCTTACAGTTTTTACTGATGGCTCCTCATCTGGGACCACTGCATATTCATGCAATGGCGTGGCTACCCCTCTGTCCACACCCTATCGCTCTGCCCAGTTAGTGGAATTGTTTGCTGTTTCTGTAGTCCTCCGAACTTTTCCTTCCACTCCTTTGAACATTTATACAGATAGTGCATATGTGGCCCACTCTGTCCCCTTATTAGAAACAGCCTCCCATCTAAAACCTAACTCCTCTGCAATTCAGCTCTTTCTCTCAGTACAGTCTGCCATCCGTGCTAGGGCTGCCCCTTTTTTCTTGGCCATCTGCGGGCACATTCAGGTCTCCCTGGTCCCTTGTCAGAGGGTAATGACCTCGCTGACCACGCCACCCATATGCCTATTTCGGCTTTTTATCTGTCCCCTGTGGATAGGGCCACTCATGCCCACTCCCTTCATCATCTTAATTCTACCACCCTTAGACTTTTGTTCAAAATCACTCGTGAACAAGCTCGACAGATTGTTAAGCAATGTTCCTCATGTGTGACCCTTCTCCCCACCCCCCATTTAGGAGTGAACCCCCGTGGCTTAATTCCTAACGCCCTATGGCAAATGGATGTGACTCATGTTTCTGATTTTGGTCATTTAAAATATATGCATGT
The DNA here is from genome assembly GCF_900497805.2 of Vombatus ursinus. NCBI lineage: Eukaryota > Metazoa > Chordata > Mammalia > Diprotodontia > Vombatidae > Vombatus > Vombatus ursinus. Next base: position 379,969 of record NW_020955188.1, read on the forward strand.
CTCCATCGATACTCACAGCGGCTTTCTCTCTGCCACATTGCAGAGCGGTGAGGCCTGCCGCCACGTGATAGCTCATGTCCTCTCTTGCCTCACTGTTATGGGCAAGCCCGAGTCTATTAAAACCGATAATGGGCCTGGCTACGCTGGCACAGCTTTTCACTCCTTCTGTGCCACCCTTGGTATCTCTCATGTCACAGGCATTCCTTATAATCCTCAAGGGCAAGGTATTGTGGAACGGGCCCATCAAACCTTAAAAAACACTATTACCAAACTTCGAAGAGGGGCATTCTACCCGGTCAAAGGATCCCCTCGGAACCTGGTCAGCCATGCTCTTTTCATATTAAATTTTCTTCAATTGGACGATACTGGCAAATCAGCAGCTGATAGGTTTTGGCACCCCGAATCCCAGCACAATTATGCCAAAGTACTGTGGAAAGATCCCCTTACTAACCAGTGGCAGGGTCCCGACCCTGTTCTTATTTGGGGTCGGGGTTCGGTCTGTATATATATTAAAGAAAAACAATCTGCTCGCTGGCTTCCTGAGAGGCTTGTAAAGCAAGTTGATTCCTGTGAAATGGCTTCTCCGCCTCCAGTTAACCTTCCTTCCAGGGAGGACAAACCTCTCTGAGAAATATTTCTTTTCTTTATCTACAGGAAATGCTTGGAAAACGATCACCCCTACGCTGGTACCTCCTGGCTGTCCTGAGGGTCTGCCTTGCTGGTTTTGACGCCCTGGCCGGCAACGATCTCCTCGCCTCCCATTTAGAATTCAACCGATCCCTTTGAATCAGTCATTCTTTGTAGCCCCCTGCTTTGAGGGTACCACTCCCAATGCCTCTGTCTCCATTGATGTGGGTTTTCTCCCTCATGTGAATTGTTCCTCTGTCCTTCGTACTAGCAGTTTCCTGTGTCCCCCTCTAGGCCATGTTTTTCTCTGCGGAGGGAATATGGCGTTCCCAGCGTTGCCTGTGAATTGGACTGGTTATTGCTCCATTGCCTCCGTTCTACCTGAGATGGATATTGTTCCAGGGAACGAGCCTGTTCCGGTTCCCAGCCTTGACTTTATGGCTGGAAGACATAAAAGGGCCGTATTTGCTATTCCCTTGCTTGTTGGCTTGGGCATTACGGGAGCCCTTGTGACAGGGTCTGGGGGCTTGGGAGTCGCCATACACTCCTATAATAAACTCTCTGCACAGCTCATTGATGATATCCAAACCTTATCAGGAACTATTAGTGATCTCCAGGACCAGATCGACTCTCTAGCCGAGGTGGTCTTGCAGAACAGAAGGGGATTGGATCTCTTGACAGCCGAACAAGGGGGTATATGCTTGGCCTTACAGGAGAAATGTTGCTTCTATGCTAATAAGTCTGGTGTAGTCCGGGACAAGATAAAGAAATTACAGGATGATCTGGTCAAGCGTCGGAGAGAACTGTTTGAAAATCCTTTTTTAAGTAATCTTCATGGCTTTCTTCCTTATATTTTACCTCTTGTAGGGCCTATATTTGTGTTTTTATTAGCTCTAACCTTCGGTCCTTGGGTGTTCCGGAAGATCACCTCCTATGTCAAACAACAGCTGGACAAGGCCTTGTCCAAACCTATTCAGGTCCATTATTGTCGGCTGGATACTGGTGACCCTGATCTTTATACCGACATTGGCTGGTCCCAAGGATTAGTCTGAGCGCTGGTTTGGTTAGCCAATGACGGGTAAGATCCCCCTGAGGGGAGTCTGACCTAAGCCAGGGGCGTTGCCTTGCACATTGCCCCCATGACGGGCAACAGTCTCCCACTCCTCGGGACAACCTAAGACAGGCACAAACCCCTCTGCTAAACCTTCCCTCTTAAGGAAAGAAAAGGGGGACATGTAAGGGACCACAGGCCCAGTATGACCTCTGGAAAATTACTAGGTTGCAGTTGTCAAGGCCTCCTTGTGATAAGAACAAATTACTACCTCTTCCTGGAATACCCCTATACCTTTGGTGGTCCTTGTGATAAGAACAAATTACGGACAAAGCTGTACCTCTTCCTGGAATACCCCGCCCCTATACCGGTGGTGGAACTCCCCCCCTCCCTCTTACGGTGTGTATAACTACCCTGAGCTAGCCTTCAATAAACGAGACTTGATCAGAAAGCCTGTCTTGTCTCCATTTCCTGTGTCCCCTGCTCCCCTCCTTCTTTTACAGGTCTGGACCTCCGTTGATGTCCCGCGGGACGGGACAAAGAACTTTCATCACTTTCAACTGCATTGTAATCAAGGTCAAATAACATTCTGAAAACACCAAAATTAATGAAATGCATTATAAGGGCTTTGGAAAAATTAAAATTTGGTACTGGACAGCATGAACCTCAAGTTGAAGATCTGATTAAGTCAGATAAGTTTAACTATAATCCATTTCATAAAAATAAACTTAATGTTCTTCCTAAGAATATATACCAGAAAATATAATTGAACACATGAAGTTATGGCTTTTATTGTCCAGAAGCAACAATGAAGTCATTTTAATTATTCTAATTTATTAGAACCATGTATTTGGCCTTATGAAAAACTAACCTCACCCCAGATAGATGGTGAAAAAAATTTGTATCACATTTGGGAAACTGACAGCTAGCGGAGTCTTGGCCAATGTTTTTAGCTGTTCTGTTCACAGAGCATGGCAACGGTTTGAACAATAATTT
>NW_020955188.1:382652-386050 GCF_900497805.2 Vombatus ursinus
TTAGCTGTTCTGTTCACAGAGCATGGCAACGGTTTGAACAATAATTTCTTCTGGGAAGGGGTTGGTCACATCTTGGACCCAGGTTTTATAGACAATTTGTCCTTGTGGCCTTTTATTATTTTACTTGCCACCTTGATGTGTCTGCCTGTCCTCAGATGTGAGGGACAGAATCAGAAGGAGATAATATGTTTATCCCAGATGCTGGCAGACAGAATTTATTCTAAGAGCATCAGAGTGGTAGGGCTACTGTGTGACTCTAGGCCCTCTATGATGCATGTGTGAGTATTCTAGAATGTAAGTTGTTTCAGTGACAATATACCTGCAGAACCTTCCCATTATCTTTTCTGACACAGAAGTGATGATTTTTATAGCCACTTGGCAGTTATGGAAGTCCTTGCCAACAAACCTCTGATTTTAGCAAAAATTAAAGGTGAGCTAAAGAAAATCACACATTCAGCATAGTGTATCGTGTAGACAGGAAGCCAGAGAATTCTGTTCAATCTAACAAGTATCTCTGGAATATTTAGGAGATGAAACTGTACATTTTGGGGAAACTGTGACTTTTAAAATGTCAAGCAGAGACCGATCCCTTTCACTTCAGTCTTAGAACGTCTAGAGAGGTGAGAGTAACCTCTTCAGATGAGAGTATAGGAGGCAGCAGGATGGAATGGGTACATATGAGGAAATTCAGAGTCACTAGGACCTGAGTTCAAATTCTGCCTCATTTGCTAGCTGTGTAATCTTAGGGAAGTTCCTTCTCCTTTCTTGGCTTCAATCTTTTCCTCTGTTAATTGAGGAACTCGGTAGCCTTGGTGGTCGCCTCCAACTAGGATCTTTAGTATGGCATTGCATACAACTCACTTTACCCTCTGGACCTTAGTCCCCTCCTCTGGATGATGATGGGATGGAATAGACTGCCTCTTGGGGTCTTTCTAGCTCTAGTTCAAAGTCTGGGATCCTGTAAAGCCATTTAATGGGTGAAATCAATGACTGAATGGAGAGGGAATTGAGGCAGCAGGTGGAGACCACACATTTGACAAGGTTGGCAGTGACTGAAAGGAGAGAGGGACAGCTTTGTTCAGAATGGAGGGCCACAGGAGGAGGGAGATGGATAACATGGTCCAGGTGGCAGGAACACATACTCAGGTCAACCTATCCATGCCAAAAAAAACCTTTATTGATGCATCTGTCCCCCGTCCCCATCATCCCATTTCTCTCCTCCCTTTTGTGTCTAATCTGTTTGGGAAGGCTGTCTAAAATAGAGACCTCCATTTCTTTTCTGCTTACTGTCTTCTTAGCTCTCTATAGTCTGGCTTTTGACATCATCGTTCAATGGAAATGCTCTCTCCAAAGTTACTTATGATCTATTAACGGCCAAATCTAGTGGTTTTTTCTCAATCCTTATCCTCTTGACCTCTCCTCAGCCTCTGGCACTTTCAGTAACCCTTCTCTACTGACACAGCTCTCTCCTGGGTCTCCTCCTACTTCTCTGTCCACTCCTTCTCAAAATCCTTTGCAGAATCTTCATCCATGTCAGGCCCAGTAACCATGAGTGTCCTAGAGGGCTCTGTCCTGGGCCCTCTTCTCTTCTTCCTCTATATTCTTTCTTTCTTTTTTTAAGGCAATTGGGGTTAAGTGACTTGTCCAGGGTCACACAGCTAGTAAGTGTCAATTGTTTAGTCTGAGTCCAGATTTTGAACTCAGGTCCTCCTGACTTTAGGGCCAGTGCTCTATCAACTGCACCACCTAGCTGCCCCCCTCTATATTATTTCACTTGATGATCTTATCTGCTCCCGTGGATTCACTGATCACCTCTATACTGATGATTCTCAAATCTACTTATGCAGGCCTAATCTCTCTGCTGACCTCCAGTGTCATATTTCCATCTGCCCATTGGACATTGCTAACTGGATGTCCTGTAGACATCTAGGTGACACAGTGCACAGAGTTCTGGGCCTAGAGTCAGAAAGACTTAAGTTCAAATCTGGCCTCAGATACTTACTAGCTGTGTGCCCCTGGGTAAGTAATTTAATCTCTATCTACCTCAGTTTCCTCAACTGTACATTGGGGATAATAATAATGATAATAATAACATCTAATCACAGAGTTGTTATGAAGATCAAATGAAGTGATATTAGTAAGATACTTAGCACAGTGCTTGGCACATAGTAGCTACATAATAAATGCCCTTCCCTCCCTGACATTTTAAACTTAACATGTATAAAACTGAACTTATCTTTTCCCCTAAACCCTTCCCTCTTACCTACCCAATTACTGTAGAGAGCACCACCATCCTCCCATGTCCCAGTCTGGGAACCAAGGTGTCATCCTTTTTTCTCACACTACCTGCCCCTCCTCACATCCAAGTTCTTGCCAAGGCCTGTTGAATATACCTTGGAGACATCTCTCATATATGCCCTCTTTTCTCCTCTGGCAGTGCCACCAAGCTGATACAGGTCCTCATCATTTGTAGCCTAGTGTATTGCAATAGCTTGCTGGTTGGTTTCCCTGCCTCTAGAGTCTGAAAACTCCAGCCCATCCTCCATTCAGCTGCAAAGGTAATCCTCCTATAGGGCAGGTCTGACCAACTCCTCCTTCCTCCCCCAAACACTCAATAAACTCCAGTAGCTCCCTATCACTTCTGATAACAAATATAAAATTCTTTGTTTGACATTCAAACACATTACTAATCTGCCCCCCACCTCTTTTCCAATCTTCTTATATCTTACAGCCTCTGCCTGCCCCTCTTCCCTCACCTCTCCTGGAGCTCTTTCATCCAGTAACTCTGGACACATTGGTGTTCCCAAAAGAAGACACTCTGTCTTTCCTTCTGACCATTTTCACTGACTTTCCCCATGCCTGAAATTCACTCCTGCATCCCTGACTCCTGGCTTCCCTACCGTCCTTCAAGACCCACCTGAAATCCTGCCTTCTCTAGGAAGAGTTTCTCATTTCCCCTTAATTCTACTACCTTCCTATGGTTGGTTGTTTAATCCTTTATAGATCTTGTTTGAGCATAGATATTGGCATGTTGTCTCCCCCACTAGAATGTGAACTCTTAGAGGGCAGGGATTGTCTTCAGAGTCTAACACAGTGCATAGGACTTAATAGGTACTTCATAAATGTTTATTGACTGACTGGAGGTAGAGGAGCAAGATTAGCATCCCAGCTCCATTACTATAATGATTACGACAGGAGCCTCACTGATTTTTGATTGTTTATGATCCAAGCTTCCTTTTTTTTTTTCTAGCCCTTAAATGAACTATTAATTTCCCAGGCCATTGTTGTGCTGATATATATTTAACAACCAGTTCTCTGAAAACACACACAAGTATGTGCCTATCTATCTATCTATCTATCTATCTATCTATCTATCTATCTATCTATCTATCTATCTA
>NW_020955188.1:386060-438500 GCF_900497805.2 Vombatus ursinus
CTATCTATCTATCTATCTATCTATCTATCTATCTATCTATCTATCTAACTATCTATCTATCTATCTGTCTATCAATCTATCCATACACATAAATATGTACTTGAGTTTTATAATTCACAAATAATAATAAAACATATAGTATTCTTTATTGTAAATTCCATATAGACAATTTATTCTTGCAAAATTCTTTCTTTGATTTTCACAGACTCTTCTATCTAAAGGTCTATAGTTGTAATTCCCCCATGAATTGGCAATGGAATCCCATCCCAACCCCCTGACTCAAATCTCAATAAATTTATTGTCATTAAATCTGAGAGAAATTATTTTTCATAAATAGAAACCTCTTTTACCTTCAGCTAAATAAAATGACTCTTTTTTTACCGTTTTGAAGGAATTGCAAAGGATCAGAATATTGTATACTTTCACGTTATTATCTATAAATTCCAGAAAATCATTTCAATCAATTTCATGTCTGAACATTTAATTTGAATGATGCAAATTTTTCCCACCATCTATCTGGGACAAAGTTAGTTCTTATATAAGGCTAAATACATAATTCTAATGAATCAGAATAATTGAGAATATTTTCATTGTTGTTTCTGACCAATAAAAGCCATAAGTTCATGTGTTCTATTAAGTTTTCTGGTAATATATTCTCAAGAAGAACATTCCATTTACTATTTTAATTAAATGGACAATTTTTGATTTTATCTGCTGACTAAAATAGTAAAATCTGAGTTGGCCACAGGAAGACGAAATGGAGTCAAAATTTTCAATGAGCTGCCATATCCTCTCTGGACAGTAGATGGCGACAAAGACCATATTATTTTCCTCAAAGCCACCACAGTTCAGTGATCTTTTCTTGAGCATCTTGGAAGGACCAGACATTGCTCTGGGTGTTGGGGATCCAACGACAAAATGGAAAAAGGCCTGTGCTGAAGGAACTTTAATAGTACTTGCAGAAAGAGCCGTGACTAATGCCAGTTATTTCACAATAACAAGTAAAATCTATGCAGGAACTGATTAAACTATGCACTGGCTATATTGAGTAACCAGATCTCAGAAATTCCTGAAAATTTAGCAATTAGCTCTTGGAAGCCTGGGCCAGCCTGTCTGAGGAGGCTTTAGCATGCCATTGTCTCAGTCATACTTTGATGTTTATTACATAAAGTATCTTCTAGGTTGAGATCAGCCATTTTCTTGTATTTCTTTCCTTCAAGTTTTGTTCTTTGGAATGGACGTTAATACTTCACCCAGGGACCAGGTACATGGTTGGGTGGAGCTTGCTTAGTACTGTCTCCACTGCTGTGCAATCTTAACCTGTATCATTTCTCCTGTGTTAGGATTAAGAGTGTAAGAGACAATTTTAATGGTGATGATTTAGTCTGAATTCCTATTTCTGCTGCAGGATTCATGACTGGCTTCACTTCATAAATGGAGGATTTCCTTTAAATCTGTTCTGCCTCTCTTAACAAGTGAGTTCTCATGTGTGCTAAAGTACAATACAAATAGGGTTTGGAAAAGGCCAGAATGAAATTAAAGGATATGGACACAGAGAGGCCAACTAAAACAGTAATCATTGGATGGACCACAAGAAGGCCTTGAAATTTTCAAGACCTACAATATCTATATTGGGTACCAGATATTACTGGAAGATGATGTCATTCGTCTCAAAGACAATTTACTTTTTTTAAAAAAATAATTTATTTATTTTTAGTTTTCAACATTCACTTCCATAAGATTTTGAGTTTTAAATTTTCTTCCCCTTCCTCTCCTCCCTGCTCCCCAAGATGGTGTACAATAGGCTGTACATATACATTTATGTTAAGCATATTTTTACATTAGTCATGATGTATAGAAGAATTAGAATTAATGGGAGGAACCATGAGAAAGAAGAAATAAAACAAAAGAACTAAAGAAAAGGAGAGAAAATAGTACACTTCCATCTGTATTCAGACTCCATAGTCCTTTCTCTGGATGTGGTTAGCATTTTCCATCATGAGACTTTTGGAGTTGTCTTAGATCATTGCATTTCTGAGAAGAGTTAAGTCTATCAAAGTCAGTCATCACACAATGTGGCTGTTACTGTGTACAATGTTCTCCTGGTTCTGCTCACTTCACTCAGCATCTGGCCATACAGATCTTTCCAGGTTTTTCTGAAGTCTGCCTGCTCATCATTTCTTACAGCACAATAGTATTCCATTATATTCATGTACCACAACTTGTTCAGCCATTCCCCAATGGATGGGCATCCCCTCAGTTTCCAATTCTTTGCCACCACTAAAGAGCTGCTGTAAATATTTTTGTACATGTGGGTCCTTTTCCTGTTTTTATGATCTTTTTGTGATGCAGACCTAGAAGAGGTATTGCTGGGTCAAAGGGTAAGCAATTTGTCTTTATTATACAACTACTATGTGCAAGGCATTCTGTTGGGTGCCAGGGATAGACTAAGGATGACAACTGGACCTGTAATTAAACTGGTATAAAGAACTCTCAGGTGAGGAATCTCCCTCTCCCAATGCAGGTCAGCCCCTTGTCTACAACTAGAGTCTTAGTGAGTTGCCCAGAGCACTGACTTGTGACTTGTCCAGGGTCACTCAGTCAGGGGAAGCATTTCAACCCAACAATTTACTTTTCTACTCTTTTTTTTCTTCTTTTGGCTAAGCAATGGGGTTAAGTGACTTGCCCAGAGTCACACAGCTAGTAAGTGTCAAGTGTCAGATTCGAACTCAGAGGGCTGGTGCTCTAGCCACTGCAGTGCCACCTAGTTGCCGCTGACAATTTACTTTTGAATAAGCATAACATATAAAACAATAAAAATAACAAAAGAAGTTTAGAGTCACAAAAGATATAGACTCTCAAGGGAAATAGTAAAAAACATTAGGAATGAAGGGGAAATTACATGTTTGTAATTCACATTTTATTATAAAGAAGCAGTCATCAAATATTTGGGATTAGTTAAAAAATAGAGAAGTGCATCAACTGAAAAATCAGCCAAGGGAAAACCAGCAAAAATGGATTTTCATATCCTGTATTTGATAAACCTGAAAACATAAATTACTTGAAAATGTAGTTTCTATTTAATAAAATCTCCTGGGATAACTAGAAAGCAGTGTGGTAGAAATTTGGTTTGGAACAACAGCTTACACCACATCCTATAATAACCTCCAAATGAATATGTGGAGATGTGATTCTCCAATTGGAGTGCAGATTTTTAACCTTTTCTTTTTTAAAAAAATTGATATTTTATTTCCCCTCAATTACATGTAAAAACAATTTTAACGTTCCCTTTTTTTCAAATTTTGAATTCCAACTTCTCTGTCTCTTTCTCCTTCCCTCTTCCCCCTTTGCACCGCCCCCAATTGAGAAGGTAAGTAACTTGACACAGATCATACATATGTAATCATGCAAAACACATCTCCATGCAAGTCATGCTGTGAAAGAAAACACAGACAAAAACCCCAAGAAAAACAAAGAAAGTAAAGATTGCATTCAAGCTCCATTAGTTCTTTCTCTGGAGATGGATAGCACCTTTCACAATAAGTCCTTTAGAATTGTATTGGATCATTGTATTGCTGAGAATAGTTCAATCATTCAAAATTGATCATCATACAATATTGTTGTTACTGTATACAGTGTTCCCCTAGTGCTGCTCATTTCACTTTGCATCAGTTCATGTAAATCCAGGTTTTTCTCAGAGCATCCTGCTCATTATTTCTTATAGTACAATAGTATTCCATCACAATCATATACATATGTCTCCTAAATTTCCATTTCTTTCCTACCACTAAAAAAGCTGCTATAAATGTTTTTGTGTATATTTTTGTTTTTTCTCTCTTTGGGATACAGAACTTATAATGGTATGGTTGGGTTAAAGGGTATGCATGGTTTCATAGCCCTTTGGGCATAGTTCCAAACTGCTCTACAGAGTGGTAGAATTAGTATATAATTTCACCAACAATGCATTAGTGTTTTAAGTTTTCCACATCCCCTCCAACATTTATCATTTTCTTTTCTGTCATATTAGCCAATCTGATAGGTATGTAGTGGTAACTTAGAGTTGTTTTAATTTGCATTTCTCTAATCAACAGTGATTTAGAGCTTTTTTAAATATGAATACAGATAGCTTTGATTACTTTTTCTGAAAACTGCTTGTTCATATCCTTTGATCATTTATCAATTGGGGAATGGCTCTTATTTCTACAAATTTGACTCAGTCTATATATTTGAGAAATGAGGTCTTTATCAGGGAAATTGCTATAAAATTATTTTCATAGTAATAATTACTAACTATATTTTCCCCTCTATCCTATTTTCTCCCTGTCTATCCTACTCTCTTCTCCTTTCACCCTGTCCATTCTCAAACGTGTTTCTCTTACAACTTTTACCTCCTCAATCTTCCCTCCCTTCTATCAGCCCACCCTCTTTTCTTATCCCTTTCCCCTCCTACTCTCCTGTATGGTAAGACAGATTTCTACATCCAACTGAGTGTGTATGTTATTCCCTCTTTGAGCCAATTTTGATGAGAGTAACATTCGCTCGCTCCACCATGCTCCTGTTTCCCCCATCTTCCCCTTCACTATAAATTCTCTTTTAGGCCTCTTTTATGTTGGGTAATTTACCCCATTCTGCCTCTCCCATTCCCCTTCTCCCAGTGCATTCTTCTTTCTCACCCCTTAATTTTATTTTTTTAGATAATCATCCCATCATATTCAACTCACACCTGTGCCCTCTCTATACATATACTTCAACTGCCCTAATAATGAGAAAGTTATTATGAGTTACAAGTATCATTTTCCCACGTAGGAATGTAAACAGTTTAACCTTATTGAATCCCTTATGATTTCTCTTTTCTTTTTATCTTTTTATGCTGCTTTTGAGTCTTGTATTTGAAAGTAAAATTTTCTATTCAGCTCTGGTCTTTTCATCAGGAATGCTTGAAAGTTCTGTATTTCATTGAATTTCCACTTTTCCCCTGAAGGATTATACTCAGTTGTGCTGGGTAGGTGATTCTTGGTTGTAATCCTAGCTCTTTTGCCCTTTGGAATATCATATACTAACCCCTATGATCCTTTAATGTAGAAACTGCTAAATCCTGTGCTAACCTGACTGTGGCTCCACAACATTTGAATTGTTTCTTTCTGCCTACTTGCAATATTTTCTCCTCACCCTGGGACTGAGACCCAGGACTGCAACCCAGATCCATGTTTGGGCAATGTAACAGAGTCCTGCTCCAGGTGACAGCAAAGGGACCCCTCTAATCTCCTGACCAGTTGTTTGACCCACTTACCATCCGTTGGCTATGAGGTCTGGAAACCTCCACTGCTGCCACTGATAGAGTCACCTCCAAGGCCTCCTGGTTTGCTGAAGCCTAGTCTGGGCTGGCACAGCCTGCACTGGACTTTGCTCCACTCTCACCCTGATGCAACAGATACCTTTCCTGCCAACCTTATAAACTGTCTTTGGCTGGAAAAATTTTTCACTCCATCCTTTTTTGGGGGGTCTGCTGCTCTATAATTTGTTTGAGAGTCTTATTTAAAGGTGTTTGGAGTGACTTGTGGGAGAGTTCAGGCAAGTCCCTGCCTTTTCTCCACCATCTTGGCTCCATCTCCTATCTCATTTCTTGTAGACAAAAATGGCACCAGAGAGCTGCCCCTTCTTTGGGATATAGTTGTGTGAAGTGTCAAAAATAGTCTTTAAAATATGCCTCCCTGAGTCAATCCTTTTCCTTATGCAGTCCCCATTGCCATCTGGTTCAGGAGCTGTATTATTGCAATGCCTTAGGTGAGCCTCATACCTTGTTATGAGTGACTGAGTCCAAAAATGGATTTCCTACACCAGCTGGAGTGCTGTAGCTTAATGCTAGTTGATGTAAAATTGTGGGAAAAGTGGTGCTAGGCCTAAATACTTCTTTAAAACACTGATATCAAATTGATGTTGGGATCTGAAACAATGGTGAAGCTTCATTAGTCTTTTCCTGAAAAGCAGGAGGGCCATTGGTCCTATACAGCCCGGTAAGCAGGCTGCTTTTTCCTCAAATTTGATTATTTTTACATTTTATATTCTTCTGTGAAGGTCCAGTCTGATTCGAGAGATCTTAAATTTTATAATCTGTTCTCTTTGGAAATCAGATAACTGCAGATTGCTAAGATTGTATGCTCTGTTATTTCAACATTTCTTATTATTGGCTTCCCTGCTTGGTGGTGCTTCTGCAGTCTCAGTTACAAATGCCTGAGGGGACATCCAAAGTGATGGGTTCAGTGTTCATTTGATTATGTCTTCCTCCTCCTTCCTGAGGGACCTGTCCAGTGCTGAATGCCTTTGTCTACTGGTTTATTCCAATTTTCTCTTTGCCTGAGGCATCCTTGAGAAGGAGCTCAGTGATATCACTTTCTGCCTTTTCAGAGGGCAGTAATAAATCAAGGGTTCCTGGCTGCTGGGACCCTCTTTCTCTATGTGGTGGTCTTCTCTAAGAGGGAGGTAGGAAAATAGAGCATGTTCTTCATATAGTGGAAGTGAGATAAAATCACTATATGGAACCCTCTCACCTCACAAGATAGGCAGTGGTGCATGGCTTAGAATCCTGCAAAGGGTATTCAGAAAGATCTGAATTCAAATTCAGCCACAGAAAATAATTAGGTGTGTGACTGTGAGCTATTCACTGAACTCTTTGCCTCAGTTTCCTCTTGTATAAATATAGATGATTGGAGCAACTAGCTCACAGGGTTGTTTTAAGGTTAAAACGTGATTCTGTTTGTCAAACATTTTGACGTTCTTCAGTTGGATTGGACTCATTGTGATGCCACTGGGGGTTTCCATGGAAAAGATACTAGTGTGAATTTGCCATTTCCTTCTCCAGCTCATTTGACAGATGAGGAAACAGGGACAAACAGGGTTAAATGACTTGAACAGGGTAACACAGCTAGTAAGTATCTGTGGCCAAGTTCGAACTCAGGTCTTCCTGATTCCAGGCCTGGCCCTCTGTCCACTGGGCCATCTAGCTGCTTACAATCTTAAGGTGTTTTGTAAATGTTAGCTATTCTCTTTCTCTTGCTGACATTCTGGGGCTTAAGAACAGTCCTAGTTCCACCATTCCCTGCAGGAAGGGCTCTGCTATGTCTCATATCTCTTCTTATCAGTGCCCTCTCAGCTCTAACATTCTCTTCTTTATGGCAACTCCCTGCCCAGCCATTCTATGTTTGAAAGTCTTGAAGAGTCTTCTCATTCTATTTTGTTTCTTTTAATTTTTCTCTAAATTCACTGTACATTTATTTTAACAATAAGGGTGTTTTAAAAGCAAAAAGTTGGTCCCTTTCAAACCTTATTAAAATGACAATATTTAAATAAAATAAATTCAATCCATTTATTTCAACAAATGGTAATATCAATACCAGACTTAGCTGATCACTTTGCTATAATGGAAGTATTTTATTCATCTCATTTTTTTAAAGAAACTCTTCTTTCAATATCTTTTCATCTTTTCTCCTGGGCTTCATGGTTAAAGACCTTCAACAAAGTGTTAATTTCAATATTGTTGAAATAAAAGTTGTGTACCATCTAGTAAGTATATTTCATATTTATTTTTCTTAAATTATCATGTCTATTTAAATTAAGCCACTGAACACAGAAAATATGTATTTTTCTTAAAAAATTGCTTTCTGTCTATGTTTTTGAGTGCATGCTAGATGATCACTCCCAGCTCCAAAAAATGCAGTTAAAAGAAACAGAGGGGCAGCTAGGTGGTGCAGTGGATAGAGCACTGGCCCTGAAGTCAGGAGGACCTGAGTTCAAATCCAGCCTCAGACCAAACACTTGACACTTACTAGCTGTGTGACCCTGGGCAAGTCACTTAACTCCAATTGCCTTAAAAAAAAAAGAAACAGAGCTTAGATCCCTGGAAAGGGATTCAGAGGAACATGAAATCAAAACCATCCTCAGATACTAAAAAGGGTTTTAATCCTGGGCTATACACTTCACTTCTCTTTGCCTCACTTTCTCCATATATAAAATGAGGATTCCAGAAGAAATGAGCTCAAATGATTCTTTTAAGGCTAATGGGACATAATAATTGTCAGGGATTTTGACAGTCTTAAGGGACATTATAGATGTGAGCAATTTTCTGTATTCTGACAGTCCTTCTATCTCTGACTATCTGGGGTCTTTAGGACCTTTCCATTTCTCTCCTTTTATAAGTAGTAAAAGCTCTCCTCTGTCTGACATCCCTGCATCTCTGTGCCCTCTCAGTCCTCACATTCTATTCTCCATGGCAACTCCCAGTCCAGCCATTTTCTGTTTTAAAATCCCTAAGAGTCCTGACATTCAATGTTCTAAGGTACCTCCCCCCCCATCTTTGAACAGGCCAGGCTTTGGTTTCTTTTTGTTCTTTTATTGAAATTCATTGCATGTGTGTATCAGCAATACAGTGATTAAAAACTAAAAAGCAAGTCCACTTAAAATCATTTCAAATTTGCAGTAATTTCTTAAATATGAATTCATTCCATTTGTTTCCACAAATGGTAATATCAGTACCAAACATAACTTGATCACCTTCTTGTATGGAATGAGTTTTATTTAGCCGCATGTATTTTTCAGATAAATATCAGGCATTCTCCTTTGATCTTTCTTCTGGGCATCCCAGAACATTCTGTGTAATGTATCCCAATGTGTTGACTTCAATATTATTGAAATAAAAATTGCTTATCATATTGTAAGTATATTTAATAATTTATTTTTCTTAAATTATCATGTCTTTCTTTACCATAAGCCACTGAGTATGGAAAAACAATAAATTGATATACAATTGCTTTTGATGTGTTGGGGTGGGGGTGACAACCCTTGTGAACTCCCAAGATAGGCAGCTGGGGGTACATGGCTTAGAGGCCTGGAAAGGGATTCAGAAAGATCCGAATTGAAAATCAGTTGCAGACACTAATTAGGTTTATGACTTTCACCTATTCACTGAACCTTTCTTTGACTCAGTTTCCTCATGTATCAGAATGGGATGGGAGGAACATCTAGTTGGAAAGGGTGTTTTAAAGTTCAAATCAGATTGTATTTGTCAAAGTTTTGGAAAATCTAAAGCATGATATAAATGTGAGCTATTATATATATATATATATACACACACACATATACTATATATATACATATACATACATATATACATACACACATTCTAAGGATTCTTCTACTTCTGCCATTCTGGGGTTTAACAACACTGTTATGTCATCCTTTACCTATAGGAAAGGCTCACCTGTGTCTCTTAACCTTTCTCAGTGCCCTCCCACATCTAACACCCTGTTCTCTATGGCATCTCCCAGCCCAGTCACTCCATGTATGAAGGTCTCTAAGAGTTTTGTCTTTCCAAACTCAAAGGTCCCACCTTACTCTAACAGCCTAGGCTTTGATTTCTTTGAGTCATTTCCTTTAAATTTGCTATATATTTGTGTTAATGATCCAGTGATTAAAAATTAAAGTTGGTCCATTTGAAACTGTTTGCCATTGGTAATCACTTTTTGAATATGAATTCATTCCATTTATTGCCCTAGATGGACTTCCTCAATCCATAGCTTATATGGAATTATTTTTGATCTTCCTCATTTTTAAAGAAACATGCCAGGCATTTTCATCTTTTCTCCTGGGATTCAAGGTTAAGGACCTGAGTATGAATTTAGAATATCACAACAGTGCTGATTTCAATACTGTTGCAATAAAAGTTGTGTATCATATCATAAGCAGGTTTCCTGTTTATTCTTCTCAAATGATCAGGTCTGCCTGGACTTTAAACCACTGAACACAAAAATCCGATAAATTATAAAGCAAAAACAACTTCCCATCTAGTTTATTGTGTGAGTGTGGGTTAGATGGCCCCTCTCAGCTCACAACACAGGCAGCTAGGTGGCACAGGGCCTAGGTCCCTGGAAAGGGATTCAGAAAGACTAGAATTCAAATCCAGACTCAGATACTAATTAGTTTAGTGACCCTGGGCTCTCATTCACTGAGCCTCTCTTTGCCTCAGTTTTCTCATGTACGAAAAGGGGATGATAGGAGCACCTAACTCACGAGTGGTTTTCAGGATCAGATGAGATAATATTTCTCAAGGATTTTGACAGTCTGAAGGTTTCTTATAAATGTGAGCTATTATCATATTCTGCGGGTCCTTCCATCTCTGACAATCTGGGTGCATCAGGACATGCCTAGTTCTCCCCTTTTCTATAGTAAGGGCTCTCCTGTGTCTGATATTCCTGCTTCCCAATGCCTTTCCAGATCCACCATTGTCTATTGCAGCTCCCACCACCTACAATCTACCTTTGGAGATTCTAAAAGTCTGGTCTAAGGAACCACTCCTTATCAGAATATCAAAACAGTGTTGATTTCAATAGTGAAATAAAAGCTGTTTGTCAAATCATTAGTATATTCAAAAATTTATTTTACTTAAATGATCATGCTTGTCATTAGCTTAATCCAATGAACACAAAAATATATATTAAAAAATGCTTCTCAGTGATTTTGTGTTTGTGTAAATGTATGTGTGCTGAAATAAAGTCTGTTTATTAAAAAATTATACTATCCCTGCCTGTACATTGGGGGCAATTAACAGAAAAAAATAAATTTTTGAAAAAAGCAGAATGCCCTGAGTGTTTTCTGATTTTCTAGTATCTCTGCCAGCACTGAGGATGGAGACATCAGTAGTTCAGACTTCAAGGCCTGGGCCTAGGATCAAAAAGGGCTGCATTTACATCCACCCTCAGACACAGACTAGGTTTGTGACCCTGGGCCATCCCTAGAGCTTTTATGACCCTCACTGTCCTCTCCTCTCAAATGAGGAATGATATTGCCAGCTAGCTGACTGCTTTCTGATGAGGAGAACAGGAGTTAGTATTGGAAAGAGCTTTTCCATCCTCTTCTGGGATGTTCGAGGTCACTCTGACTTTCTCTGTTGTAAGGGTTCTTCTACTTCTGATAGCCCTCCAGTGAGGTACTCTCCCAGCTCTGACATTCTCTTCTCCATGGCAACTCCTAGCCCAGACATTCTCTGTGTGGTCTCAGGTCTCTACAAGCCCTGACATTCCATGTTCTAAGGTCTCACCCTCTTGTGACAGACTAGGCTTTGGTGTCTTTTGAGTAGATGTATTTTAATGATAATTACCCGCTTATTTGTCTTAGCAATGTAGAGGTTTACAAAGACAATGGAGGCCCTTTCAAATCCTCTCCAATTAACCTTTTAGTGTTATGAATAAAATACTGTGGCCCAGGCTGCTGCTGGGATTGCTGGGGCAGTAGTGTTGAGGTCTAGAGGTTTAGGGGTGCTGGAACCCCAAGATCACGACACGGGCCCTGCCTGAATGAATTCAACCCAAATCTTCTTTCAGCCAGAGAACAGGTTTATTAGAGATAAATCATATAGACCAGGTGAAGCCTGTAAGGTCGAGCGGACATGAGAAAAGCTCAGCCTTTTGGGCATGAGAAAGTCTCAGCGTTTGAATGCGGGCCAGGGTGGATGTTATATACACTAAGGTAACTTTGGGTGGCCAGAGGAGGGGGCTGGGAAAAAGGTCTAGGTGAGATTGGAATGTCTAAGAGATTGAATAGACAATGGGAATAGATAATGAGAGGAACTGGAAGGAAGAAGTTTGAAAGGCATCTGCATAAGATCAAAAGGTGGGGCTAGGGCTTTCAAAGGGAGATAAGGGGAGTCCATTAAGAACCTTTGAGACCAGAGTAAGGAAAGTTTAAGGATTTTCTGGGGCCCGTAGACAAATGGGAGCTAGATTCTTTTTAGGGCAAGGGGCAAAGGCGAAGGTGCATCTGAATAAGATCAAAAGGTAGGGCTAGGGCTTCCAAAGGGAGATGAGGAGCTGGGGCCCATAGAGCCAGATTCCCTTTGGGGCAAGGGGTGAAGATCTTGGCTTGGGCCCATACACCATCTGCAGGGGCTGCTTAGTGGGTGGGGAGTTCGCAGAGTCTGGGTCTGTTGGGGAGGTGGAGGCTGAGGTTGCTGATGGGGTTATTGGGGCAAGTCAAGATACTCTTAGGGCTGCCCAGGATGTAGCTGGGGCTGCCCCTGGGGCTGCCGGGCTGGGCCGTTTGGTCACCTGGAGCAGGTGGGGGTGGGGGCATCCCAGGGAGGTGCATCGGGGTTGGCCACAGAACCCATTCAAGGCTTCCTGTCTTCCTTCTTGGGTAACATACCATGGATTTGACTATTTGTATCACACAGCCACCTGAACACATGGGCTCTTATGCATCTTGGGACTGTGGAGGGTCAGCACGGGCTCCCCTCCTTGGACAGGGTCAGGTCTGTGACTATTATCTGGGCCACCTCCTTCTCTGGTCTCTGACTGGAGCAGGCAGCTATCCCCCAGGCTTACAGAAGGCAAGGCTGTTTGGATGGCAGGCACGGCTGGCAGTAGGACTGGTTCCTGTCTTCTCTCATCTTTACAGCACAGGTGGACAGCCCTGGGCTGACTGGACAGTAGGAGAGCCACTGCCTGGATGTCTCTCTTCTGTCTTCTCTGGTATCTGGTTGGAGAATAAGGACTTTAGAGGAATTGGAGAAAGTCAGTGACCAGTGGTCTAGACTCGGTATGAATGGGCAGGTTAGTTCTGGGCTCCCAGACAAGTTGCACCAGGTATAGACATACCTCTTTATGCATCAATCAAACAAAAAAGCCCGCCTAACAACCCAAAGCCTGCATTCAGTTTGGGAGAAAGGGCAGGAAAGATTTGGCCCCAACTCAAGGCTAATTCATTAAGAGAGTGTAACGGAAAAGCCTGAATGTGGATTCTAATGTCACTCACCCCCTTTTTTTTTTTTACCCTACCTAAGCCTAAGTAGTCCTACTATCTGCTAAATGGAAGTGGTAATTAGGGATGATAATTTAAGATCAATTAAGCCCCAATAAGAGCCAAAAACCTGAATTAATCTTTTCTCTCTGAGTGAACTAAAAATACCCCTTCTTGTGTCAGCAACCAGATAAAACTGACCATCATTCTTCCTGTTTGTGATCACTAAGGACAGGATACCTGGGACCAGATACTCCCTTGAATAATGGGACTTTTCTTATCTTGGTATCCTATGGACATACATTATGTAGGGGAAACACAGATATCCTGGATGTATAATTTCAATTGACACTTTGACATTCTCCTATTTTATATGCCAAGCCATTGACAATCTGATGATCACAAATATTGCCAGCGCTGATGTCAGCTAACTAAAGATAGCCCCAAATTATGTTGGCCACAATAGGGGTTCTTTTGACTGGTCAAAGTTACTTTATCTTAAAACCAAATTAAGTTTAAAGGCCAACAAAACATCTAGCCAGGAGTGGGAATGTTTTCATCATTGGGTTGCTGAGATGGCTGAGGGAGAAAGAAAGGCAGAAGTCTCTTCCCTTAAGGCTCACAAAGCTCCTTCAGCACTCTTTCCCAGGCTCTGAATAATCCCCATCCCCCTCCCCATTTCCCTTAAAAGCTACGGTCCTGATGGGGATTCAGATCCCCCAACTTAACTTCATTGGGACTTGCCCCTTTAAATCTGCAATCTCAGGTGCACTTTGAGGAAGGCTCTCATGATCCAGTTACACTATCAGGTCTTGGATCCTTGCAAATTCCCCAACCCCCCTTCCTCTGAATAATAATAAATAGCCAATTCATAATGGGGGTTTTCTAACAAGCCTCTAATCCCCTCTCTCTCTTGTCATTAAGTGATACTATGTTTGTGTTGTATTTGTCCTGTCAGTTTATCTGTCAGTATGTGTCTCTGTATCTGTACCTTGTAAGATTTAAAGTGCAGGCAGCCAGAGACTTCTAAGGGCTACAGCTAGGAAAACAACAAACCTGTAAGACTCCTTTCCTTGTGGGTTCAGGCCTGGCCAACCCAGACCTAGAGTGAAAAGTTAGAAACAGCTAAAGACATCTTAGTAGATTCCGGAGGTTTTGACACTAATCATTAAAAGTTGGGAAATTGATCATTTGGGGGTTGTTGGAGAAAGTTTCTGAGACTGGGGGTAATTCCAGGAGCTCACTCTCTGCTAAAATACCTCCTCCTAATCCTGATTCCTCAGCATTTCCCACTTCCTCCCCAGAGACAAGTATCTCAATATGGGGACTGTAAAGGAGAAGAAAATGCTGAAGAATTGTAGGGAAAACTTAAATCAGCCTTCCCCATCTGACAAAAGGAGGGAAGGGGCAGCTTTCACAGACTAGCAGTGGCATAATGGACCAGTGCCCCGGGCACCTTGCAGCCCACCCCTCTATACAAGGCCTGGGAGTAACATCCAGGTTTAATACATTCTGCCCACCCTGCCCCAATAGCTGCAAACAGCACCAGGCTCAGTAAATTCTGCAGCTGTGGGGAGCTGAGAGGTGGACAGCTCAGACTTATGATGAGATTCCCTAAGCCCTGCCACCAAGAATTATCATTACTGGGAAGGCCCTGGTATCAGCCACCCAAACCCCTGGAAGGCCTGGCAATAGCATTATGAGGTGAGAAGTCAACTTCTGCTCTTGGTAAGCCTCGTATTTCTCTGTTTCGGTTTTGGAATTTATGGCAAGTGATTTTTATCTCTGTTTGCTCTGTTTCCTGATTTGTAAAGGTAAAAATAATAATGGTTGTTGTTATGGGATCAAAATGATATAATGATTGTAAAGTGCTTAACATAATGCCATATGTTAGACATTATTATTATCTCTCTAATTTAATGTAATTGTTCCATACCTGATAACTTTGAAGTGGTTTTTAAATACCAAAAGTAATAAGATCAATAATTTCTACATGTGGTAATCTGGAAATGCAACTGATGTCATCTGAAGTTTATTGTTTATGTTATTACTACATTTCTAAATTGTATTGTGTTTCTAAAACACTCTTAGATTGTACAATTTGAGAGACCATTGTGAGGTAGAAATGGTGCATATGGATTAGTTTTTTAAAAGGATGAGATAAAATTTGATAATTTGAAAACTGTTAATATTTAATGAGGTATATTTGGTTATAAGCAGGTAATTAATTGGTTCTGTTTCAAGTTTGAAATACATAATAACTGCTTTTGGCATGGTTATATTTCTGAATTTTCTTATATGGTGTAATCTGGTAAACAAATTGTATCAGATATGTTGTTGAAAAAGCAATTTCTATTATAATCTAGAGATGTTAGATCAAGAATTGTTACCCCCCTGCCCCCCCCAAAAATAGGGGAGAATGAATGAGTTTGAATAAACTTCCAAGTTTTGTCTATATGTAAGAGGAAGTTTCACCCAAAACTCTTATCAACTCTGTGCAAAAGTTTCCTGTATTGTGGAATTCCTGAGTAAATGAGAATTGTTGAGATATATTAATTTGGGAGATTTATGGACTATCATATTTACTATCTATGTGAGATTCTAGAATGTAATAATTTTTCTTAATTTTCAGTGATATATTTGAAGACAAAGGAAAGAAAAAGATACTGAGTAAATTTTTAAAGGTTTGATAATATTTGTCATTGTGATAAGGCTAATTTTATTGGGTATGTTCTTCATGCAGCATAAAAACTGAATTTCTTTTCCATTACAAACACCTTTTTGACTAAGGAACTTTGTGATAGCTAGGAATTCTGTGATAACTAGGAATTTAGTTTGTTATAATACTTTGGGAATTTGTTTATGTTACTTAAGAACATCTTACACCAACTTAATTTTAATGAATTCCAGTTTTAAAGGTTTATTTTTACTTTAAGGTGGAAAAGAGAGATATCTATCATTTTTAAAGTTCCCAACTAATGTTCTTCATAAAAATTTAGTGATTATTCTTCTTAACATCAGGATAACTTTTAAACTGTTTTTAAAGAAGAGAAATACTTTTAGAAGAAATGTCTTGTTTTGGGGCAGCTAGGTGGCACAGTGGATAGAGCACTGGCCCTGCAGTCAGGAGCACCTGAGTTCAAATCTGGCCTCAGACACATGATATTCCCTAGCTGAGTGACCCTGGATTTAGATGGATATTGTTGACTATATGAAAGAAAATCAATTGATTTCTATGCTTTCTAGAATTACAAAAATGAATATTGCATTTTGTCAATTTTTTTGTCATCTATTAACATAGTCATGTGGTTTTTATTATTTATATTATTAACATGATTATTATATTCCTAGACTTCCTGATAACTCTACATTCCTGGCATAAACCCAACTTTGTTATCATAATCTTTTTAATAAGTTGTAACCTACTTACTAATATTTTGTTTAAATGTTTTCTGTAAAAGTTTTATTTGGAATATTGTTCTACTGTTTTCTTTCTCTAGATAGTTTCCACCTGGCTCAAGGATAAATATTTGTATCATAGAAAGATTGGAGGGATGGCCATTTTTAATATTATGGCAAATAGCATGTATAATATCAAAGTGCCTGGAATGTGCTTATCACTTCTGCATCTTTACTTCTCTGACTTTCTTCAAGTCTCAAATCAACTGTAACTTTCTAAAGATCCTTGCCCTTTCCATATAACAACCTTCTCCTTTCTTCTATTCCCTAAGTATCATGTATATACCTATTTAATAACATGTTGCCTCCACTATTAGATTTTAAGCTCCTTGAAAGAAGTGTCTATTTTTGTACTTTTGCTTTTATTTGACAGAAATAAAGAAAAAGAGACCAAGACACACACACACACACACACACACAACACACACACACACAACACACACACACACACACACACACACACACACACACACATGCATACCCCCGCATGCGTATTCAAAGAGGTGTCAGTAAAGATAATTGAAACAATTACTAAAGGCAATACCTAATTTATCCCTCAGTTATGAACTTGAATATGGAGGCCATCATCAAAGTGTGACCCTTCTTCCTGGGTTCCCTATCCTTACAGTATTGCCACGGAGATGGTGGGGGAGGGCTCAAGCAGATGCTAACTCAGAAGTTTTTCTTTCATATAGTTAATTGTTTCCATTTGTTCTTTGACCCACTCATTATTTAGGTTTCACTGTTAAGTATTCATTTGAGTCACTGTCTTTTTTTGTGGGTCCCTGACCCAATGACTATTTTTATTGGATTATGCAAATTCTGTAAAGGATACATTTACTATTTCTGCTTTTAAATTTCTTTCCTATATTTCTATGCCTAAATACAGTTTTTCTAAAAGGACTATAGGTACTGAGACAGGTATAATCTTTGTTTTCCCATTTAGACACAAGTCTTTTAGCTCCAGATAAATTCTCCAACAAATTTTTTCAATTCTGTATTTTCCATTTTATCTACTTTCTATTAGACTTATCCTTAACTAAGAAGGATATTGAAGTCTCCCATCACAATTGTGTTATTATCTATGTGATCTTGTGGCTCAGTTAATGTTTGCTTTGTGAATTTGTATGTTAAGGTATCTGAAATATATAATTTTATTTCTGGTACTAGTTTGTCTGTAGCTCCTTTTTGAATAATATAGTATCCTTATTTATACCTTTTTCATTTTGAATCTGTTTTAGCTTTTCAGTAAGAGAAATTATTTTCTATTATATTAATAACCAATTATTATAATAGGATTAATGTTTTTTCTCTTTATTTCCTTATTCAGGGACCAGCCCCTGTAAGTCAGTCAGTCTCTGAAGGACATTGTCAATAAATGAGATTGCCCAAATCCTGCCAGAACAGGCAGGACTCCACTCAAGTAGAAGACTGGTACTTTTGTTTAAAGTGTAAACAGAATCTAATCTAATTGAATTCTTTCCCTTAGGAAATAGCCTATGTCACTGGCTCCCTTCCATTAGGGTTTAGGCCCTAAATCCCTTAATGAAAGGATTTGTTCTGTGAAATTTGGATTCAGTCAAAGGGCCACACTTGAGGATCTAGAGGGCCACATGTGGTCTTGAGGCTGCAGGTTCCCCACCCCTGGTTTAGGGGAACCCAGCTTGTGAAGGAGAAAACCAACCAGAGTTCTCTGGGTAGAGATGGATTCCTTTATCCAGATTCCTGAAGGCATCTGCCTCTCCTGATCCCATGTTCTCAGCAGGAGGAGCTGAAGGCTATCAGCCCACCTCCTCATTTGAAAGTCTACCCCTTCATTGATTGTTTATCAATCAGGGTTGATTTCCACCTGTCAGGGGCACTCACTTTTCCAAAAGTAATGAAGCATTCAGTAGTCCTTGGTTTTGTCCTTGGTTATTGAGAGAAATCACTGAGCATCAATATACTGATTATCAGCTAGCCTAATTAATAAATTGATTATTAATCACCCAGAAACTCTGTCTCTTGGGCTTTTCATTTGTTGCATCAGACAGCATAATTGCAACTTCTGCTTTTTTGGACTTACTTGATGTTGATAATAATTTAAGATCACTTGAGCCCCAATAAGGGCCAAAAACCTGAATTAATCTTTTCTCTCTGAGTGAACTAAAAATACCCGTTTCTGTGTCAGCAACTACAGGACCAGATGAAACTGACCATCATTCTTCCCGTTTGTGATCACTAAGGACAGGATACCTGCGACCAGATACTCTCTTGAATAATGGGACCTTTCTTATCTTGGTATCTTATGGACATATGTTGGGGAAACACAGATATCCTGGATCCATACTTTCAATTGACACTTTGACATTCTTCTATTTTGTTGTATTTACAACCTATTCAACTAATAAACTTCCTTTCCCATGCTATGTGTTAAAAAACATACGAAGGCTATTCATTTTTTTTTTTGAGTAACACAGACATCCTGAGTCAGGGTTTAAATGTCCTCCTAAAAGTGCTTGAGTCAGTCAGAGTTAAAGCTCTGGTTCCATGTATATGTCGCTAACTTAAGTCAATAAACAATATGGATTTACTTCTCACCTAGCTTGATGTCTCTTTAACCAAACTTTCAGGTCGACAATGTATAGTAAATTTTTCTCCCATTCCTTCATTTTCTTTTTGTGTATATCTTTATTTTTTAAATATGTTTCTTTTAAGCCACAGATTGTAGGGTTTTGTTTTCTTATCCAATCTTCCCTTTTTTGTTTGTTTGTTTTATTGGATTGTTTAATCCTTTCACATTTAAAGCTATGAAATTCAGGTTTATTTTTTTTCCCATTTGCCTCTGATAGCTTTTTTTTCTAGTTAAGATTTTTTTCTCCTCTTTTGTAAACAGAGCTATGTCTCATCAGTTACTTTAGCTTAATCTTTTTAAAGGTATCTCTGTACCCTGTGGCTCTCTGGCCTTTACCCCTTCTCCCATTTGCTACCCTTTTCCCTTTTTTTATTATAAATACCATTGTTAGGGGCGGTCGGCCCTAGACGCCTGAGCGGATAGGAACCTCCCTGGGAGTGAGAGCCCCCAATCCCAGAAAGACACGGCTCCCTACACGGGGTACGTGTAAGGATGGGATTGGGCGAGACTCTTTGCTCCATACAGGTGGCAGGTTTCGCCCTCGGGGCGGATTGGGGTGGCCACCCGGAAGACAGACCCTATATAGACCAACGCCCCAGCTTGCTCGGGGGATTCCTCCGCAATTAATAAAACATATGCCTCCCGAAGCAGTGTCTGACTGAGTCCCTGCCCGCCGTCCCCCGGGGAGGGAATCCGGAGACGTCCGAAGCGGAACCCACCGAGAGGAGCTCGCTCGGGGTCCGGCAATAGAACCGGACAGCTGGCGCCCGAACAGGGACCTCCGTCCCCGCCGAGCGAAGTAAGCCCCCTTAGCTAAGAGGGGAAGAGTCAGACGCCCTAGGTTTACGGGGCACCTAGAAGTAGACATGGGAAACAGAGTAGTGAAACAGTTTAAGCCGGAGGATACGGGAGTATTAGCATGTCAGATCTTTACGTTGTGTAAGAGTTCAGGCATAAAAATACATATAAAGGAGTGCAGGGCGTGGGTGGAAAAGATCCTGAAAGTCTCCCCTTGGATCGCCCATACAGGGGTAGGTCTAACGGAATGGCAAGTAGTGGGCACCCAAATGTCCTCTTTTCACCACGTGGATCCCGAGTACTTGATACCCCGGGATTTCACTTTGTACGCCACAGTGGCAGCTGCTCTGAAGCCCGAACCGCCTCCGTGCCTAGTGCCACAAGAAGTACAGACGGGGGCCTCACTATGCGGGGAGGGGGAATGGCCACCCCCCCCGGGCCCGGAGGGCCTAGAAAGGTTGGAGGAGGGACCCCCTATTTATCCATGGCGAGAGATGCGGGCGCTGCAGATCA
Organism: Vombatus ursinus; assembly: GCF_900497805.2. Taxonomy (NCBI): domain Eukaryota; kingdom Metazoa; phylum Chordata; class Mammalia; order Diprotodontia; family Vombatidae; genus Vombatus; species Vombatus ursinus. The sequence goes on from NW_020955188.1 coordinate 406,231, forward strand.
TAGACAAGCCCCACGCGCCGGCCGCGGCTGCGCTCAAAAACGAAAGTAACACCAAAGAGCCGCTGGCTGTAGAAAAATCGTGCCGCGGGGCCCGCAGCTGCTGTGGCTCTCAGGCTAAGACACCACCAGTACCGGGGGCCCCCTCAGGCCCTCATCGATCTCGGCTCCATCAGGCCATTCATACCGCTTTGGAGCGAGGTGAGGCAGTAGATGAGGAGGACTTAGATCTGTTAACACAAGCTCCCTCCGCCTTCCCCGTGTTTGTACAAGTGGAGAATGGTCAGACAGTCCGAGTACGTCGACCTCTGCCTTACAAATTTATAAAGGACCTTAGGGAGGCTGTAAAGTCTCATGGCGTGGGCTCAGCCTATGTCAAACGACTACTCGCCTCCTCAGTAACAGTAGCAGCGTGGCTCCCAGGTGACTGGGAGGAAACCATGCAGGCTATACTAGATCCGGCTCTTTTCACAGCCTGGGCTGCCTACTGGCGCCGTGAGGCCAAACTTGAGGCAAAACGGCTAGCCCCAGATAACATTGATGAAACCATTAATCAACTGACAGGGTTTGGGGAGTACACAGCTATAGACGCACAATTGCGGTTGCCAGAGGAGGTGATAGCGGGAGTACAACGCTGTGGCCTCGGCGCCCTCGGAAAACTGGCCAAGGGTACCGCTCTCCCCCTCCAACAACTAAAACAGAGGGCCCAGGAAACCGCCTTACAATTTATAAGCAGGGTGCAGACCACGGCAGAGGGGAAGTTTGGCGGTGGGCCCGCCACCCAACAATTGATCATCCAGCTAGTTAAGGGAGGGCTCACCCACTCTAAGGGCATCCTGGCGACCCTACCAGCTGACCCCTCACTGGAAGAAATAATTGACAAGGCTCTGGATGAGGGCCCCCCTCAAGACTCATTACAAACGTCAATTCAGACTTTAACAGAGGTGATGTTAGCCAGGGAGAAAGGGGGAAAAGGAGAGCGGCAGGGAAAATGCTACAGCTGTGGAAAGTCCGGGCACTTTCAATCTGAGTGCCATAGCAAAGACAAATGTTGTATAAAGTGCTTTGTTTGCGGACGCCCGGGACACATAGCGAAGCACTGTAGGATTAAGGGACTAGTCAAGGGGACCAGGCAAGGGCCGGGAAACGGCAACTGGAGCCGGAAAACCGAGGGACCGGCTCCGAGAACCACTTCTTAAATCCCTCGGCGGTTCTGACTTTGAGAGAAGGGAAGGAGTTGGAACCATGGACCACTACATCGGCTGAAGTACCCCCTAGAGATTGGCCACGTCTAATCATAGGCACCGCCCAAGCGCCACAAATTATTGTACATACTCAGGTGCTGAGCCCCCGTCAGACCACTATAACCCTTACCAACCCCCATGCATTCCCGATTCCCCTAAAAGAAGGAGAGCCCATTGCCACCGCCATCTCACTCCCCTGGCTTGATAAGAATTGGCAGGAACCGCAATACCGAAACACTTTTGTAGCTTGGACCCAAGCGATAACTACAGGCAGACCCACCATAGTGGTGGAGGTGGAAGGAAAGAGAATAAGAGGGCTCGTAGATACCGGGGCGGACGTCTCAGTCGTAGCGATGGAAGATTGGGACAGGAATTGGGAACTTTCAGAGGAGGAACTTAACCTCACAGGGGTTTCGGGGGGAACCCGAGCCAAAAAGTCCCGTAGATTCCTGAAATGGAGTCACGAGGGACAGTCAGGGAGATTCCGCCCCCTGTGCCTCCCCATCCCCACATCATTATGGGGAAGAGATGTGTTGTCCGCCATGGGTGTCACCATTACCACCGACGCTCCGGAAAACCCCTGAGGGCCGCTGGTGGGCCGACACCCATCGCCCTAACATGGCGCACTACTGAACCCGTTTGGGTGGATCAGTGGCCCCTTACCAAGAACAAATTACAGGCCTTAGAAGAAATAGTAAGTGATCTACTTAAAGCCCAACACATTGAGCCCTCCACTAGCTCTTGGAACTCACCAATCTTTGTCATTCAAAAGAAGTCAGGGAAATGGAGAATGCTCATGGATCTGAGGAGGGTAAATGCAGTCTTAGAGCCCATGGGGGCCACCCAACCCGGACTACCAACCCCAGCCGCAGTGCCTAAGGGGTGGCCCTTAGTAGTCATTGATATTAAAGACTGCTTCTATAGCATCCCCTTGCACCCCAATGATTGTGAGCATTTCGCCTTTAGTGTTCCTTCCATAAATTATCAGGAACCCCACAAGAGATATCAATTCAAAGTCCTTCCACAAGGAATGGCCAACAGTCCCACCCTGTGCCAGATATTCGTAGCGCGCATACTGGCACCAGTCCGGAAGAGACACAAAGGGGCTTTGATCATCCACTACATGGATGATATCCTAGTGGCCGCACCTACCAAACCCGAGGTGTCAGAGTTGCTGGGCCAACTTACTGCTGCCCTGGCCAAACAAGGTTTGAAGGTTGCTCCGGAGAAGATACAAACTGGGCCCCCATATCACTATTTAGGGTACGAGGTCTGGGAGGACAGGGTGAGCAAGCTCCCAAACATTGACACCTCCCAGGTACGTACCCTTAATGACTTTCAAAGGCTAATTGGCGCCATTCAATGGCTCAGGAACACTGCCCCCATTACCAATAACCTCATGAGACCGTTATATAATATCCTCAAAGGGGCCTCCCAGCTCACCTCCCCACGCACGTGGTCCCCCGAAGCCCTAGAGGCCATGCGCCACATTCAAGAGATAGTGAAGGAAGCCACTGTCAGGAGGGTAGATGTCACACTGCCCTTGTATGTCACCTTGGTACACCACCATACCTTGGGGAGGGCTGCCGTTATATTCCAGGTCACGGGACCACTTCAGTGGGTCCATGCGGACCGCCCAAAAGGGAGCCTACCCAGTCGCCTTGAGGCGGATGGCCTCCTCTTACTCAAAGCCTCCTCCCTGGCACGGGTGCTTAGTGGCCAAGAACCACAACTGCTCCTCACCCAGCCCCTGCCTGCGCTACAACAACTCGCCCAGGACAGCGAACCTTGGGCTGTCTTACTCACCTCACTACCGGTTACGCAGGGCACCTTACCCCCATCTATGAGGGGGTGGGTCCAGCTGCCCCTCCGCTACCCTTCCAACCCGGTGATGCAAAACCCCGTTCTGGGGTGCAATGTCTTCACTGATGCAACAAAGAAGAATAAGGCTTCCATTTATATCCCCGATAAGCGCCTTCTCAAAGTTCTCCACACCCCCTACACCTCTGCACAGAAAAATGAACTCTTTGCGGTACGGGTGGTGCTCGCTCTCTGTGCCCAAGAACCCTTTAACTTGGTTACTGATAGTTATTATTGCTACTTTGCATTACAACACCTAGCTCTTGCAGATCTGTCTGTTTCCACCTCCGCAATTAGGGAGTTGTTTCAGGATATTCAGGCCTTGCTATTATGCCGTGTACACCCTCTTTATGTACTCCACGTTCGGTCTCATCAGTCCGCCAGTGGCCCCATTTTCTCTGGTAATGATATCGCGGATTCTGCCCTCCAAGCTAATCCATTATTCCTTATGCAGGTGGACCCTCAACAAGCCCATCATGTTTTCCATTTACCTGCAAAAATGCTAGTTCGCCTTTATGGCATCACCAGGGAAGAAGCACGCCGCATAGTACAGCAATGCCGCGCCTGTGTCCCCTTCCGGCCCCCCCCCCCAGCCAGGCTCCCAGCAACCCCCGGGGCCTCGCACCCAATCAGATTTGGCAGATGGATGTAACCCATTTCCACTCTTCCCTCATACATGTTTGTGTTGACACCTTCTCGGGATTAATAATGGTGTCCCTCCAACCTGGGGAGGCAGCCCGGCATGTGATCGCTCACTGCCTTCACTGTTTTGCCAGTCAGGGCCTCCCGCAGGTTATAAAAACCGACAATGGCCCTGCATATGCTTCCTCCGCTTTCCGATTATTTTGCCTTCGCTTTGGCATTTGGCACATTGCGGGCCTTCCTTACAACCCGACTGGGCAAGCCATCGTAGAACGGGCCAATGGGTCCCTCAAACGCACCCTTATTAAACAAAAAGGGGGAGTGCCAGGGAGGCTCACTGCCGCCCAACTGGCTCAAGCAGTGTTTACGAGGAACTTTTTAATTGAAGGAGAAGACCACATTACCCCTGCCATGAAACAATTGCTCGTGTCCTCAGAAAGTCCACCAGCGCTTCCGCTGGAGACACCAGGTGCAAAGGAATGGGTCACAGTCTGGTGGAAAGACCCTGAAGGCCGGTGGCATGGCCCAAATAGGGTCCTAATAAGGGGAAAGGGGTTTATTTGTATCCAAACAGATCGTGGTCCCCAGTGGCTACCTACGAAAAACACAAGATTGTGCACCGACGAACCGACGAAGAAGGAGACACCGTCAAAAGAGGAGGCGTCGGAAGAACCGCACGGAAAAGAAAAGGAGAATGGATAAGTTGATGTTGCTCCTGGGGCTGCTTGGCAGCCTCCAGGTAACGTCCGGGGCCCATATTCCCCTACTCCGAACCACCAACTCCACACCACCCTATGTGTATTGGACAGTCATCCCAGGGTTTCCCCATGCGGCACCAGCGACATGGGTGGGTGACCTGGCGCCCCTGAGGTTGGCGGGATCAGGCTCCCTGGTCCTGGGCGGCCATAGCAGCCTTGGCCCAGTGGTCGCCAGGGTACTTAATAAGACAGTTACCTGGGAATCAAAGCATCTCCCCATATGCCTGACCAAGGCTGTCTCCGACCCGTGGTGTGCCCAGGTACAGAACATGACCATCAGAGAGACGCCACACGGGCCCCACTCCAACCTTGGTCAGGGGGATTTCTTACATATGTGGGCCATTGCAGCTAAGAATAGATCGGCAGCCTTCCAGCGCTTGCTGCAGGCTGCTGGGAGCAATTGCTCTGGGTCCAATAAGTCCAGGCCGGATGTCCCATGTAACAGGAAGGACTGGCTTAATGCCACCGGCTCACTCTTTGAGAACAGTGACCCTCCATCCTCCCCATTACCCCCTTGTCATCCCACTCCTAACATGTTTGATGTTATGCAAGTATGTTCTACAGGGCATCTGGTGTGGGGACCCGAGTTTAACACAACATCGAAAACTGAGGTGTACTTCATGGATGGATTCCCCGGACCCTACTTTCCTGCCCCAGTACCACACGTGCTGCATAACGCCACCCTGCAGACGCAACTCCACCTGTGGAAGGCCGCCGCTGCTTTCGGAGAGGTCATCCACATGACGGACAATTCCGCCCCTTTAGCGGATAATGCCATGATCAACCGAGCATGGTTTGACCGCCTCTTTAAAGAAGGATACACATGCACCGAACACCTTCACAAGGGACACTGCAACAACTTCACAATTCATACACAAACTGTCCGAAATATGGACATGTTCCTCCTCTGTGAGAATGCCACCATAACTAACACCTCCCTTGGGCTTAACGTGACTTGCCCAAATGGGGGGAAGCTCACCAACACACTCATGTCCATCAACATAACTAATGAGACCCGGGTGTTCGTGCTCACGACACCCCCTTTGACCTTCTTGCCGGTAGGAACGGACAAGCCTTTTGCCGACTCGGATTTCTTTCGGGCTGTCCTGAACCGGGGTAAGAGGGGCTTTGAAGTGACTGCTGTGGACTTCATTGGGCTAGTGGCCAGTCTGATAGAACAAGTGGAGATTAGCACCCTCTACGAGCAAGTAGGCCTAGTCGAAGATAATCTTAGGGATTTTATGCAGCTCACAACCAAGGCCTGGATTGCCCAACAAGACATTAATAAATTGGTGACCATAGAATTGTCGGCCCTTACATTGGCTGTGCAAGCCTTAGCCACCCTCATACAGGTTAACTCCGTGCTAGAGGGCCTCCCTTGCCATCATGTACTACCCAGGCCAATGTGCATGACGGCCGCCGTGCACAACGCATCCAGGGAGCTGGATGAGGCAATCCGGACCTTGAATGAGCATAGCAATATGTCTGACTATCTCAGACGCCTAGAAGATATAGTACTACAGATAAAGAATGAGACAGACCAATATAAGCAGCAGATACAAAAGGACCATGGCATTCTCCCCGAGTGGTTTAACCAGCTTGAATTGTCTAATTGGCTTAATTATGTACTGAGTATGGGAAGCATGGTTTTCTTTCTCTTGGTCATGTGTATATGCCTCCCCTGCTTGCTATCTTACGTGGTACGGCTTTGGCGTATGGTCTTAGAGCAAGTAAAAGCGGATATATTCCTGCGTAAACAAAAAGGGGGAGTTGTTAGGGGCGGTCGGCCCTAGACGCCTGAGCGGATAGGAACCTCCCTGGGAGTGAGAGCCCCCAATCCCAGAAAGACACGGCTCCCTACACGGGGTACGTGTAAGGATGGGATTGGGCGAGACTCTTTGCTCCATACAGGTGGCAGGTTTCGCCCTCGGGGCGGATTGGGGTGGCCACCCGGAAGACAGACCCTATATAGACCAACGCCCCAGCTTGCTCGGGGGATTCCTCCGCAATTAATAAAACATATGCCTCCCGAAGCAGTGTCTGACTGAGTCCCTGCCCGCCATCCCCCGGGGAGGGAATCCGGAGACGTCCGAAGCGGAACCCACCGAGAGGAGCTCGCTCGGGGTCCGGCAATAGAACCGGACATACCATTTTTCCTGCTTTTATCTAATTACTTAATTCTTCCCCTCTTTCCTTCTTACTCAAGTCAATTTAACTTACCTTTCTTCCCCTTCAACTTGTCCTGTTCATTAGTTTTTTTTTTTAATTTCATTTTTTGCTCCCCTTTCCAGAGAGGATTTCTCTCACTCTCTTAATCATTCTCTCTCTATTCCAGCCTGTACAAGGGTATTAGGTCTCTTAATCACTTCTTCTTAAAGGGCCAGTGAGCCCTATTAGCTCTGTCAGAGAACAGCTTCAGAGCTTGTGGATGACCTGATCTGTAGTTACATCCTCTATATTTTTTTGTGGGCCACCTGAAGTCCTTGTGTGGGCCACGGCCCTGCAGGCCTGCTCTATTCTAACCCTCCATTCTGTGGTTCATGAACCTTATGATTATCTAGTCTCTCTCTATTTTCTGTATTTCTCATAACACTAAAATTTTTGAGGTATGCAATCTGGGCTCTTCCCCTCAAGGCAGTTTCCGCTACTTCCTTGTAGAGACTGCCCTGGGGATTCTCCTTTTCCAATTTGCCTCACTCTCAGAATAATACCAACTCCTGCAGGTGACAGAGAAGACGGTGTCCTATACAAAGGAAAATTCTTTGTTCAGGTTTTTGCCCTGATTAACCTAGATAAAACTCAAGAAAAAGAGAATTAAAAGGAGTGTATTAAAAGTGCATGTAGAGCCTTGGAGTCAGGAGGACCTGAGTTCAAATCCAGCCTCAGACACTTAACACTTACTAGCTGTGTGACCCTGGGCAAATCACTTAACCCTGATCGCCTCACCAAAAAAAAAAAAAAAGGTTCATGTAGGGAGTAACATGTTGACTAGCTGATCATTAAGACATCAGCCAGGGATTCAAGATGGAGCCAGCTCTTATTGATAACTTTCATAACAAGATAAAGACATTTCAGATAGGTCCACATTAGTAAAAGGGGATGGGACATTGCATCTCAGCTCCTCCCCAACTGCTGGTCCACACAGGGTAATAGGTAGTAGGTGACCTGATATGTGAGGGATAGCAGGTAATAATACAAAAGCTGCAACTGTTGGGGTGATGCCTCCCCCAACAGTGATTGACAAGCAGGATTGGGAATAATGGATCACTGAGTCAGCATAACTCCCTATAATTCCCCCATTTGGTGCTAACCATATATATGGTGCAATAACACAACTGGTTCCATCTCACTCCTTTATCCTTAACTGCATTATCCTAATCTATGCTGTTCATGCCATATCAATCTGAGCAAGCATCAGTAGCTATAGGCTAGGGGACTTAAGTTTACAATAAGAAATATGTGTACTGTAGCCATGAGGATCACAAACCATAATCCCATATTTCCATCATCATAAAGCCAAATAAACTTAAGTACAGAGTCATAACCTCATGTATCCCTCAAGGTGAAAAACCTTGCTAAGTAAGCTCTATATGCAAACTAAGGCAGGTTATACATCAAGCCATTTAGAAGGCTCACTATGTACTAATTTTAGAGGGGAGATTTACATATATGCAAGGTCACCAAGAAAACTCAGTATACATAAACCATGAAACAGACAACAAAAGTAATAAAATAATGATCATCAATATTAAATAACATCAATTCTCCTTGTAATCCACTTCAACATTCAGCTAATCATCACATTTCATCTTGAGTCTCAGATGTACACAAATGAATTTGCTTAAAAGATACTTATTTAAGTCCAAATGTAATAAACAACAAAAGACTTGGGACTGGATGTGTAAATATAAAATATATTCAGTTGTTAACCATGTTTAAGTAAATAATCATATCATCTACAAAAGTGCTTCTTTTCTTTCCTCTTTGCCTATGTTCATTCTCTCCTATTTTTTCCTTGTTGTCTTGTTGCAACAGCTAGCTTTTCTAGCACTATGTTAAACAGTAAGGATGACAATGGACATCCTCAGTTTACACATAATTTTTTTTGAAAGGTTGCTAAAATTTATCCACTATGTATAATTTTTGCTCTTGAATTTCGATGGATGTTGTTGACTATCTTAAAAGAAAGGTCACTTTATTACTCTGATATTACACAAACATAGATTACTGCTCTTAGAATCCCTTTAAGCAAAGGAGACATTTTAAAGATAATTCTTTGTTTTTTGGTGAGGCAATTGGGGTTAAGTGACTTGCCCAGAGTCACACAGCTAGCAACTGTTATGTGTCTGAGGCCCAATTTGAACTCAGGTCCTCCTGACTCCAAGGTCAGTGCTCTATTTACTGCACCACCTAGCTGTCCCTTAAAGAGAATTCTTGAGTAGTTTGTATGCACTCTAGGACATGCCCTTCACATAGGTTTTAATCCCAGATTAAATAACAAACCTAAGGTCTTGTCATTTCTAGACCTGACTTTTTTGATGTGCCATGTCATTTTTAAAAATGGATGACAGGAATTTTAGATCACATTAAGAGTGCTGACTTTATTTTCCTATAAAAAGAAAAATTTCCCCCCATCCCATCTTCTTGGTTTATCCTCCCCCCATTTCTTGCCCTTTCTGGATTTTTTCCTTGGCCTCTTCAGAAGTTGGTGATAGAAAGCTCTCAATGCCATTTATGTGCACATACCAAAGAAGTCATGTCTGAATGAGAGTAACTTCCTGGTTTGTACTGATAAAGAATTACAGGGAGTCAGCCTCAGAATCCAAAAGTAAATCAAAATTAATCTTAGGATATTTATGCTTCTAATGGAGACTGGGGACCTATTTTAAATCATTTTCTTTTTTTTTCTTTCTTTCTTTTTTTTTTATGCAATTGGGGTTAAGTGACTTGCCTAGGGTCACACAGCTAGTAAGTGTCAAGTATTTGGTCTGAGGCAAGATTTGAACTCAGGTCTTCCTGACTTCAGGACTAGTGCTCTATCCACTGTGCCACCTAGCTGTCCCTTAAATCATTTTCATAGATACAAAGCTGATAGTCAATCCAAGAATAATAGAATTTAAACTGAGGGTGGTCCAGCTTCATTGATAATTTCAAAAAAAGAATAATCAAAACCTGAGTACAAGTTCACTATCAAAATCCTTTGAGGAAAAGATTAAAAGGGGAGTAAAAATTATTTTTATTTTTGTATTGCATTACTCTTGGAAATGATTCTACAAAAGTAATGTAGGTGATGTTTTATTTTGAAATCCCTTCTTAGATATTGACATTAAGTCCATCAAGTGAAAGGACTAGTTTTGGTTCCTCAAATTTTTTGTCTTAATGATTCTATAACGTTGTTCAACCTAAAGTTTTCTTTTTAGAAATACAAATTTGCATTTGCTACAACTAAGTTTTGACTTTTAACAAACACAGAAAATGGTCAGTTTTGTTAAGATGGGAAAATCTCTCTGTTGGAGTTTAAGCAGCTAATTGGTGTCAGTTGTCTTATTTCAGTGTATACAATTTCTATATTCCAGCATGCAATGTAAAATTCTTTTTGCATCAAGATCAATGCAAAACATTGATGCAATACATCATGAAAAGAAAGGTGCTTTACACTGTACTTTTTGGTATTTTTTGGAAAATGTATTACATTTGGAACTATTCTGAAGTTGTTAATTTTTTTAAATAAAACATTGCAGGTTTAAATAAATAACAAACAAACCTAAGGAAAATTAGATTTCCTACTGAGATAACTAATACAAAATATTTCATAAATTATTCTCTACTAAGATAATTGATTACACTGAAATTCTATTCCTTAAACCACAAAAAGAAGAGGTTTCTTGCTTGAACCTCACAAAGTAATAGATTCATCTTCATTTCACAAGCTTCTTTATCTTCATCTAATTATTGCCATAGGATTCTGAAAGAATGAGATACTTCTGAGACTTAATCTCATATATAAATATATAAGTATTAGTAGGTGGATGACACGTTCAAGTAACTATTTACATAGTTGCTTAGGATATGGAATGACTACAAATTCAGATAAAAAACAATAAGATCTTTCCCACTTGCAGCTGATTATAATCAATCAGATATTTTAGTATTCACCAAATAATTAATAGTTTTAGTATGCAATGACAAACTTCCATTGTTTGCCTGCCCTGATAATAGAGATTTGCTATGACAAGATGAAGGAGGGAAAGAGTTATAACAGTATCAGAATTGGTCCTCTAGGCCTAAGCCTAGGGGCACAGAATAACTCACCAAAGGTATACCAGTATAAAGCATCCTTAGCTCTATTTGATTTCAAATTGGACATAATTAAGTTTTAAGAACAGCCAATTATACTATGATGTTTAAAAAGTTCGAGAGACCTAATTTCTGGGTAATTAGTCATTTTTAAAATAATGCCAGCATTTTCATAAAAGGTGAGTGGCACTCTTGAATGCCAAAGACAATCATGGCAGTAGACTCACAGCTTATATGTCCTTGGAAGAGGGGTATTCCTGAGGGTAATAATCAATTGATTGATCTGACTGGTTAACAATTAATGAGAGGGAAACTTTACAAAGAGAAGTGGGCTCACTCCAATGAGGAGCAGAGTGACATCATTTCACTGCTGGACAGAGAGACTATCCTTATACAGACTATCCCTATACCTAGACCACCCCCAGCCTTAGACAATCATGACAAAGAATCTACATCCCCCACCTAAGCCTGAGATAGTTGGGTGGAGTAGCAATAGCCAGAAAGAGAAGAATGTTAATCCTATCTTCCATCAGCCCTGTCCTTGAGAGATTGGACAAGAAGTAGGACAGGGGAAGAAAGCTGGGGTCTCCCCAATTTTAATAATTGGCTATTAATATGAGAGAAATAATCATTTCTCTCAATACAACAAGGTCCCATCTCATTCATAGGATATCATAGCCAGTTAGGCTCAGGATTAGCCAGGTGGGAAACATGCCTGTTTAGAAAGGGAACAACACCATGGGGAAAATAAATCAAGAGGATCCTTCCTTAGGGCATGCCAAGGTCATTCCTTCAATCTTTCCCAAGCCCAAATATCCACTTACAGTGGTTCCCAGACTGCATTCCCTTTGGGCAGTACATGGCATCCACCTTAAAGAATGGTAAACTATTGGCCTCATGACAATGGAGACAATTATACCTGAAATTCAAACTTAAGATAATATCAGATTATAGTCCCATAGGATTTTACTTCAAATAGCAAGTTTCATTAATTAATAGAAAGTTGTTATTATTTCTCTCATGGTGTTGCAATAATAAAAACTTTACTAGGCCTTTAAAAATTTACTCAACAAGCTTTCCTTCATTTTTTTTCTTCTTTTCCTCCAGTTTAAACTCATTCTGATATAAAAATCAATCATTGGAAACTAAGAAAATAATTACATTCTGGAATTTCAGAAAGACAGTGAATATATGAAAATTTATTTAAACCCCCAGAAAAACACTGGCCAATTGCTGGCCTCTTTCAAAAGCACTGAAACTCCCTGGTTTGCCTAGCCTATAGATCTTCTAATCACATTTAGAATGCCCATCTGACTGAGTTCAATACCTAAGATCCCATCCTTTATCTGGCCAAACTATGTTTTTTTTCTTCTTTTCCCCATAATTCCCCCAATCCCTAACTATCCTCACTGCTCAGTTGTGGACCTATCTGGCAAGATGTTCCCCAAGCAATTACAACTTGTCTACCCTGGAATACCCTGAAAGCTTACTCCTCTCATTCCCTTTATGAATACTGGTATACCCATGCAAATGCAGGCAAGGCCTTTTACCTACCTGCCTCTTCCTGGTGATCCTTTTGCTTTTCCTTCTTCCTTCTCTTCTTCCTGCACGCAGGAAAAAAAAAACAAATTTGGATTTGGGAATATATTTCTTCTTTTTCTGTCCTGAGTTTTGGGGAACTAAATTCTCTGCTACTTCACTTAACTGTTAGGGTGGGCCCACTATCAGGCAATGCCTGATTGCAGGCTGGGGAATGGGGGTGCAGCAGGTCCACCCACAGTGATAACCAGGGGTAAAAGCCCCCCAAAGCTCCTGGTGGTGTTCCATCTGTTAAAAGGAAAATTCTTTTTTTTTCTGGCTTTCCCCCTGTTAATGAGGTAAAAGTGAGGAAAAATACAATTAAAAGGAGTTTATTAAAAGTACATCAAGGTAGCAACACTTTGACAGGCTGATTCCTAGAGATGGAGTTAGCTTTTATTGATAACTTTCATGATGAGATAAAAACAATTCAAATAAGTTCCCATCAGCAAAATGGGCTCAGACATTGCATCTCAGCTGCCCCCCACTTGCCAGCAGGTGCTAGCCAACAGGTAGCAGGTGACCTAGTACCCAAGGATAGCAGGAAACATGAAAGCTGTCGACTGGCTGATGCCTCCCCCAATAGTGGTTGACAAGCTGAACTATAGTCATAATGAAAAAATGCTCTAAAATAACTAATGATTAAGGAAATGCAAACTAAAACAACTCTGAAGTACCACTTCACATCTGTCAGATTGGCTAATATGACAGAAAAAGAACATGAAAAATGTTGGAAGGGATGTGGGAAGATAAGAACACTTAAGCAGTGTTGGTGGAGTTATGAACTGATCCAACCATTCTGGAGAGTGATTTGGAACTATGCCCAAAGGTCTATAAAACTGTGTAAACCCTTTGACACAAGAATACCACCACTAGGTCTGTATCCCAAAGAGATTTTTTTAAAAGGGGGAAAGGTACTATTTGTACAGAAATATTTAGAGTAGCTCTTTCTATGGTGCAAACAATTGGAAATTAAGCAGATGTCTATCAACTGGGGAAGGCTGAACAAGTTGTGATACATGATTGTAATGGAATCCAACTGTGCCATAAGAAACCTAAAATAGGATGCTTTCAGAAAAAACTTGAAAGACTTATATCAACTGATGCAAAGTGATGTGAGCAAAACCAGGAGAACATTGTACCCAGTAACAGCAATATTGTATGATGATTGACTGTGAATGACTTAGCTCTTCTCAGCAATACCGTAATCTAAGACAATTCTAAAGGATTCATGATGAAAAATGCTATCCACCTCCAGAGACAGAACTGATGGAATTTGAATACAGATTGAATCATAATATTTTACTATATTTTTCTTGCTTTAATTTTGCAACATGGCTAATATAGAAATATGGTTTGCATGATTTTCACATGTATAATTGGTATCATTTCTGTGATCACCATGGATGGGGGAAAAGAGAATTCAGAACTCAAACTTCCATCAAAATGTCTAAATTAAATAAGAAATGAAAAAAAAGAAAAAAACAAGAATGAAATGAACTACAGGAGGAAAATTGATGGTTGACAACAAAAAGTCTTAAACCAGGAAGCCCACCTAAGCCACTTAAAAGATGTGTTGTCCTGGCAAAGTCCCATTTCATGTCTTAGCATCACTTAATTCTTCTACCAAATAAAGTACAAAGTGCATCAAAATCAGAAGTCTGTTGCTGGGTCAAGGGAGATATATTTATATTGTACTCCATAAATGATATTTGTTGTAATTGTTTCTGTTTTTGTAGCTGAAGATATTATTATGGTTTTTGTGGCTGCTGTTCTTGTGATTAATCTTGAACAGAAAGGAAAAGTTCTGGTAGGCCTGGAGTACAAGAATGGAATCTGTCCATTATATTGTGGCAGAACTCTTAGACAAAGCCAAGTGCTACCCTCAATGGCAACCTTCATCAATTTCTCCCAAAAGAAAAAGGAATTGAAGAGACTTACCTTTCAAAAGGAATAAGGATGGTTACATGAGGAAATTTGTAAACAAGAGGGTGACTTCTCACATCTTCCAGGATATTTCAATCCTAGGAATAAGAAGTGAAGAAGGATGTGATGCCAGTGGAAGTTAAAGGAAAAGATATGGCAAGACTGACTGGGACTAAGAGGAAAAGAGTTAGCCCGGACTTCACATCTCAACTCATCTACTTATCAGTCACATCAAGAGGACCAAGTCATGTGACCTCACTCCTCCTCAGCTCTCTGACCTGCAAAACCAGAGCAAGAAAACCACTAATCTCATAATTTGTTCTGAAGCTCAAAAGTAACAGAAAATGAAAACCTTGCTGTTAAGAGTGAAGGCTTCTTTTTCTTATTACCAAAGAGTGTGAGCACTTCCAAGGAAGGATGTGTCAGGAATTCAGGGGAACTATTTCAAAGGTCCATCAAGAAGTGAACTCTCTGACTTTCCCTGATTTAGGCCCCCAGAACGAACCTACTAAAATTTCTGAAACAAATGCAAATCTGTAAACTCACCTTTGAAAAGAAACATCCTGACAAAATGAAATTTGTACACAAGAGAAAGACTGCTCAGCTTTTCCTGGGAATAATCCTAGAACCAAATTAACAGAGAAATAAGGTTAACTTTAAGGCACTGAGAGGCAAAAAGGAGAAACTGATTTTGTGGAGAGGCCCCAGAATTTGAACGGAGCCTGCAAGAACTTTTGCCACTGGCAATGTGTATTTTTTTTTTGGCCACACTTGAAAACAGGTAGTGTGAGGGACTGTCTGATGTTGGCAGCTACCAGGTTGGGCGCTGTGGCAAGGGTAGGGTAGGATCTGGGTATTTTGGAAGTCGAGGCAGGGGCTGTGGTAGGCAGAGTCGTGGTGAACTGGGATGGGCTGGATACGAGAAGCCCTGAGACAATGGGCAGTGCTTTGTGAGATAAGCTGGGTACAAGGAAGTAGCCGGAGCTTGAGCTCCTGAGGCAAGGGACGGTGCCACGTGGGAGTGGGACGGCAGAGGACTGAGTTCCCTTTGCTTAGTCCCCTCCCTATATGCAACGTCATCCCCAGATGCCTCTTGTGACCTTCCTGACTTCCTGGGTCCCTTTGTGCAGCACTGACCCCAGACCCCTCCTGAGTCTGACTTCCTAGGTCAGGTACTCTTGTCTATGTGCCAATCCTAGATGCCTCCTCCCCGCATCCGGTCCTAGCCTCCTACGTCACTCCCACCCCCTTGGTGTGCTAAACTCAGACAGCCCCTTCTGGTATCTGACCCTACAATCATTGGCTAGTAAGCGGGCTGGGGAGGAGGGGCTAGGTAGGTTTTTAGGAACAAGCGTGGTCAGAACACGCGCGCGCTCTCTCCTGGTTCCTGCCCTGTTGCTCTGGCCTTGCTGCTTGGGCTTGCTATGATGGCTTGCTGTGTTGGCCTCTGAATAAAGCTCTGGTGTTGGCGCCTCCCGATGGCTCGTTTCTGTGTGGTTATCCGGCAGAGGACCGAAGACTCGAGTGTGAGTAAGACTGGTAGTGTGATTCTTATAGGAGAAGCGGGTACCGGCGTACAGCCGGCAGAAGGTCGGCGTGCGGCCAGTATAAGGTAGGATGAAGGAAAATGAAATGGCATAAGGCAAATACAAACAGGAGGGGAAAAAACATATGCCCACATCAGTCACTTTGGCTTCAACAGATCAAGGTGGTCCCTTTCAGGCCTTAGACACTTTTTACCCAGTGGGATTTGTTCCCAATACACCTTGGGCCCTCAACAAGGGAAAGATGAAAACCCAGGCAATCCAAGGATGATGGCATGGTGAAAGGAAATCAAGTACATGCACAGGAATGATGGCACATAGCCATATGTATTGGTGCCTTGGACTTAGAGACAGGAATACCCCACTAGAAATTTCACCTCAGCAACTTATGAAGTGTGTCGTCTTGGCCTGAATGCCTTCTTCAATGGCTCCCCATGTTTTAGGATCACTTAATTCCTCTGTCAATTGGAATACAAAGAGCATCAGAATTAGAGGTCTGTTGTTATGTCAAAGGAGATAACATACACACATTGTACCCCCTCAGTGATATTTGTTGAGCTCCTTTCTGACTTTGTGGGTGGAATTACTGTTATGGATGTTTTTGTTGCTGTTGTTATTCTGATTAATCCTGAACAGAAAGGAAAAGACTTGGCACATCTGGAGTGAGCAGAAGAATGGAATCTGTCCATCACATTATGACAGACCTTGCAGGCAAGGTCAAATGCCACTCCCAAGGGCAACCATCATCTATTTTTCCCAAAAGAAAGAGGAATTGAAAAGACTTACATTTAGAAGGGAAGAGGAATGGTTGTATGAGGACATCTGTGAACCAGAGGGCTACTTCCCAAATCTTCCAGGGTATCTCCATCCCAGGAATGAGAAAAGCTGAAACGAGGTGAAGCCTGGGGGACTTAGAGGAAAAGAGATGACAAGACTGACTACATGGGTGGCCCTGCACATTTTCGAGCTGTATAGCGTCCCAACTACGCGTGATTTATTGTCCTGCTGACTTCATTCGATGGAGCCAGGAGAACAGAAATTACAAGGAAAAATGAAATGTGACTAACACGAAAGAATGGCTCTGCCCTGTGGCCTCTAGGTGGGCTCTGCCAAACAGAGGGTCCAATGCCTATGTCCCTCACATTCATTCAATTAGGCCTTGGCCAGGCCTGAGGGCCTCACTCTACTCACTTGTCTGATAAGGAACTTCCCAAAAGAGGACTGACCTTTGGAAAGGCCTGTAGCTCTAGCTATGTGGACACTGAATTGTTAGGGAAGTGAAGCATGGTAAGCATACAAATAAGGGGGGTGGGGGAGGGAATGACTGGCTGACCAGCAGAGGCTGAAATCCCTAAGGGGACCCATCCTGGCCTCCACAGTTAGAAAGCCTTGACTTCACATCTCAGCTCATCCACTTACCAGACATGTCAATGGGGACAAGTCATGTGACCTCACTCCCTCTCAGCTCTCTGACCTGCAAATTCAGAGCAAGAAAACCACTAATCTCACAATTTGTTCTGAGGCTTAAAAGCCACACAAATTGTAGAGCTTATTGCACACAATGGAGTTCTTCTTCTTCTTCTTCTTCTTCTTCTTCTTCTTTTTATTTTTTATTACAGATGCCCATGAGAACTTTCAAGGGAAGATGTCAAAAGTCCAGGGGAACTATTTCAAAGGTCCATCAAGAGGTAAACTCCCTGGCTTTCCCTGACTTAAGCCCCCAGACCCAACCTATTTAAATTCCTGAAACAAATGCAAATCTGGAAATTCACCTTTGAAGAGAAACCATGGGGGAGGGGGAGAGGTGAGGAGGGGGGGGGGGGTGGGGAGCTCTGTGCGTATCCAAGCCAGAGAAAGAGGTTATTTTTTTACATGGACTTGGAGATTCAGGGCACAGCTGGGCTGATGCCCTTTCCTCCATCCACCTTCCCTATGTCAAGTACATTTGTCCCCATGCACCTCGGATCCCGGGTGCATGGGGACTGAACATGAAGATGGCGATGCCTTCCTGGTTTGACCTGATGGGCTTACGTACCGATGCCCCAGAAGATGAAGCTGGGATCAAGAAAGCCACAGAGAGCAGGTGGAGCCCTGTCCCTCTACACAGCTCTCACCTACCCGCATCCCCTGGCTGGCACTGTGGCCCCCAGCTGCTGGCTCCCCCTGCATCAGGGCTTCCCTCAGGCAGCCAATGGCATGGCCTGGGACATGGCTATCCTGCAGTGCCATGGAGAACTGGACCCCATGGTGCCTGTGCGCTTTGGAGCTCTCACCTCAGAGAAACTCAAGTCTGTTGTTCCTCCAGCCAAGGTCCAGTTTAAGACCTACCCGCTTGTCATGCCGCTTGTCATGCACAGCTCCTGTCCCCAGGAGATGGCAGCTGTGAAGGAATTCATTGAGAAGCTGCTGCCCCCCATTTAACAGGACCCAACCTGCCCCCCTTCCTCCCCCAGGTGGGGCCGGAGGGGCCCACAGCAGTATCTGATCTCTGAATGTGAAGTGGAAGCCATGGCAGCCCCTCCCCCACCCCTGGGTTTTTGAGGTCATGGGAGAATTGGGCCCCTCCCCCTTGGAGATCATCTTCCTAGCTCCTGTTCCCATCCCTGTCCTATCACTGTCCTTGGAGGTTGAGGAACAAGGGTGTAGTCTCCCATCTCCTCAGCTGCCATAATCTATCCTTTCTGATCTTCACATCCCCTAGGGCCACAGGGTGCATGGGGGCCCAGCTGCTGACCTACTCAGGACCTGTATGTACCTCATGTATCCAGCTTTTGGGTGTATCTCTCTCCTCTTCCCTCCAGGTGACCTCAGTGTTTGGGCGGGGGGGGGTTCCTGGCTCCCCCCACCCAGACACTCACCCCCCCTTTTGCTGTAGGGAGAGCTGGGGTCCCCCCTTCCTCATTCAGATAATCATGTGTCTTCTGTTGCTTTTCTGTCCCCTTGCCCTCATCATGAATGTCTCTCTATTCTTTCTGTTGACAGTGTGCCTCCACTGGGCCTGAGGCCCCTCTTGCTGCTGTGCCCCTCCTTGCAAGGGAGAGGCTTGGGCCCAGGCTTTGGTGGTGGGGGTGGGGAGAGGGCAGGTGTACCTGGGCTGGAGCTTCTCTCTCCCTAACTCCCTCCCCACAAAAAAGATCCCTGGTGGAATCTCCTTCCGGTCCAGATACCCCCATTTCTAGGCTGGGGGGAGCTGGGCCCTGCCTTCTGGGGGAAGGATGGAGGACCTATTCCCTGCCTCAGCTGGATGGTGCCCAGATGTTCTTGGCCTATTCTCCTCATCCCCTTGCCCCTACGGAGGGGGCTGAGGCTCAGGTTCTGAGCCCAAAAGGGGCTCATCTTCCTCCTCCTCCATGTGGTTTTGGGTGTTTTGTTTCTTGTTTTGTGTCTCCAAGTCAAATCAGATTAAAGAAAAATAAACCTTCAAAAAAAAAAAGAAAAGAAACAGTGAGCTTGTCAAAATGAAATTTGTCCACAAGGAGAAGGTTGCTCAGCTGTTTCTGGGAATAATCCTGGAACCAAACAATAGAGAAATGAGGTTAACCTTAAGGCATTGAAAGGCCAAAAGAAGGAGAATCTGACTTCATGGGGAGGCCCCAGAATCTGATCCTAGCCTGTAAGAACTTTTGCCCTAGGAAATATCCACTAATTTTGCCACCGTTGGATACCTATAGAATAAAGGAAAATGAAATGGCATAAGGGAAATACAAAAAGGAGAGGGAAAACATACTTCCATTTCCATCACTTTGATGTCAACAGATCAAGACCTGGGGTCTTGGGAAAGATGAATACCCAAGTAAGCGAAAGATGGTGGCATAGTGAAAGGAAATGAAGTATGGGAACAAAAGTGATGTCAGATAGCCAAATATCTTACAGCCTTGAACTTGGAGCCAGGAAGGCCTGAAAGAGCAATCTTACCTTAGCCACATATGAAGTGTGTCCTCCTGGACTGAGTAACTTCCCATGTCTTAGCATCACTTAATTTCTCCATCAATTAGACTAAAAAGAGCAGACTCAGAGGTCTGCTACTGGGTCAGAGGAGATACCATACACACACTATATATGATAGTTGTTGTGCTCATTTCTGATTTCGCAGTTGAAATTCTTATTAGGGCTGGTATTGTTGTTGTTATTGTGATTAATCCTGAACAGAAAGGAAAAGACCTGGAACACCTGGAGTGAGCAGGACAATGGAATCTATCCATCATATTACAGCAGACCTCACAGGCAAGGCCAAATGCCATCCCCAAGGCAACCATCATCCAATTTTCTCAAACTAAAGAGGAATTGAAGAGAAGGAAAGAAGGATGGTTGAACATTTGTGAACAAGAAGACCAATTCTCAGATCTGGGTATCTCCATCCTAGGAAGAAAAGATCAGAAATGATGTTAAGCTTTGGGGACTTAGAGGAAAAGAGATGGCAAGACTGACTGCAGGGGTGGCCCTGAACATTGTCCCAGTTGTCTGGTATTCCAATGACTTGCAATTTTTTTGTCCTGATGGAGCCAGAAGAACAGAAATGACAAGGAAGAATAAAATATGACTGAGGTAGAGGCATATCAAAGTCATGTCTAGTAGGCTGCATCTGGAGTCAGCCAAGCAAATGTGCATATGTAACACAGATTCTATTGATTAGGCCTTTCAAAACTCTGAGGGTCTCACTTCCCTCACTGATCCAATGAGGGGCTTTCAAGCAAATGGACCTGAAAAGGCCAATAGATTTGCATATGTTGACTTTAAATATTTAGGGAAGTGAAGGATGGCAGAGGAGGAAAAACAAATGGCTGACCAGCAGAACCTCAACTTGTTAAGAGGCCCTATCCTGACCTTCATGGCCAAGAAACCTGAACTTCACATCTCAATTCATCTACTTATCAGATTTGTCAACAGGGCTAAGTCATGTGACCTTATTCCCACTCAGCTCTTTGACTTAAAAAATCAGAGCAAGAAAACCTCCAATCTCACAGTTTGCTCTGACGCTCAAAAGGCAAACAAAATATAGAGCTTGCTGCATACAGGGGAGATTCTCTTTTTCTTGTTACTGATGCACATGAGTATTTCCAAGGAAAGATGTGTCAGGAGTGCAAGGGCAGGGGAACTACTTCAAAGGTCCATCAGGGGCTACACTACTGGGTTTTCCCTGACTTGTGTCCCTAGATCTAACCTATTCAAATCTCTGAACCAAATGCAAATTTGGAAACTCACCTTTGAAAGGAAACAGTGAACTTGTCAAAATGATATTTGTCCACAGGAAGAAGACTCCTTATCTCTTCCTGGGAATAATCCTAGAACCAATCAACGGGGAAATAAAGGCATTGAGAGGTAAAAAGAAGGATAAAGTGACATTTGAGGGAGGCCCCAGAATCTGAACTAAGCCGGCAAGAACTTTTGCCCCTGGCAATGTGTATTCATTTTGCCACCCCTGAATACAAGTAGGATGGAGGAAAATAAAATGTTATAAGGGAAATACAAAAAAGAAGAGAAAAATTATATATACATATACATGTATCTCCAAATCCATCATTTAGCATCACTGAATTCCTCTGTCAATTGGACTACCAAGAGCATGGGAATCAGAGGTCTGTTGTTGAATCAAAGGAGATAACATACATACCCTGGACTCCATAAAAGATATTTTTGGTGGTTGTTTCTGTTTTTGTATTTAGAGATATTACTATTGTTCTTTTTCTTGCATTTGTTACTGTGATTCATCATGAACAGAAAGGAAAAGACCTGGTATGCCTGGAGTGCAGGAATGTAATTTGTTTAACACATTAAGGGAGAGTTCATAGGCTGGGCCAAATTCCAGCCCCAAAGGCAATCATAATCCACTTTTCTCAAGAGAAAAAAAGGAAATGAAAAGTCTTACCTTTCAAAGGAAAGCAGAATGGGTGCAATAGTAAACATATTTCTTAAATCTTCCAGGTTAATACAGTTCTTAGAATGGAAAATTCATAAATGAAGTGTAGCTTCCCGGGTTTAGTGGAAAAGAGATGGCAAGACTGTCTGGGTTGCCCTGCACATTATCCCAGCTATTGGGTGATATCTCAACTATTTGCAGTTTATTTTCCTGCTGTTTCCTTTCAATGAAGACAAGACAATAGAAATGATAAAAAAAAAAAGAATCAAATCCGTCCAAGGTAGAGGCACACTCATGGCAGTGTCCAATGGCCTGCATCAGAGGTTAGCCGACCTGAGAGGTCTAACTTGCACTTCACTCACATTCTGTGGATGAGGCATTGGAAAACCTGAGGGCCTCACTTTTCTCAGTTGTCTGATAAGGCGCTCCCAAATAGAGGGCCTTTGAAAAGGCCTGTAGTTCTTACTATGTGGACCATGAATTCTTAGGGAAGTCGAGCATGGAAAGAATAAATACATATGTGGCGGGGTGGAAAAATGATGGTTGTTGTAAATCGATTGGTGGTAAAAACCTGATCTGCAGGCTTAGGAAGCCTGGATTTTACTTCCCAACTCATCCACTTACCAGACCCGTCAAAATAACCAAGTTGCTTATCCTGTGTCATCCTCTGGTCTCTCCCTGCAACATTGGGATAAAAAATTACTAATCTCACAGTTTGCTCAGAGGCTCAAAAGTGACCCAAAATGTGCAGCTTGCTATGTACAAGTGGATTATTCTTTTTACTGGTACAGATACTTAGGAGCACTTGCAAAGAAAGATGCCTCAGGAATGCAGCGGAACCATTTCATTGGCCCATCAGGAAGCTCCAGCCTGGGGTTGCCCTGACTGATACTTCCACCCTCAACCACTAAAAATTTCTCAAGCAAATTCAATTCTGGAAACTCACCTTTCTGAAACAACAATGAGCTTTTCAAAATGAAATTTGTCCAGAGATGGAGATTGCACAGCTCTTCATTGGAAAAATCCTAGACCACAAATGGAGAAATCATGTTAACTTTAAGGGACTCACAGGCAAAAAGATGGAGAACCTGAAGAAAACTCACTTTTCAAAGGTAATGATGCTGGTTGTGATAGGACATTCATGAATAGGAGTTAGACTGCTAAGCTCTTCCTGGGAGTACTCCTAAAGATGAATAAGTACAAGTATAATGTTAACCTTAAAAGATTCACAGATAAAAAGACAGAGAAACTGATTCCCTGCTTGACCTTTGACTCCAACTCGGACCTATGACATCCTTTTGCCATCTGCAATATCTGTTTTTCCTCCTAACATTCAACACATGAAAAAGAAAAAGAAAAACTAGTAAGAGGAAAATTAAATACAGTGGTCATATCTCTGATTCTGTTCTCAGCAGACCTGGAGAGTCCCCATTCAGACCTCAGACCTTGTTTTATGCTAAGAGCCCTTGGAGCTTTAGTTCTATGCATCACAAAGCCCCAATTAAATCCATCATTGAATGACCATGGAAATGAAGTTGGGGAGTGTAGTCAGTTTTTTTACCTTGACATAAATGACTTCATTTTGTATTAGACAATCACCTTGGGGTGAAGCTTTTGGTGTTTGTTTTTACTCCAGTAATATAAGCATATATGTTGTATAGTTGGCAAAGAATATGCCTGTGTCATAAGCTACAGTTAAAGATATGGGACCCCCCAGGCAGGACAGGACATGGATAGACATTTTTTAAAATAACGTTGTCATGATCTTATTTTGTCAGGTATCAACCAAATTAACTGGTAAACAAATTAGGTCATTGACCACCAAGCAGAATTTGGTGTAATCAGCTAATGCCCATAGCTACAACTCTAAGAAAGCCATCAATATCCCCAGCCTTCAGCATACCCTGGGCTCCCCACAAAGCTGGGCTCTTGCATTCACAGTACTAGAGACTGAAGCATCCTCTGGATTCATCGAGGGTACTGCCGATTGACTGAAGGACATTCGCTCACTTACCTGGCAACCACCTTGCAGGAAAGATATATGGCCTCTGGTTGGGCAGAGAGGTAACCTTGTCATTAAGTACCACTGCAAGACATGCTTATTAGACAACTAGAGACAATCAGATTAGTGGTTTGTTCCTGCTGGGGTTAACATTATTATTGTAATAGACTATAGAAATTAACATTTACACACTCTTGATTAATCAAGTTTGATAGGTAGAATTGGGAAGTGTAAGTCCAATTAGTGTTTTGTTTTGGTCACTCTACTTAGTATATACGACAGTAAATCAGTTTAGTGAATGCATTATGTGTTGCAATTGACAATGCTTATGGATTCCTGTTAAAAGTGTCCCATTGGAATATGATCAGGAAAGAGTAGAGAGAGAGACAAGGCTGAGAATCAACTCTGAAACTTACTGTATTCCATAAGCCAATAACAAATGCTGAGACTAAGTCTCCTGGCTGTTGTACTTCCACAGACAGAATGGTACAGAAATCTCAGCTGCCACTGCTCTGTCTGCTCTGGAGAAAAGTCACAGCTAGGTCACTGAACCTCACATTTCAGCAGTAGGGAACCTCTTTGCACTTTGGTCCATAAGTCACTGACCAGGGCTGAGAAATCTGAACAAGAAACAGGAAATCCCACTTCCTTTATTAATTAGATTCATGAGCTGCTGACCATGACTGGAACTACAACTCTTGGTAATTGCATCTTCTTTGGTAGGGTTAGGTCATACAACCTGGCTGTTCATCTACTGCATCCACCAAAGGGGGCAAGGACTAAAATTTAAAACCCATGCTGCAACAGAAGAGAAATTCTCTTCTCTGCCTTTTAACCTGTCTGTCTCTTTCTTTCTCTTTCTCATTTAAAAGTTTTTAAAATAAATAAAAAAGAATTTTATTCTGCTCTCTACCCTCTACTCTTTTTTTTTGTTAACAAGCATTTTTATTAAATGCCTTACTATTAAACATCAGTCAATAAGCATTTACTAAGTGCTGACATAAAAGAAAACCATCTCTTCTACCTCAAAAGAAATGACTACAACACAAAAGACTCATTATTGTGTATTAACAAATCATCTGGGTAACTCATGGATATGGAATTTCTGGTAAGCTAAGGCATGGCTTGGGCTGTTTCAGTCCTTGCATTTACAGGATTTTCCCGGAAGTTTCTTTTTTTTTTAACATTGTTAATATTTTATTTTTTTCATTTTTTATTAATTTATTTTGATTTATCAATAATCACTTCCATATTCTTTTGAGTTTGAAATTTTTCTCCCCCTTCCTCCTCGCCACCCTCCCCAAGACAGTGCACAATCTGATATAGGCTATATATTTACATTCTTATTAAACTTATTTTCACATTAGTGATGTTGGAAGTAAAAATTAAAACCAATAGGAGGAACCATCAGAAAGAGGAAACAAAACTCAACAGAAGAGAAAAAAAATAGCAATTCAACTTCCATAGTTCTTCCTTTGGATGTGGATAGCATTTTCCATCACGAGGCCTCTGGAGATGTCTTAGATCCTTGTATTGCTAGGAAGGGTTAACTTTATCCATATTAGTCATCACACAATGTGGCTGTTATTGTGTACAATATTCTCTTGGTTCTGCTCACTTCACTCAGTATCAAACCATACAAGTCTTTCCAGGTTTTTGCGAAGTCAGCCTGTTCATCATTTCTTATAGCACAATAGTATTCCATTACATTCATATACCACAACTTGCCCAGCCATTCCCCAATGGATGGGCATCCCATCAATCTCCAAATCTTTGCCACCACAAAAAGAGCTACTATGAATATTTTTGTACATGTGGGTCCTTTTCCCATTTGTATGATCTGTTTGGGATATAGCCCTAGAAGTGCTATTGCTTGGTCAAAGGGAATGCACATTTTATAGCTCTTTGGGCATAGTTCCAAATTGCTCTCTAAAATGGTTGGACCATCTCACAACTCCACCAACAATGCATTAGTGTTCCAATTTTCCCACATCTTCTTCAACATTTATCATTTGCTTGTTTTGTCATGTTGGCCAATCTGATAGGTGTGATGTGGTACTTCAGAATTGTTTTGATTTGCATTTCTCTAATCAATAGTGATTTAGAGCATTTTTTCATATGACTATAGATAGCTTTAATTTCTTCATCTGAGAACTATCTGTTCATATCCTCTGACCATTTATCAATTGGGGAATGGCTTGTATTCTTATAAATTTGACTTAATTCTCTATATATTTTAGAAGTTAGGCCCTTATCAGAGAGACTGGTTGTAAAAATTCTTTCCCAACTTTCTACCTTCCTTAAAATCTTAGTTGCATTGGCTTTGTTTGTGCAAAAACTTTTCAATTTAATGTAATCAAAATTATCCATTTTGCTTTTCATAATGTTCTCTATCTCCTGTTTGGTCATGAATTCTTCTGTTCTCCATAGATCTGATAGGTAAACTATTCCTTACTCTCCCATTTTGCTTATAGTATCAGCCTTTCTATCTAAATCATGAACCCATTTTGACTTTATTTTGGTATATGGTGTGAGATTTTGGTCTATGCCCGGTTTCTGCCATACTCTTTTCCAGTTTTCCCAGCAGTTTTTTTTTTTACAAAGATTGCGTTTTTATCCCAGAAGTTGAGGTCTTTGGGTTTATCAAATAATAGATTACGTTAGTCATTGACTACTGTGTCTTGCATACTTTAACCTATTCCACTGATCTACCACTCTGTTTCTTAGCCAGTACCAAGCAGTTTTGATGATTGCTACTTTATAATACAATTTAAGATCTAGAATTGCTAGGCCACCTTCCCCTGCATTTCTTTTCATTAGTTCCCTTGATATTCTGAACCTTTTGTTCTTCCAAATGAATATTGTTATTTTTTCTAACTCTATAAAATAATTTTTTGGTAGTTTGATTGGTATGGCACTGAATAACTAAATTAGCTTAGGTAGAATTGTCATTTTTATTCTATTAGCTTGGCCTACACACGAGCAACTGATGTTTTTCCAATTATTTAGATCTGACTTTATTTGGGTGAAAAGTGTTTTGTAATTGTATTCATAGAGTTCCTGGGTTTGTTTCAGGAGGTAGACTCCCAAATATTTTATAATGTCTATAGCAAATTTAAATGGAATTTCTCTTTCTATCTACCCTCTATTCTTAAGATGGCATTTTATTGAAGAATCCTGAGATGGGAAACCAACACTTACACTAAGCTTGTGATAACACGATCAATTATTAAGGGGAACTTTGTTTTAAAATAAAAGTGTCTCATGATACCCATCTTTCTAGGAACCACAAAGATAAGGTAGAACCTCAGAAGTAGCTGAACTGGTATTTTAATACAAATATGGGACATGTTCCGAGAACCCTATGTTGTGAAGGTAAGAATACTAAGCCAATGATTAGAGGACTTCTGACTTTCTTAAGGTCAGTGTCACCATAGCAGAAAATTAAAAATACACACTTGCAAGATTTATTAAGAAGTTAGGGAAAAAGAACAGGATTGGTACTGAAGGAGAAATTGTATTTCTCCCTACAGAAATAGAGAATACACTGAGAAAATGAAACAGATGACCTAGGTTTTACTAGAAGCTCTGAATCAAGTAGCTCTGAAATATAACATTAGGAAAGCAAACAGGAAAAGAAATGGAGGGCTAGTGACTTGTTAGATGGTGGGTTAAGTGACTCATTGCTAAGGGGATACAATGATATGGATGACCTCTGGTGAATTTTGTGTACCATATCTAACCATAAAGTCTTTACTGAAGGAGACGAAAAGGTTTCTAAATAGCTTAGAAACCAGAGCTTATAACAGAATGGAGTTAGGTCAGACATATTCATTGGATGAGCAATTCTCAATGCTAGCATTAAAGCTCAATGATAGAATAGAGATTTCTTTCAAAAACCAAAGAAACATATGGTGCCTGGCTATTAAGAGTCTGCCATACAGGCAGTAAATCTGTCAGACCTAAATCAATCTAACTATATATAAAAAAGAAATTAGTTATAGAGAAGAATAACATTTTTGAAAAATTAGATATCATAGACCTCTAGAGAGTAATGAATGGGATGAAAAAAGATTATACCTATTTCTCAGCTGTGCATGGTACCTTCAAAAAAAAGTAACCATTTATTTGGGCATATAAACCTCACAAGTAATTGCAAAAAAGCAGAAATAGTAAATGCATGTTTTCTGACCATAATGTAATAAAATCAATAAATAACCTTTAAAGCATCGATTAAAAATTAGTTGGAAACTAAATAACATAATCTAAAGAATGGATGGGTAAAAGAATACATCACAGAAATAATAATTTCATTAAAGATAATGACAACAAAACAAAATTTGTGTGATGCAGCCAACATAGTACTTAGAGCAAATTTTTATCTCAAAAGCTTATTTACTCTATTTTATAAAAGAGAGAGCAGATCAACAAATTGAATAGTCAGCTAAAAAAAAACCCAAAAGAAAAACAAACTCCAATTAAAAATCAAAATAAAAATCTTGAAAATCAAAGGAGAAACAAAATTGAAAGAAAAATAACCATTGAATTCATAAATAAAACTAGGAACTGGGTTTTTTTGGGGGAAAAAAGAAAAAACCCAATAGATAAATCATGAGAAAAATTTGATTAAAAAAAAGGAAAGAAGAGAATCAAGAATATCAGGAATATCAAGGGAATCAATGAAAAAAAATATACAAAAGAGAGGGGCCTAAAAGTATGAGATCACTAACTAGACTACAAAGCTGCAATCATCAAAACAATTTGGTACTAGATAAGAAATGGAGAGGGTGACCAGTGGAACAGATTAGGTATACAATATACAGAAGCAAATGGGAACACATTTTTTTATATACCCAAAGATTTTAGCTATTTGGTCAAGAACTTACTATTTGACAAAAACTACAGGGAAGACTGGAAAGTAATCTGGAAAGAATCTGGCATAGACCAACATCTCACACCATAAATCAAGACAAGCTCCAAATGAGTTCATAATTTAGATATGAAAAGTGACACTATAAGTAAATCAGTGGAATGCAGAAGAAATTATCTATTAGATCAATTGATAAGGGAAGAGTTCATGGCCAAACAAGAGATAGAGAGGTTCATGGGGGAGGGTTTAAAATGGATAATTTTTATTATATAAAATTAAGTTTTTGCACTAACAAAACCAATGCAGCTTAAATTAGGAGAAAAAGCAGGAAAGTGGGAAAAATTTGAAAAGTAATAATTATTTGAAAAAATGATGATGATGATGAATCAATATACAACAATTTCTGTGATGCAGATAAAGCAGTCCTAAGAAGAAAGAAAAAAACATATCCTTACAAACATACATTAATAACACAGAAAAATAGAGGAATAATGAACTGAATATTCATTGAAAAAAATTAGAAAATCAACAAATAAGCTTAACAGAAGCACAAAGATATGAAACAATAGAGAAGAAACAGATAAATAGGAAACAAAACAAAAAACTCCATAGAAATGATATCTAAAACTAAAGGTTGTTTCTTTAAACAGACTAATGAAATTGATAAACTTTTTAACTAATCTAATTAAAAAGAAGAGGGGAGAAAATTGAATAAAAATCAGTAAATGAGCAAAGTGAAATATCACCAAAACCAGAAGAAAAAAAATCAGCATATTATGCATAGTTATATGCTAACAAACCTGAAAACTCCTGGTCCTGGTGAATTCACAGGAGAATTCTATCAAATTTCCAAAAAAAACCAATTAGTACTGATATTCCACAAATTATTCTCAGAAGTTGAGAAACAAAAGCACTATATCAGTTCTAATACCTAAACTAAGGAAAGCTAAGATATATACTCGACTATCATAGATGGTCTATGCTAGGAGATATGCTAGGAGAAAAATCCCTTTCCTGTCTGATTTCAGGTAAAAGTCATATATACCTTTCGGGACAGCCAATAATGCAAGATTTCCACATTGTTCAAAGGGTATCATAACCAACACTAGAACCAATTAGGTAGAAAATATTCATGTTCAAAATGAAATAACTCCATCCCAATTAAATGACCAAAAAATTATTTTACTGAATTAGAAAAAGACAGTAATAAAATTCATTTGGAAAAACAAAAAGTCAAGAATATCAAAGGAAATAATGAAAAAAGTATAAAGTAAGGAAGTTTAGCAGTACCAGATCTTTTTTTTTTTCAGTCAAAGACAAGGTTTATTGGAACAGCCATCATATTGGGCAGACTCTTAAGGAGTCTGAACATTAGTAAACTATTGGCTTATAGGCTAGATTATAAGAATCTAAGCAGTGGCTAGATTTTAGGAATCTGAGCCATGACTAGATTATAAGAATTAGAGAATCTTAATGGAGACAAGATAGACCTTATATACAGAGACTATGGGAGGGATCTAGGAATGAACAAGTAGTCTATGAGGTAAAAGAACTCCAGGGGTGGCCAAGAGAGAATGGAGCCTAGATAGGATTAAGGGTGGGAAGTGGCCTGGGGCCACAGGGAAGTATGGAATTATAGTCTCAGGAGAACTCCAGAGATTTGGCCATGTGGGAAACTCTAGGGTTTCCTTTTTGGGGTCTAGATCCCATCCTCATCATTCCCCCCTCAAACAAACGGGACCCAAATTGTTTTGGGGTAAGGGGCAAAGGTCTCGGCTTCTGAAACTGCTTCCTGCTGGCAAGGGGCATAGAGCTGTCCCTGCCTTGAGGGGGTCCCAAAGAGGAGGTTGACTGGAACCAAGAACAGGCTGCATCCAGGGAATAATGTGGGGACATTGGCTGATACCTGCTGTTTGCTATCAACTGTAGGTGAATGGTCTGGAAGACACAAATCTGACAAAGAATGACTACAGGGCCCAGATATAAAACAGGGATAATTCAGTTTTCCAACCATTCAGTATCAAATCCACCTCATAGTCAGACTCAGGAATGGAAAGGTGAGTAACATTCCCTTTCAAAGGAACATAATGAGGAAACTGACCCAGGAGGATCCCATCTCAGACTGAGGCTAAAATTGTCCTCTCATCTTCTCCTGATGCTGACTTCCCACCAGTATCACATTCTCTGAGTAACTTGTGGCATTTCTCTCAGATAGTGGATTATTGATTATGGATGGATTATGATCCATCAGACAACTCAAAATAAAATCCTATGAGCTTTTACCTCAAACAGCAAGTTTCACTAATCACAGTTTAGGAAAAACTTTTCCAGGATTTACATCTCAAACTTAAATTTATCCTGGTGTAAAAAGCCAATCATTAGAGATTTTTATACACTTGCAAATTCTCAGCAAGCCATAACCCAAACAAGCTTTTCAGCTGGTTTACACAATAAAACAATAAGCAACAATAGCCTAACTATTTTAGTGGTAATCAAATTATGAAAAGTTGCTTGACATAACTGACACAAAAAGTTCACCAATTTGAAACTCAAAACAAACCCATTACCAATCAGGTGAATTCAATTTTGTCAAATGCATTTCCAAGTTACTTTACACAGAGAATCAACATCTCATCATTAACAGTTAAAACTAAACCTTTAAGAGCATGCTTACCCAAGTTCAGAGGCTAGCTTCTTTACCTTAAGGAGGATGCACTGAACCTGAGGGATGTTCCTTTGCCTTCCAGGCAAAGGTTGCCCTAGGGCCCAAGCCCATTGCTAGTGGGGCCCACACTGTAGCTGCTGCCCCTCACCGCTCCTTCCTTTCCCAGGTGGGGGAGGGCAAAACTAAAGGTGAGGGGTAAAGGGTGAAACTCTCTTCTCCTCTGAGAGGGGATAACAGATAACCCTCTTGACTCAAGGGAAGGGAGTGACCAGGTTGTACAGATGTATGGGTCTAGATCTAGAAATCTTAAAAACTGGTGCTCCACTACCATACCAATATGCTACAATCTCTTATTGAGTCCTTGATTTTTACAATATTCAGTTCAGTCTTTCAACAATTAAATCCATTACCCAAAAGAATTCAAGAAGAGTTCACATTTCTAACAACATGCTCAAAACAAGGAATAATCAAGTTCATCAATGGCAGGCACTTCAAACATACGAAATAAAATATAACTCAGCTAACTAAGTATACTAACAAATTTCCTGACTCATATAGCATCAATATGAGCATCATCATCATCATCATCAACATCATCATTATCTTCATCATCCTCATCCACATCATCATCTTCAACATCGTCATCATCATCATCATCATCATTAGCATCATCAGCACCATCATCCTTAGCATCATTATCAATTTCACTTAAAAACACAAAAATACTGCCACATTTTGATCGCTTTCCAAATCATATCAAAAAAAACTTTGACCCCCACATCAATCATAAATATTTCATTTGGAAAATAGCAATGTAAACACTTCATAGGTATTAATCTTATAATAATAAATCCACATAAACTAGTTACCAATTTCCTCATTTTCATAAAAGAGAATGAAAGAATTTTGGATGAAACTTCCCCTTAAGTATTGGTAAAACTGGACTTTATGTTTATCATTATAGCACTTCAGAATATTACAGCATGTGGTCACCAGGGCTGAGAGAATGGCCTAACTGGTTCCTAAACAG